>NC_090445.1:1229491501-1229812568 GCF_031143425.1 Pleurodeles waltl
AGTTTGTGGCTCCCCCCTCCCCTTCCCCCCCTCTGCCCCCCTTTTTTTTCCACCCCTATTCTTAGTAAAAAGGCTACATACATCTTTCAGAGTGTGGTTTTAGGAGACTGTTTTTAATCTGTTTGTGTGATTTAAATTGTGCTTAAAAGCTGTCTGCCCCCCTGTATTTTTGCCTTAAAAAAGCCCGATTTTAGAGTGTGCGCCCAGAACTATTGCAGTGTTTGTCTCTTAAACAATCTCCCCCTTACCTGGAAAGTAGACTCTGCTAGCTTGGAAGTGTGGATTCAGCCTGTCTGTATCCAAGGAGATACTGAATAGAGCAGCAGTAGCCTTCCCCCAGGCCACAGGGACTGGACTTAGCTGATTGGCTCCCTGAGTCTCTGCTGCACCTGAGACCCCGCCCCCCCCACCTGCTCTGGCTCCTTAAGTTTGTGGAGGGAAGGCCAAAGACAGGCACCTCCATTTTGTGTTCTTCTGTGCATCTCCCCTGTGTCCTGATACAGCCCAGTGTTCAAGGATTGCAAAAAGACCTAGGGAAGGAGCCCAAAGATATTTTCTAGTTAAATAGTATTAATTGTTCAAAAAGTGTTTGTTTTACTGTGGACTCTCTGTGTTTTCAGGCAGCCTGGCCTCTTTTAAAGTGGTGTTTGTTTAAAAATCGTTTTTGCTGTGACTGTGTGAATTCCCTTGCTCGTTTGTGGCTCCCCCCCCCTTCCCCCCCTCTGCCCCCCTTTTTCTTCACCCCTATTCTTAGTAAAAAGGCTACATACATCTTTCAGAGTGTGGTTTTAGGAGACTGTTTTTAATCTGTTTGTGTGATTTAAATTGTGCTTAAAAGCTGTTTGCCCCCCTGTATTTTTGCCTTAAAAAAGCCCGATTTTAGAGTGTGCGCCCAGAACTATTGCAGTGTTTGTCTCTTAAACAATCTCCCCCTTACCTGGAAAGTAGACTCTGCTAGCTTGGAAGTGTGGATTCAGCCTGTCTGTATCCAAGGAGATACTGAATAGAGCAGCAGTAGCCTTCCTCCAGGCCACAGGGACTGGACTTAGCTGATTGGCTCCCTGAGTCTCTGCTGCACCTGAGACCCGCCTCCCCACCTGCTCTGGCTCCTTAAGTTTGTGGAGGGAAGGCCAAAGACAGGCACCTCCATTTTGTGTTTCTCTGTGCATCTCCCCTGTGTCCTGATACAGCCCAGTGTTCAAGGATTGCAAAAAGACCTAGGTAAGTACCCCAAATATATTTTCTAGTTAAATAGTATTAATTGTTCAAAAAGTGTTTGTTTTACTGTGGACTCTCTGTGTTTTCAGGCAGCCTGGCCTCTTTTAAAGTGGTGTTTGTTTAAAAATCGTTTTTGCCATGACTGTGTGAATTCCCTTGCTAGTTTGTGGCTACCAGACCCCCCTTCCCCCCCCCCCCGCCCCCCTTTTTTTTCACCCCTATTCTTAGTAAAAAGGCTACATACATCTTTCAGAGTGTGGTTTTAGGAGACTGTTTTTAATCTGTTTGTGTGATTTAAATTGTGCTTAAAAGCTGTCTGCCCCCCTGTCTTTTTGCCTTAAAAAAGCCCGATTTTAGAGTGTGCGCCCAGAACTATTGCAGTGTTTGTCTCTTAAAGAATCTCCCCCTTACCTGGAAAATAGACTCTGCTAGCTTGGAAGTGTGGATTCAGCCTGTCTGTATCCAAGGAGATACTGAATAGAGCAGCAGTAGCCTTCCCCCAGGCCACAGGGACTGGACTTAGCTGATTGGCTCCCTGAGTCTCTGCTGCACCTGAGACCCGCCCCCCCCACCTGCTCTGGCTCCTTAAGTTTGTGGAGGGAAGGCCAAAGACAGGCACCTCCATTTTGTGTTCCTCTGTGCATCTCCCCTGTGTCCTGATACAGCCCAGTGTTGAAGGATTGCAAAAAGACCTAGGTAAGGAGCCCAAAGATATTTTCTAGTTAAATAGTATTAATTGTTCAAAAAGTGTTTGTTTTACTGTGGACTCTCTGTGTTTTCAGGCAGCCTGGCCTCTTTTAAAGTGGTGTTTGTTTAAAAATCGTTTTTTGCCGTGACTGTGTGAATTCCCTTGCTAGTTTGTGGCTACCCCACCCCCCTTCCCCCCCGCCCCCCTTTTTTTTCACCCCTATTCTTAGTAAAAAGGCTACATACATCTTTCAGAGTGTGGTTTTAGGAGACTGTTTTTAATCTGTTTGTGTGATTTAAATTGTGCTTAAAAGCTGTCTGCCCCCCTGTATTTTTCCCTTAAAAAAGCCCGATTTTAGAGTGTGCGCCCAGAACTATTGCAGTGTTTGTCTCTTAAACAATCTCCCCCTTACCTGGAATGTAGACTCTGCTAGCTTGGAAGTGTGGATTCAGCCTGTCTGTATCCAAGGAGATACTGAATAGAGCAGCAGTAGCCTTTCCCCAGGCCACAGGGACTGGACTTAGCTGATTGGCTCCCTGAGTCTCTGCTGCACCTGAGACCCGCCCCCCCCACCTGCTCTGGCTCCTTAAGTTTGTGGAGGGAAGGCCAAAGACAGGCACCTCCATTTTGTGTTCCTCTGTGCATCTCCCCTGTGTCCTGATACAGCCCAGTGTTGAAGGATTGCAAAAAGACCTAGGTAAGGAGCCCAAAGATATTTTCTAGTTAAATAGTATTAATTGTTCAAAAAGTGTTTGTTTTACTGTGGACTCTCTGTGTTTTCAGCCAGCCTGGCCTGTTTTAAAGTGGTGTTTGTTTAAAAATCGTTTTTGCCGTGACTGTGTGAATTCCCTTGCTAGTTTGTGGCTACCCCACCCCCCTTCCCCCCCGCCCCCCTTTTTTTTCACCCCTATTCTTAGTAAAAAGGCTACATACATCTTTCAGAGTGTAGTTTTAGGAGACTGTTTTTAATCTGTTTGTGTGATTTAAATTGTGCTTAAAAGCTGTCTGCCCCCCTGTATTTTTGCCTTAAAAAAGCCCGATTTTAGAGTGTGCGCCCAGAACTATTGCAGTGTTTGTCTCTTAAACAATCTCCCCCTTACCTGGAATGTAGACTCTGCTAGCTTGGAAGTGTGGATTCAGCCTGTCTGTATCCAAGGAGATACTGAATAGAGCAGCAGTAGCCTTCCCCCAGGCCACAGGGACTGGACTTAGCTGATTGGCTCCCTGAGTCTCTGCTGCACCTGAGACCCCGCCCCCCCCCCCCACCTGCTCTGGCTCCTTAAGTTTGTGGAGGGAAGGCCAAAGACAGGCACCTCCATTTTGTGTTCCTCTGTGCATCTCCCCTGTGTCCTGATACAGCCCAGTGTTGAAGGATTGCAAAAAGACCTAGGTAAGGAGCCCAAAGATATTTTCTAGTTAAATAGTATTAATTGTTCAAAAAGTGTTTGTTTTACTGTGGACTCTGTGTTTTCAGGCAGCCTGGCCTCTTTTAAAGTGGTGTTTGTTTAAAAATCGTTTTTGCCATGACTGTGTGAATTCCCTTGCTAGTTTGTGGCTACCAGACCCCCCTTCCCCCCCCCCTTTTTTTTCACCCCTATTCTTAGTAAAAAGGCTACATACATCTTTCAGAGTGTGGTTTTAGGAGACTGTTTTTAATCTGTTTGTGTGATTTAAATTGTGCTTAAAAGCTGTCTGCCCCCCTGTCTTTTTGCCTTAAAAAAGCCCGATTTTAGAGTGTGCGCCCAGAACTATTGCAGTGTTTGTCTCTTAAAGAATCTCCCCCTTACCTGGAAAATAGACTCTGCTAGCTTGGAAGTGTGGATTCAGCCTGTCTGTATCCAAGGAGATACTGAATAGAGCAGCAGTAGCCTTCCCCCAGGCCACAGGGACTGGACTTAGCTGATTGGCTCCCTGAGTCTCTGCTGCACCGGAGACCCGCCCCCCCCACCTGCTCTGGCTCCTTAAGTTTGTGGAGGGAAGGCCAAAGACAGGCACCTCCATTTTGTGTTCCTCTGCATCTCCCCTGTGTCCTGATACAGCCCAGTGTTGAAGGATTGCAAAAAGACCTAGGTAAGGAGCCCAAAGATATTTTCTAGTTAAATAGTATTAATTGTTCAAAAAGTGTTTGTTTTACTGTGGACTCTCTGTGTTTTCAGGCAGCCTGGCCTCTTTTAAAGTGGTGTTTGTTTAAAAATCGTTTTTGCCGTGACTGTGTGAATTCCCTTGCTAGTTTGTGGCTACCCCACCCCCCTTCCCCCCCGCCCCCCTTTTTTTTCACCCCTATTCTTAGTAAAAAGGCTACATACATCTTTCAGAGTGTGGTTTTAGGAGACTGTTTTTAATCTGTTTGTGTGATTTAAATTGTGCTTATAAACTGTCTGCCCCCCTGTATTTTTGCCTTAAAAAAGCCCGATTTTAGAGTGTGCGCCCAGAACTATTGCAGTGTTTGTCTCTTAAACAATCTCCCCCTTACCTGGAATGTAGACTCTGCTAGCTTGGAAGTGTGGATTCAGCCTGTCTGTATCCAAGGAGATACTGAATAGAGCAGCAGTAGCCTTCCCCCAGGCCACAGGGACTGGACTTAGCTGATTGGCTCCCTGAGTCTCTGCTGCACCTGAGACCCGCCCCCCCCCCCCACCTGCTCTGGCTCCTTAAGTTTGTGGAGGGAAGGCCAAAGACAGGCACCTCCATTTTGTGTTCCTCTGTGCATCTCCCCTGTGTCCTGATACAGCCCAGTGTTGAAGGATTGCAAAAAGACCTAGGTAAGGAGCCCAAAGATATTTTCTAGTTAAATAGTATTAATTGTTCAAAAAGTGTTTGTTTTACTGTGGACTCTCTGTGTTTTCAGGCAGCCTGGCCTCTTTTAAAGTGGTGTTTGTTTAAAAATCGTTTTTGCTGTGACTGTGTGAATTCCCTTGCTAGTTTGTGGCTCCCCCTCCCCTTCCCCCCCTCTGCCCCCCTTTTTTTTCACCCCTATTCTTAGTAAAAAGGCTACATACATCTTTCAGAGTGTGGTTTTAGGAGACTGTTTTTAATCTGTTTGTGTGATTTAAATTGTGCTTAAAGATGTCTGCCCCCCTGTATTTTTGCCTTAAAAAAGCCCGATTTTAGAGTGTGCGCCCAGAACTATTGCAGTGTTTGTCTCTTAAAGAATCTCCCCCTTACCTGGAAAGTAGACTCTGCTAGCTTGGAAGTGTGGATTCAGCCTGTCTGTATCCAAGGAGATACTGAATAGAGCAGCAGTAGCCTTCCCCCAGGCCACAGGGACTGGACTTAGCTGATTGGCTCCCTGAGTCTCTGCTGCACCTGAGACCCGCCCCCCCCCCCCCACCTGCTCTGGCTCCTTAAGTTTGTGGAGGGAAGGCCAAAGACAGGCACCTCCATTTTGTGTTCCTCTGTGCATCTCCCCTGTGTCCTGATACAGCCCAGTGTTGAAGGACTGCAAAAAGACCTAGGTAAGGAGCCCAAAGATATTTTCTAGTTAAATAGTATTAATTGTTCAAAAAGTGTTTGTTTTACTGTGGACTCTCTGTGTTTTCAGGCAGCCTGGCCTCTTTTAAAGTGGTGTTTGTTTAAAAATCGTTTTTGCCGTGACTGTGTGAATTCCCTTGCTAGTTTGTGGCTACCCCACCCCCCTTCCCCCCCGCCCCCCTTTTTTTTCACCCCTATTCTTAGTAAAAAGGCTACATACATCTTTCAGAGTGTGGTTTTAGGAGACTGTTTTTAATCTGTTTGTATGATTTAAATTGTGCTTAAAAGCTGTCTGCCCCCCTGTATTTTTGCCTTAAAAAAGCCCGATTTTAGAGTGTGCGCCCAGAACTATTGCAGTGTTTGTCTCTTAAACAATCTCCCCCTTACCTGGAAAGTAGACTCTGCTAGCTTGGAAGTGTGGATTCAGCCTGTCTGTATCCAAGGAGATACTGAATAGAGCAGCAGTAGCCTTCCCCCAGGCCACAGGGACTGGACTTAGCTGATTGGCTCCCTGAGTCTCTGCTGCACCTGAGACCCGCCCCCCCCCCACCTGCTCTGGCTCCTTAAGTTTGTGGAGGGAAGGCCAAAGACAGGCACCTCCATTTTGTGTTCCTCTGTGCATCTCCCCTGTGTCCTGATACAGCCCAGTGTTGAAGGATTGCAAAAAGACCTAGGTAAGGAGCCCAAAGATATTTTCTAGTTAAATAGTATTAATTGTTCAAAAAGTGTTTGTTTTACTGTGGACTCTCTGTGTTTTCAGGCAGCCTGGCCTCTTTTAAAGTGGTGTTTGTTTAAAAATCGTTTTTGCTGTGAGTGTGTGAATTCCCTTGCTAGTTTGTGGCTCCCCCCTCCCCTTCCCCCCCTCTGCCCCCCTTTTTTTTCACCCCTATTCTTAGTAAAAAGGCTACATACATCTTTCAGAGTGTGGTTTTAGGAGACTGTTTTTAATCTGTTTGTGTGATTTAAATTGTGCTTAAAAGATGTCTGCCCCCCTGTATTTTTGCCTTAAAAAAGCCCGATTTCAGAGTGTGCGCCCAGAACTATTGCAGTGTTTGTCTCTTAAACAATCTCCCCCTTACCTGGAAAGTAGACTCTGCTAGCTTGGAAGTGTGGATTCAGCCTGTCTGTATCCAAGGAGATACTGAATAGAGCAGCAGTAGCCTTCCCCCAGGCCACAGGGACTTGAGTTTAGTTAACTTGCTCCTTATATAGGTTCCTCGTGGTTGTTGCATATGCTGTTGTGATTGGTTTTTGGGAGATGGTGTTTCATTGGTTGCTAGCTCCAGGGATGCAGTTATGATTGGTGGATAGGGCTAGGATTCTGATTGGCTGTTGGTTCTAGGGCTTTGATTGGTGGATAGGGCTAGGATTCTGATTGGCTGTTGGTTCTAGGGCTGTGATTGGTGGATAGGGCTAGGATTCTGATTGGCTGTTGGTTCTAGGGCTGTGATTGGTGGATAGGGCTAGGATTCTGATTGGCTGTTGGTTCTAGGGCTGTGATTGGTGGATAGGGCTAGGATTCGGATTGGCTGTTGATTCTAGGGCTGTGATTGGTGGATAGGGCTGGGATTCTGATTGGCTGTTGGTTTTAGGGCTGGGGCTGTGATTGGGGGTCAGGAAATAGGGCTGTGACTGGTGAATAGGGCTGTGTCTTCCAATAAGTTGGCTAAATCAGGGTTTAAAATAGGATTGGCTAGGGTTAGGACGAGCTTCTTATAGGCTGGTAGGGCTATAAAAGGCCAGGATTCAGGGCGTCTCAGCCCGGGCGTCGAGGACAAGGGCAGCTGTCTGTTTGGGCCTGTTCTGGACAGGTAGGGACTGGGGACTAGGGCCAGAAATGCTGCCCAATTCATATTTCCCCAAGAATGGTTTCCACCCCAAAACATCCCTCAACATGCAAACACATTATCTGCAAAGATATCCAACTCATTCATCACTGACCACAGACATATTGCATTGCCCCACCACCCAACACAATACCCTACATACAACACATATACACATACCCCCATAACTACTACAGTCAAACACCTTCATTCTCACAGCAAACACTACTCTGTCCCCTCCCACTAACACTACCTGCCACCACCCACACAATACAAAACTACAACATACAATTCTCTCAGTTTCAGTCTCCCAGATACACACTCTCTGCTCATACTAACCAAAAACACGATCCGCTGTTCGCTCCACACAGACCGCCTGTCTTCATAACAATGCCCAAACCCTGCCTTCAAACACATCATCTACAAACACTCTTCCCCCCTCCTCACCAATTACACACAACCATACAATCCCCACATTTCACTCCACCACACATATTACCCCTTCCGGTCATCTCAACTAATACTTATTTCCCTGACACACACCCATCACCTCTTACACATCTCATACATTCATCTCCAAAACACATCAACACCCCATCTAACACTCAAATTCCACTTAGCAGCACTAACTCACATACAAATCCCTCACCAAAAACAACTACACCAATAGCCCCTCTCATTCTTCCACAAAAACAATACCAACCACAAACATCAGCACATCAAAGCAACACAAACTTACATTACACTCATCATCATACCCACTCCCACCCCCAGGACTACACAAAGGATACAAATTCCATCCTATCTCCACTCCTACCCCCCCCCCCCCACTCTTCACAAACACCTACCACAAGCACCCCATCCCAGCAACCTTCATTCACTCACCTCTCCTCCATTGCACAATTTAGGGCCTTACATCATGATCCACATGCTCCTCCACCACCCCTAACCCATACCCCATCCACACTAAACAAACGCAAACAAAATAAAAAACATGCCACTCATAGCAACTTCGCATCCCCTTGTTTGTTACATAATAAAACTACCCTACAAAAAACACTACACTCCTCATGGCTCTCTCAGCCACCAAGTTCACCACCCACACACACACAGACCCAACAAAATGCCTCCTTAACCTGCTAGAATAGGAACACTATGTTGAAAAGCAAGACTATTGTGAGCCTCAAACAGTTATCACAACTAGCAACACTCCTGCTTCAAGCTCACATTATACTACTTACCCTTCTACTAAACAAAACAACACTACCACTAATACACCCTATCTAAACTGCCAGCTCATAAATGCTCGATCACTCTAAAAAAACAAGCACCACATCTACGACCTGCTCACAGACACACAACCTGACTTACTATTCATTACGGAATCCTGGTTGGGAGATGACATGGCACCAGTGTTGCACGAAACCCTTCCTCCGGGCTATCAAACCATCACACAAAACCGTATAGGAAAGAGAGGAGGTGGACTAGCTATTATATTCAAACAGGCAATAAACCTCAGTAAAACAGACAACATCTCCATACAAGGTTCTGAAGCCCTCCTTACCAGATGCCACCCTACTCCAACTTCCTCCTGTAACTTTCTCCTCCTTTACAGACCACCTAACAACTCCACTTTCCCTGATGCTTTTCTTGACACAGTCTCAAACCTTATTACACTATACTCCAATCTATGCATTCTTGGGGATCTAAACATTTGGTTTGAGAAACCCAATATGCCCCATCCAAAAGCTTTCACCACTGGCCTACTCGCATTGAACCTACATCAGATTGTACACAATCCCACACACATCGCTGGTCACATCCTAGATGTCATTTTTGCTAAGCCTGAACTCGTTACTATTCATAGCATCACACCAACCACCTGGTCAGACCACCATCTGATAACTTTCCGACAGACAACTCCACAAATCAACACACCCCACAACCACTTACATACATACACCTATCGACCATGGAGCAAACTCAATTTGGATCACTTAGAAACACAACTAACAGCAAACACAGATCTAGATACAATCAATTCTGTACCAAAACTTTATGAGTGGCTACAGGAAGCTTTTGATGTCCTAATACCACTCAGAAAAACTAAACATGACAAAAGAAAACCAACACCTTGGAGAAACACAGAACTTAAAAAGATAAAGCAACAAATCAGAAAGTTGCAGCGGACCTGGCTCAAAACAAACAGTCAAGACAAACTGCAGCTACACAAACTTAACAGGATATACAAATCATCAATCAAAAAAGCTAAAAAAAGATACTACTCAGACCGAATTCTAAATGCTCAATCTACAACCAAGGAATTTTATAAAATTCTCAATGAATTTCGAAAACCCACATGCATGGAAGGAAGTCATCCCACCACTCAAGATTTCACAAACAAATTGGCAACTCACTACACAACCAAGGCAGACACATTGGACTCCTATTTAAAACAGAAGAAAACCATCAGCACCAACCCCTTTAGTAAAATACCCTTTAAGAATAAACCATCCCAACCTCTACAGTCTTTCAAACAAATATCCCAGGATAAATTTATGGATTTGGTCAAAGCAAGCAGACCTTCTGGTTGCCCTTCTGACCCTTGCCCACCACAAATCTTCAAGAACATCCTGCTATCTACTTCTGCTGCCACACCTGTAAGAAGAATCATCAACAACTCTTTAACTTCAGGAACTTTTCCTACAGACCTGAAAAAGGCATACATACGACCTTTATTAAAGAAAACAAACCTAGACCCGCAAGACCCCAACAACTACAGACCTATCACAAATGGACCTTTCCTGGGCAAATTGATAGAAAGAGCAGCATTCGCCCAGATGTCACAATTCATTGAAGACAATTCTATACTTTCAGACTTCCAAACTGGATTCCGCCCAGGAAGAAGCACTGAATAGGCACTCATGGCAATCTGGGACGATCTTAAAAACACAGTCGACCGAAATGGAGTTGCTGCACTACTTCTCTTGGACCTCTCAGCTGCCTTTGATACGGTTGACCATGACACCCTAACTCAAAGACTCCACGAAGCCGGCATACAAGGGATTGCTCTAGACTGGATTACTTCCTATCTCCAAAAAAGAGCAAATATCATCCACTCGCCCCCCTTCTCGTCCGAACCCTACCTCACAAAAACAGGGGTCCCCCAAGGGTCAATCATCTCACCTTTGCTTTTTAACATCTACATGATATCTTTACCAGAACTGATCAATGATTTCCATCTCACATGCTACAACTATGCAGATGACACACAAATACTACTTCAATTAGAAGACCCCAAAAACATTGAAAACTCACAAATCTTCAGTTGCCTCAGAGCCGTTGATCAGTGGATGACCTGGAGCCATCTCAAACTAAATACCTCCAAAACAGAAATACTCATATGTGGTGACTGGAAAAATTATGACCCTCTGTGCATCTGGCCTGAAGATCTCGGACCACCTCCTCAATTATCCAAGGAAGTGAAAAACCTAGGAATCACCATGGATTCCAAGCTAACTATGAATGCCCAAGTAAACAAATTAGCACGCACAAGCTTCATCACCTTAAAGACTTTACGGCGCATCTTCCCCCACCTCGGATTTCCACACAAGGTGCAAGCTACTATCTCACTTATATTATCCAAACTGGATCATGCCAATAGCCTCTACCATGGATCATCTCTATCTGTTATGAAAAAACTACAACGTATCCAGAATTCTGCTGCCAGGCTACTACTACATATAAAGCCGCAAGCCCACATCTCCCCTGCCTTGAGAGCACTACACTGGTTACCCATTGCCAGAAGATGCACTTTCAAACTGCTTTGTATCACCCACAAAGCTATACATGGAACAGGACCACTTTTTATCAGAAAGAAAATTACTAAATACATCCAACAAAGAACCCTCCGCTCAAGACTGGCACCCCGCCTTAGAACACCACCATACAAGAAAAAGACTGTAGGTGGTACATCCTTCTCTGTCCAAGCAGCCACACTATGGAATTCATTACCCCCAACTATAAGAGCCACAGATAACTTTCTTGTTTTCAGAAAACTACTCAAGAGTTGGCTCTTTCCTTCATAACCACCTTTTTCAAACAACTATGAACTGCATATGACTATGTGGATAAATATTTTTTTCAGATTATATGTATATTTCTATTTATTTATAGTTTCTTTGGAAAATATGTATTGCTACTGTCATAACAATAAAATACACACACACTCTTTTAAACCTGTCTGACTAAGTATTTTTTACCCATGATTCTAATTATGTATTGTATGTGCATATGTGTGTGTATTCATGTGTGTGTGTGTATAAATATATATATATATATATATATATATATGTATATATATATGTGTATATGTTGTTTCTGTGCTTGGCATGTTTGTGGATCATTGCATGGCTCCTGGTTTTTGGGTTGTTATACTAGATATCTATGAATTTCTGCTCTCATTTTTCATCGCTCTTATGTCATGTCTCTATCAAACTATCCTCCATTCTCACTCTGACTCATCCCAAATCCCTTCGACCACTTTCATCTCCTAAATATCTCTGCCTAAGCTCTTCCCTCCACCTCCACATCTAACTCACCAAACCTCACTCTACCTCTGTGACCTCCCACACAACCTTACTAAATTCTCCTGCATTCATCTCACCCTGCTACTATGCTCTCCCTAACCCTTCCACATACTCTTCCCCCCTCCGCCCCCCTTTATTCATCCCAAGCCTTTGGATTGAGTAAATCAAGGATATACTCCCAATTAACACTTCTGGATTTCTTTCCTCCTCCACCGCTCCATTACTCCAGTCAATCTAACTAACAAACTCTCATATCCGCGGCTCAAATTAACTCATAATAATACTAAAACTGTACTCATTATTAAATGATACTAATCAATCACTAATTCTTGTTGGGTTCCGGAGTAGCGTGCTACTCATCGAAAAGCGCTTCAACGCCTCGTCAGGGGTAGTAAGCGCTATATAAATACGATTACAATACAATACAATACATCTGTTAAATTTTCATCCTTTTCAGTATAAATATCTCTTTTTGATTATGGTGAATATCAATGATCATGGATTTCTTCATACAACCACTGCTACTGCATTGTTGGAAATATGTGTGGGAAAAATTTGACTTCTTTTCTGAAAAGAAAAGAATCACATCCAAAAAGTTCCAATGGTCTTGGAGAACAGCAATGTATGGCTACTGTGCAATGGGTTGAGTACTAGAATTCATATTATTTTCTTTGGATCGTCTAGCTAGTCTTGCAGGAAGAGTCAGAGGAGGACTTGCCCTGGTGACCCACTCCCAGCTGGACACAGCCACTCAGCTGAAGCACCAGAAATTGGAGGCAGCAATAGAGTACTGCCTGCTGCTGGTGCTGGAGGAGGAGGAGGAGGAAGCAGCCACTGCTGCCTAAGTCCACCAACCGCAAGGACACCGGCAATGCCATCGCCACCACCACAGACAGCTGAGGTCCACAGCCACAGAAGTCACCCCTTAACCAACACCATTGACACTGCCATTCTCAATAGGATTGTTAAGGACCTGGATGAATTAAAGTGAGGCCAGCAGGAACTGTTGCGCTGGATGGAGGCCTATGAGGCTTATTAAAATGAGAGGTGGGATTTGTTGTGGGAGGGGAGGGTGGAAAGGACAGTTGGGGTATGTTGAGTTTGGGTGAGGGGTGGGCCTGTTGTGGAAGGAGAGGCAGGGAGGATAATTAGACATTTTTTAGGGTATGTTTAGTTTGGGTGAGTTTGGGTGAGAGATGGGCCCGTTGTGGGAGTTTTATACATTTCATTATTGTTTATTTAATTAAATCAATTGTTTTTTGTTTATCATAAGTATATGTCTTTGCATTACACGCAGTTAAATTCTACCAACACAGTGACAACAGAGGCTGTTCTTATCCACATCTGTCTCATCACAAACAAATATTCCCACTTTGTACATTACCTTCCTCTTTCAAGTTGTTAATATTTCACTATCTGATCTCTCTTCCCAGGTGTTGTTAAATACTATACTTACTTTACCTCATCCAGTCTAGAATCCCTCCCTGCAAACAGTGTTGTAAAAGAGAATAAGTGGCCTGATTATACAAAACCTTCCCAACCTTGCTTGATAAGATTAAGCAGCACCCTCCATCCCAGTGTAGTAATGACTAATACTGCCCTTTCCCTATCCTCTGTAACTACTAGTGGCTGCTAATAAGCAAGAGGCCATAGACTTGTAAAGTCAGATGTGTGTGCCATCACCTAGGAAGTGAGAAGAAACAATCTCATCCCACCAATCACAGGTATCTAGATTCATGTTCCCAGCTGATCACTCTAACAATAACAGGATTATGCAGCGTGCAGTAAAGCAGACCACAGGTCGATCACTTAATTAGAGCTTGCTATTTACACAAGTTCACAGGGATGGGTCCCTTTGAGTGCTCTTTTTTCTCACTGAAGCCGATTCTAGGCAATGGTTTTCTTCAGTCGTATTTATCTGAGCTGACAGAGATAAACCTGTAATGTTGGTACAAAAATAAAAATAATTTCTGAATTAGTAGTTTAAGTTTAGTCTTGGTGTATAAACTACCAGGGATTAGAAAGAGATGATGGACTTAAGTTAACAAAAGAAAAATGAATGGATATATCCTATCACGTGAAAGGCAAGCAATGATGCAGAATAATCCCATAAACACTACATTAAAAAATAGAGCTCCCCTCCTTCCCTGCTGCACCCACATCATGCCTCACGTAAGGGAATTCCACTGGCTCACCATCCAGAAATGTTGCCAGTTCAAGAAACTCACCTATGCATACAAAGCGCTACACCAGAAAGGACCCGGCTACCTTAACCATTGTCTGCACTTCCATCAGCCAGCACGTAACCTCCAATTGGAATCATTGTTACTTGCACACATTCTCTACATTCACAGAAACCGAGCAGGAGCACAAGCATTCTTCTACCTGGCAGCAAAGACCTGGAAAGCCCTCTCCCAGGACAACAGAATCGCCACCACGCTACCAACATTCCACAAGAAACTGAAGACCTGGCTCTTCATCTGATGCGCCCGACCCTGTACATCTACTCAGCACCTAGAGACCCACATGGGTGATTAGCTTGCGCTACACAATTTACATTACATCACATTACAGCATGCCATACTCTCGCATCCACAACAACATGAAAAATCCTTTAGTTGGCAATACTCATTAGTGCAAGTCAGGCACCTGTTCCAAGTGTGTGGTGTCACTATGACTTTGCCTTCTCCATAGAAGCAATACACAAATAGGGCAGTCTCAGTTTTTAGATCTTCACTGGTAGTCTATGATTGAAAGAATAGCCACTGGGGACATCTCGCCATTGACGTTTTTTGTAGGAAACAGAGGTTTTGTATTTCAGCAGACTGTCACCATTTGCTAATTTCAATATCAACAGTTTAAGCAAAGGTTAATTGCTCTTTTGCAGCTCTTGCCAACCAGCCAGCCTGGGACAAATAATTGCTGTGGCCTCTTTGATTGACTAACTGTGCCATGTACACTGGACCACTGTATTGAATTTATTTAAAATATGCTGTCTGTGTAAGCCTCACACCATTTATAAATCTAGAGACAATTTTTTCAGAGGTCCTCCTGTTTAACTTCTGATGTATTAGCCTGGAAAGTACAGTTCATCTTCAGACAAAAGGGGGTCATCCAGAGGATAATCACTGACCAAACTTGAGATGTCAGACCAATTGCCTTTTTCATCCTCCGTTGATTCGGGATCACTATAATCTTTTGGAATAAAATGTTTGTTCATTTTAATCATTCTCTCTACATTTTGAGGTGAGCTACTGGTTCTTCTGACTGTGATAACTGTGCCAGCAACACAAATATCACCCTTTGAAGAAACTCTGGCTACCGGATATGCAAGATACTTCATTGCAAGCCTACTGAGTTCTGGCTACTGTGCCCTCTTGCCATGCAATAGATCGATGGTTTTTGGTCCAGGTACAACTCTGTTGGGTCATCCATGTAGCCTTGGACCATCTTCTGAATGGTCACTGGTACTGCCAATGGTTGTGCATGTGCCTATGCACTTGAATTAAGTCCCACTAAATGAAATCAACCTGTTGCAGAAGTTGGCTGTGAACTTATTGCTGTGGGTTTTGGATTAGCAGGTTATGGTGCAGGATGTTGTTGCAGAGACTGTGAGCCAACAGCACCGCCCTGAGAGGAGAGGGGTAGGAGGGTGAAGGCTGAACATCAGAATCTCCACCCCAGCCTCGAATTTGCTGTTGTTTTTCCTCTAGATCAGTTGTTTAACTGATGACCCAAGTCTTGGAAACTAAGACATCCATTTCATTAAGAGAAATTAAAGTGGCCAGTGCTTTTTGTACTGTGCATCCAGTATTGAGGCACAGATGTGAATTTTGGAGGGCACAATGTCTTTTTGCAGCCTTTAGTTAGTGTGCAAGCAAAGGTTTAGGATGCCACCGAAGAAGCTGCTTCTTCATAGACACAGGTGAACATCGGTTCCACCTTTTTCAACTTCTCCTGTAGCAGATGCAACAATGAAATTGCTTGGCTCATGGTACTACCTTCTTTATTGACTTCCCATGTCATACTCTTGAAAGGCACCCCAGTAGCCACTACTTGTCCACCTCCATCGTCGTGGCTTTGGCAGCTGCATCCCCTCTCCTTTGGATGATAGATATGTACTGCTCAAACAGGTGTGTTGCTACCTCTTCCTTTATGAGACATTCCTACAGAATTAGATTGATGCACTGTGCCAAACACAGGATTGTGAAATGTCCACTGTCAGCCATGGATTGTATTATATTACTGCCATTTTCAGTGCCAACCAATCAAATGCTTAGACCTCTGTGGTAAGGTCATTTATAGACCTTGGTATTAAACCCTTCCAAGATGCTGGCAGCTGTATGCAAATTCTCTATGGCAAACATCATAACTGTTGTATGCTGCCGAATACCATGAAAACCATCGTCCTCAATGAGCTAGCCGTTAGCCTTAGCCTAACTCCCTGAAAAGAGACCCAGTGTGCAGTGATGCACATGTAATATGTTGCTTGATAACTGGTCCACATGTCCGACATGAGGTGGGTAAACTGAACAGCGCTTTGCTTAGTAGCGTTGCCAAGCATTCGCAGCACCTTATGATGCAACTCTGGCACACATACTCTGGCAAAATAGCTCAGGTTGGGAACCTTCTGTTTTGGGCATAGAGCCTCTACAGATTCTAGGAAGCCCACCCATTCCACAAAAGTAAAAGGGAGAAGTCTGGTGCTTACATTTTAACTAGTTTCCCATTGTGGAAACTGGCTTTGTCATAGCTTGAGTGGTGTGGTGCCTCCTTGGTAAACACAGCCCTAATAGTAGGTTGCTTTTCTTGTTGTACTACTTCCACAAGTGACCTATGTCATGTCACTCACCTAGGGTCAGATGTATCAAAGGTTTTTGCATTCGCAAACAGTGTGAATCGCAAAAATATGCTGTTTGCGAGTGCAAAAACGCGGTCTGCAATGCATGAAAGGCATTCGCAGACCAAAAATAAGAAATCGCAAAAATTGCGATTTTTTTTTTTTTTGCGTTGAGACCTGGTTTTGCGAGTCGCATTTTTCGATTCGGTATTTCCAGTAGGAAATTGCGAGGCGCAAAATGCGATTCGCAAAATCCAAGTCGCAAATAGATGCATCAAAAAATCGCAAATTGCTATTTTTCGCAGAATGGCATTTTGCACATGCAAATTACCACTAAGTGAAACCTGGTGGTAACCAGGTGCAACCTATATAAAGAGGCCCAGAATGCCTCAGACTCTTTTCCACAATGGCTGCACTCTACGTCATGGCGAGGAGGATGAGGATCTTGGCAGGTTTGAGGAGAGGGAGGAGGAGACAGGAGCGCATTTTCAGAGTGCGCATTACACTTTTTGACCTGACAGAGGAGGAAGTATGTGAGAGGTATAGGTTGAACTCAGCCATGATACTTGATCTGATAGCTGAGCTACAACCCATACTGCAGCGCAGAACACTAAGGACTCACAGCATACCCACCCATGTGCAGGTATTATGCTACCTATACCTACTTGCCTCAGGGAGCTATCTAGGGGTCATAGCAGCAGCTGGAGGGGTTTCACAGAGTACCCTCTCCAGATTTTTCAATGCATTTATCAACGCCATGCTAAGCAAACTCCAACAGTACATCAGATTCCCCCACACCCCACAGGAAATACAGCAGACAAAAATAGAGTTTTACCAGATAGCACAGTTCCCCCACATCCTAGGTGCCATAGATGGCACACATGTGGCAATCTGTCCACCATCAGCCACAGAATATGTATACCAAAACCATAAATACCAACATTCCATGAATATTCAGGTGATATGCAATGCCTCCTAGATCATAACTGATCTCGTGGCCAGGTACCCAGGGAGCACACATGATTCGTACATCTTTCGCCACAGCGGGATTCACACAAGACTGCTAGCTGGGGAGTTTGGTGAAGGATATCTACTAGGTAATGTCACTCTGTACACTGGTACATAGATGGCAAACCCATGTCAGATGGCTCAGTTACTCATCACACCCTCTGTCCCTTCCAGGAGACAGTGCCTACGCAGTGCGCACCTACATGATAGCACCCTACCTCAATCCCACAACACCAGCAGAACGGAGATACAATGCAGCACACAGGGCAACCCGCAACGTGGTGGAGCGCACATTTGGACTGCTGAAGAGTCGCTCCCGTTGCCTCCACAAGAGTGGAGGGGCACTACAGTACCGTCCAGAAACCACATGTAGAATAGTGGCTACTTGTGCAATCTTGCACAATATAGCTACAACCAGGGGCATACCTATAGAAATCAGTGACACTGAATCAGATGAGGATGACGATCCCATACCACCTCTACAGCCAGCAGACAGGACCAGTGCAGCAGAGGGAAGGCAAACGCGTGCCGACATCACACACCACTATTTCAGACGTGAGTATGAATGACACAAATCCACTGACAACTGTACCTGTGGTGATATAAATGTATTACCTTACGTCAGGTAATGTTTGATTGAGAAATAAATGAAACAGGTGATGTCACAAACGCAAATAAACTAATGAACAGAGTCATGCACTATTCCATCATAGTGGCTACAGCAGTGTAATGGCGGCAAGAGTCACTTTTTCCTCCGACGCACACCACTCGGGTGGCCAGTTAAGTCACTGGCACCTCGATTGTCACCTTCAGTGGCAGTGCTGTGCCTGGCACTGCGCCGTCTGGTGTCTGCTGCTGGTACGGCAACACTACTGAGGCTTGAACTGTCCTCAGTGTCCCCCAAGGCAACCTCACTGGGTGTGGCAGATCTTTGTCCCATTATGTGTTCAGGCACATTTGTGATATGAACTAGTCCCTGGACAACGTCCCTCCTGGTATGTGCAGCCTCCACTTGTGCCGCCACTGCGCGACGAGTGATTAATGCTGTGGAATTAGCCATCCTGTTGGAGGACCTGCAGTAGCTGCCAAACATTGTCCTGAATCTATGCTCCTGTCTGCGCCGGCTAACCCTCTCATGGCGCAGCTCCTGGCAGAGGTCACGGACAGCACTTGTTAGGTCCCTGGTGTCCTCTGAAGCCTGCACCTGTCCCTCACAGAGCTGTAAAATATTGCCATTTAGTGCGTCCAGTTGGCGATGCAGGCCCATCATGTTTCGGTTGTGTACTCGCAGGTTTCGGTCTAAACTGAGGATCCGCTTATTTTGCAGACGCTGCTGCTGCAACATAGCTGCCTCAAGGCCCCCGAATAAGGACGGACCCTCACCTACCTCATGATGTTGTTGCTGGGACTCTGTCGCAGTCCTGCGTGGTGCTGGTGTTGGATGACCCCTGCCCTCCAGAATCTGGCTGCGCCTGTCTGGTGCTGACGCTGTCCTTGGCCCTTCCAAGTGCTCATCAGAGTCACCGCTGAACTCTGGCAGTGGCAGTGCCCTGGGCCTGCAGCGGACAGTGGACATGTGGAGGGACCCACTGATGTTTGTGTTCGAGGGCTGATGGGTGTCCGTCTCGCCTACACATGGAGATTGTGTGGGTGCTGGGCCTGGCCCACCTTCAACAACAATATGCAGCATGACAGTTCTGTATGTTACATTATCTGTCAAAAAATGGCAATAAAGGTACAGGCACTGCTCTATACGGTATTATGTGTGATGTGTTACCTTGGGTGTCGCTATACTTCATTATATTGTTGTGCTACTGTCTGTACTAGTTTGTTGACTGCCACTCCCATAATGCATTGTTGTGCAGCTTCTAAGATGTGGACTGGACTACTTCACACACTGTTTCACATTACATGCTAATTCCTAAGGGGCTTTTGTGCATACACATATAGGGTTCCTAAACATCATTGCACTTACCTTGGCTGGTACTCGGTGTGCCGGAGGTGTCGATGTCTGTGACCCCAGTCACAGCTTCAGGGAGGAGTGTGGATTCCACCAGGTCCTCCAATGGTGTGGATGGTGCTTCTGTTGGTGGTCCACAACCTGTACCCCTGGCCTCCGCAAGTCTCCTTGCCACCCTCTCCTTTGCACGAGAGCGCAGGTTGACCCACCTTTTTTTTATTTCCTCGATGGAGTGCTGTGCCACTCCAATGGCGCAGAGTTTGGATTGAATGTCCAGCCATAATCTTCTCTTTTCACTCTCAGGAACCTGGAGTGAGCTTTTTCCGAACAAGCGGTCATGGCTCCTCACCACCTCCTCAGTCAGGACCTCAAGCACCTGTTCACTGAATTTAAGCTTGCTCTTCCTTTCAGCCTTCTCCTGTCCTGGGCCTGGGGTCTCCATCCTGGCTCAGGTGTTTCTGCTCCTGCTGAGTGCTGCTCTGTGTGGCTGGGCTGCTCTCTCTCAGAATGCTGGTTTGGGTGTGGCACCTGAAACTGCCTGGGATGACTCATTTCCTGCTGGTGATGTCATCAGGCTCCTCCAGGTGTGCATTCTCGAACTTTCTCGCATTTAGCGTTTTTTTTTTTTTTTTACCGGATCGCAAAAAAATCACAATTTACGAGAATGCAAATTGCGTTTCGGTAAATGGGCCTCGCAAACCACAAATAGCGATTTTTAAGAAATCGCTAATTCCGAATCGCAATTTTGTTACATGGCCAATTGCGACTCAGAAATAGCGATTTCTTAATAATCGCTATTTGCGATTCGCAAGCTCATGTTTTCATACATATGGCCCCTAGTTTCCAATCGTAGAGAATGCTGGACCCCCTATCTCTCCCGGTGTGAAATCTGATCAAACCCAAGCTTAAACACCACCCCAGAAGAGAAGGGGAAATGGGAAAGAATAAGAAAAGAGAGACTTGCGCTTCAAGATTATCTTATCTTATCTTATCTTATATAGGTTTTAATAGAACACCCAGAACCAGATTTCCAAGCGCTGACAGAATCTAGTAAAGAATACACTATTTTAATAGAACAGATGTGTTTCACCTGTTTCCTAAAACTTAACAAATTCTCATTCTCTCTGAGACCAAACGGGGGGAATTCCATATCCTCACAACCTGATATGCAAAGGAGAGAACTCCGCCTTTGCTCCCGTAATACTAGGGATCGTCAGGAGGGAGAGGCCATGAGATATCACCTCTCTGGCAGATTTGTGCAGGATGATGAGGTACCAAAGGATATTGAAAGTGGATGTATATTTTAGCTTGTGAGCAATACACAGTGTTATAAATTGTACTCTTTTGGCTATCAGCAGCCAGTGAAGTTGAGCAAGGGCAGGACACACTGACTGCAGTTTGGGAAGACCTCACAAAACATGGGCCACAGCATTCTGGATAACATGCAACTTTTTTTTTATAACATAAGAGGGTCTTCCCAGATAAAGAGATTTGCCATAGTCCAAGAATGAAAGAATGAGCCCTTGGATGATTGTCCTTCTGGTTTCCATGGGAAGCCACATAAGCATTTTTCTGAGGGATCTTCAGAAGCTGAAGCATGTCCTGGCAACTGTCTTAGCCTGAGAGGCCATGGAGAGATCTTTGTCCACAACCAACCCTAGGCTTTTAACTTTAGGTTTTGGGAGAGGGCGCTCCTCTACGCGTTAGGGCCAAAAAAGCTAGACCTATAAGGATGGATTGTTTCCACAAACATGACCTCTGTCTTGTCCCCATTTAGTTTCAGGCAACTTTCCCCATCCAGCTGGACACCTGTTCCAGACACGTAGGAAGTTTTCCTGGTGTTAGTTCAAAGTTAGGCGACCAGGAGACCACAATCTAGGTGTCGTCCACATAAGACACCATGGTAAAACTTGAAGCGCTGATGCTGTCAGCTAACGGACGGGCATACACACTGAAAAGCATGGGACTCGGGGAGGATTCCTGCAGCACTTCACACTTTAACTGATGTGTCTCAGATTAAAAGAATCCTTCACTGACCTGGAAACTCCTGTTGTCTAGAAACGAGGTCAACCAGCTAAGGGCCTTACCGGTGATACCAACCTTTTCCAGCCTCCTGCATAGAACTGGATGGGCAACTGAATTGAAAGCTGCACTTAAATCTATAAGAATAAGTGCAGCTGGTCCAATATCGTTTTGAGATCTTCTGTAGCTAGTAGTAGGACTGTCTCTGTACTGCAGCCAGGACGAAACCCCATTTGTGCCTGGTACAGTCAGTTATTAGTTTCCAGATAGGTTGTAAGATGCCCATTTATCAGCTTTTCCAATATTTCGCACACCCCTGGGAGTAATGATATTGTTTTATAGTTTTCTGCCTAACTGGGGTCTAGGGAGAGTTCTTCAGCAGTAGATGAAGGATAGCATGCTTCCAGCAATCTGGAATGTGGCCACTTTCTAATGACTGATTAGAAATAGTAATTAAAGCTGAGACAATGGCATCTCCCCCTTTCATCAGAATTTCTATAGGGGTAGAATCCAGTCAGACCTTACAGATCTAACACCCCTATAGTGGCTCCTACAGTAGGATTGATGGAAGAGTCAGAGGCCTCTGAAAGTGACCCATATATACTCCTAACATTTCGCAAAAAGTAATTGGCCATCTTTTCATATTATACTTGGGTCAGGTAGGGCCACTCCAGTAACATTAGGTTTTATAAATGAATTCACAGTGGAATAAATTTCTCTGGAAGGCTGTGAGGACTTATTACTTCAGTCCGCAAAGTCTGGTATCCTAGCTCTGCAGATCGTATGCTGATCCTTTTTTAAAGCTTTCTTAGAGATTGTTTTATTATTATCATTATATTGACCTCTCCATGTCCTCTCATGTCTCTTACATTCCTTTTTTAGTTCCTTTAGCTCTGGAGAGAACCATTTAGTATGGGCTCTTTCATAGTTAAGCTTGCCTACTTTCATAGGGATTAACTTTTCTAGCATCAAGTTTATCCACTCTTTGAATGTTAAATAGGAGGTGGAGACTTTGGTGGTCATTATAACTTTGGTAGTCTTCCTTGAAGACCCCCGAAGCCGCGGGTCCAGGACAAGGTAAGTTGATCGTCCGAAAGGGGAAGGGGGGTGGTAGGGTGGGGAGTGTTGTGTGTGCATGTGTGAGTGGGTGTTTGCCTGTGTACGTGTATGCATCTTTGTCTGCATGTGTGTATGCATCTTTGTCTGCATATGTGTATGAGTGTATGGATGGGTGTGTGTATACGTGTAGGTATGGGTATGTGTATGTGTGTATGAATAGGTGTATGTATGCATGTTTGGATGGGTGTGTGCATGCGTGGTTGAATGCGTGTATGGATGCATGTGAGTGAATGCGTGTATGTAAGTGTAGGTGGATGAGTGTTTGCGTGGTGCGTGTCTGTGTGCACGTATGCAGGGAGGGGGGGCGCTGTATCTGGAGGTGTGTGGGGGTGCTGTACCTGGAGGGGGTGGGGGTGGTGGGGGAGTTGTCTACCGGTGACAGGGAAAAAATTCCCTGTCACGGTAGCCTTTCTGCATTGGTTTTCATGGCGGTGCTACTGCCGCGGAAATCCTGGTGGAAAGGCGCCTGCCAGAAAGCACCATCTCCCAACTCTTAACATCT
The DNA here is from genome assembly GCF_031143425.1 of Pleurodeles waltl. Lineage (NCBI taxonomy): Eukaryota > Metazoa > Chordata > Amphibia > Caudata > Salamandridae > Pleurodeles > Pleurodeles waltl. The sequence goes on from NC_090445.1 coordinate 1,229,514,745, forward strand.
ACCTTAGACCACTATCTAGTTTGAGTTGTCAGAGATGCCTTGGAGTTGGTTGATTTTTTCCAAGGAATGGAGAACCGCACCATAAGATGTTCCGATCATGTAACTGGCAAAGGGACCTCCACTTTCATGTTAGGTATATTTGAATAGATAGGATCCAATATATGACCTTTAACATGGGTGGGGAACAGGACCAGTTGGGTGATAAATCTTGGCTAAGTTTACATGGCTGTGTGTATGAAGTGTCATCTAGCATGAGATTAGCTACTGGTCGTCTACGCAAACCGGATCTGATGTACTACAAAATAATAAACAATGTTGATACACCTAATGCGTGGGTACAACAGTTTTAACCATTACAATACTTTTCCTGTGTTATGACGAAGCACTTACAAAATGATAAACAGGGTATAGCATAGAAGCAACAATACTATGTATGCGTATTCGGGAGTTACTGCACTGCTGGGACATCGAATTACAAGTCTTTGTATTTCACTTCTTTGTCATAACATTTCTTGTAGGGTAAATAAATATGGTGGCAATAGTGTCTTGCCACTGCAGAAACACTGTTATGTTTATGAATCAGTTTGAAAGTGCTTTAGTTTTTCCATGCACCAGTTTGTACACAAAGGCCCTCATTCTGACCTTGGCGGGCGGCGGAGGCCGCCCGCCAAAGTCCCGCCGTCAGGTTACCGTTCCGCGGTCGAAAGACCGCGGCGGTAATTCTGACTTTCCCAATGGGCTGGCGGGCGGTCGCCTTCAGACCGCCAGCCAGCCCAGCGGGAAAGAGGCTTCCACGATGAAGCCGGCTCGGAATCGAGCCGGCGGAGTGGAAGCTGTGCGACGGGTGCAGTTGCACCCGTCGCGTATTTCACTGTCTGCGCAGCAGACAGTGAAATACATGTAGGGGCCCTCTTACGGGGGCCCCTGCAATGCCCATGCCAGTGGCATGGGCACTGCAGGGGCCCCCAGGGGCCCCGCGACCCCCCCTACCGCCATCCGGATCTCGGCGGTCCGACCGCCGGGATCTGGATGGCGGTAGGGGGGGTCGGAATCCCCGCGGCGGTGCAGCAAGCTGCGCCGCCGCGGAGGATTCAATGGGGCCGCGGTACACTGGCGGGACCCCGCCAGTGGTGCCGGTCCGACCGCGGCTTTACCGCCGCGGTCGGAATCCCCATTGGAGCACCGCCGGCCTGTCGGCGGTGCTCCCGCGGTCCTCCGCCCTGGCGGTCAAAGACCGCCAGGGTCAGAATGACCACCAAAATCCATACACAAATCCAAAAAAGTGGTTGTGCGCTGTCTCAAAATACCAGGCCGAAGTCGCAAACAAAGTCTGTTTTATTGGATCAAACCTTGTTATTTATGTGCAACCTCTTAATTGTGTCTGTTAGCCGTGTTAATAAAAATTTGTTAGTGCACTATCTTTTCAGAAATTTACCTTTTCTTCTTGTGTTTCAGGAATCCGAAGTCGGAGCTGAAAGCAGAAACTGCAAGAAGGAAGCACAGCGGTGGTAGAGTTCAGGGACTGAAGGTAAGTGATGCAGAATCAAGAGGCCAAGTCTTTCAGAAGGTCGGGATGCTAGGCAAGCAGGACAGAAGTGGGAACCTCCTGATGACAGGCATGTAGGCCAATCACTTGCAGAAGGTTCGGTAGCGGTTCAAATACGCGTCTGAGACCGCGTGCACATGTGCTATCAGCTCAGCACGTGGCGGAGCAGATGTTAACCGTTGGGCCTCGGGAGAAAGAAATAAGCTTGGTTTGGTGGTACCATGGGTGAACGTGACAGAGGGGGTTATTCTAACTTTGGAGGAGGTGTTAATCCATCCCAAAAGTGACGGAAAAGTGACGGATTTACCACCAGCCGTATTACGAGTCCATTATATCCTATGGAACTCGTAATACGGCTGGTGGTATATCCGTCACTTTACCGTCACTTTTGGGATGGATTAACACTCCTCCAAAGTTAGAATAACCCCCAGAGTGATTAAGGCAAACACATTGGCAAATGCGGGCCCTGGGGTATTAATATGAAATAGACTGGTGGGGGGAGGTAGGTGGAAAAACAGCACGTCTTGGGTAATGATTTAAGGGTCCTGTGGGATGTCATCATTTCCTCCAGATGTCACAGGGATGTCTGCCTCCATTAAGGAGGGCATTAGGGAACTGCACTGGCTTCCAATTAAGAAATATCACCTTCAGTAGTCTGTGCTTTGGTCACAAAGCTCTTCACTCCCAGGGTTCTGAATACCTACAAACTGCAATCAGTTGGTACATACCAAAACGCTTGCTAAAATCATTACATCGTAGATTAGCGAAGATTCAGAGAACCCATAAAGTAAAATGGGGCAATAGGGCCTTCTCAACAGCAGCTGATAATCTATGGAGCTCCATTTGAAATGAGATTAGAGCAATCCCATGTTTGCTTCCATTTCGTAAACAACTCAAGACATGGCTATTTTCCCTCTAGATCTATGATAGCTCTGGCTCTATTACCCGTGTAGCGTTTCATACCTCTGGTCTGAATGCGCTCTACAAGAAACACAATTACAACATATAACACTGGAAAGAGCCAAGAGGGTGTCATTATGGGGGTGATTTTAACCTTGGCGGACGGCGGAGGCCGTCCGCCAAGGTACCGCCATGAAATGACCGCACCGCGGTCAAAAGACCGCGGCGGCCATTTAAACATTTCCGCTGGGCCGGCGGGCGCTCTCCGAAAGAGCGCCCGCCGGCCCAGCAGAAATGCCCCTGCAACGAGGACGCCGGCTCAGAATTGAGCCGGCGTAGTTGCAGGGGTGCGACGGGTGCAGTTGCACCCGTCGCGTATATCAGTGTCTGCAAAGCAGACACTGAAATACTTTGCGGGGCCCTCTTACGGGGGCCCCTGCAGTGCCCATGCCATTGCCATGGGTACTGCAGGGGCCCCCAGGGGCCCCGCGGCACCCCCTACCGCCATCCTGTTCATGGCGGATTTCCCGCCATGAACAGGATGGCGGTAGGGGGTGTCTGAATCCCCATGGCGGCGGAGCGCGCTCCGCCGCCATGGAGGATTCAATGGGGCAGCGGTAAACCGGCGGGAGACTGCCGGTTTACCCTTTCTGACCGCGGCTGAACCGCCGCGGTCAGAATGCCCTCGGGAGCACCGCCAGCCTGTTGGCGGTGCTCCCGTGGTCGGTGACCCTGGCGGTCACCGGCCGCCAGGGTCAGAATGACCCCCTATGTGTTTTAGTTACTAACCCACACAACACAGGTACCAACTGCAGGTAGGCTGCCTGGGTGCTTAGGGGTGGAAGTTGAAGTATCCTGCTGTGCCTTGTGCCATGAAGAGTTTGCTGCGGGTGAGGATTGTGTAATATAGGGGACACTTGGAAGGATGCTTTGCATAATTCTACTGCTGCCATCCTCCTCTTCCTCTTCCTGACCGCCTTTTTCCATCACTTCAACTGCTGGTTGTTGCTCACCACCACCAGCTATGCTTTTAGGTACAATTCCGACACGATTGTGTGTTGCTTTTTCAAATGGGACAGTTGGCCTCCAGTATCATAGTGCCTACCTACCGTACCATGACACACTTTCGTGTGGCAAATGGAGCATATTGCAATGTTTTCCACATGTGGGTTAATCATAAAGAAGTCACAAACTGAGGAGGAGAGCTTTCTTATTGTGCCAAAACCTGAAGAACTGGAGGTAAAGCTAGCAGGCTGTATTGTTATTGTTTAGCGTGCTGCAGTTGTGGTAGGGGTGGTGACAGCTGCAGGTTTCTGGGATCTAACAAATATGGGAGCAGGTGGTGTTGCTGGAACCGCATGAATCTGACCAGGTTTAATAGAGGCGACCTGTACATCCTCTGTGCCCCTCTCTACAATGATGATCACTCGCTTTTCATCATCACCACCTTCTTCACTTGCAAGACTTTGAGGGAGCTTCCCTTTCCCTTATGTTTCTGCTGGGGTTCAATTCATGTCCAGATTATCACAATGGGGCTTGGAGAAGATGGTGGACAACTCTTTCTTCACCTTGCTGGTGATAGTGAAGCTGATGGTTGAAGAGCAGTCTTCTCAGCAATATCTTCCTCAGCAACAAACTCAACCTCCTGTTCTGCTCCTACATCCAGAAGATCTCTTGCTGATGACTGCTCCTGTTGTCCACTTTCTTGTGATGATGTGACTGAAACACTTCCAATTCAGATTCACTGCTCTTCTTAACAGTAGTGCTGAGAGATGTGGCCTTAGGTTTAGGTGATTGTGGCGCTGTTGATGCTGGAATCTCAGGCTCTTTCTGACCAGAAGAGGCTGCAGCAGGTATGTCACGTTCCCTGAAAAAGGATGAGGGCTTGATGCTAGTGGTGTCTCTGGCAACTTGCTTTTTCTCCTCTCCACTGGCCGTTTTCTTTGGAGGGACCTTCTTCTTTGGGATCATCTTCTTAGCACTGGGAGTTAGCACATATCACTAGGAGCAGACGCATTTAGCAGTGGAAGGCTCTGATGTCACTGTCAGCTGTTTCCTTCAGGAATATTATTACTATGTGGGATATCTTTGGTAGCACCTGTATGCAAAGCAGCAACAAAAAAAACAGTGCAACGTAGGCAATATCAAGAATCTAGCCAATGTAACACAAGTGAAGTTAACACCATCATTATCATCATACCTAAATACTTAACAGTAGTGTACCCAAAAAACATGCATACACAATTCTTTCCACTACATCACACAGAAAAGGTTAGTTTGTGTCCATCCAGAGGAATGGGACCCTATAGAAGGCAGATGATGCAGCGGAAAAATACATTCAATAATTGCTGGTCAAAAGGCCCTAGGAACAAGGGGACTTTATGGGAGATAGGCAAAAATAAAAAAAAATGCATCAAATAATTGGTGCTGGCCTATCAGGCCCCATGGGGACTGTACGGGAGGCAGTGGAAAGCAGGCAAAAATAAAATAAAAAATACATTATATAACTGCTGGGGGCCCACCAAGCCCAGGGCCCATGGGGACTCTAGGGGAGGCAGGCAATAATTGAAAAAATGCATTAAGTAATTGCTTGTGCCCACAGGGCCCGGATGCCATGGGGCCTCTAAGTGAGGCAGAGGGAGGGAGGCACAAATAAAACAATTACATTAAATAACTGCTGGTGGCTCCTCAAGCCCCAGGGCCGATGGGGACCCTCCGGTAGGCAGGCCAAAATTGAAACAAATGCGTTAACTAATTGCTGGTTGCCCACCAGGACCCAGGGCCCATGGGTACTCTATGGGGCACGGGCACAAGAACATTGAAAAAATGATTACAAATCAACAAAAGAATGTGCTACAATCAGCCACAAGCACAAATAAATATATCAGGAATAAAATGAATGAACAAAAATCTCATAGGTCTCTTCTATCAGTGATCCTAGGAAATGGCTTTTAAAAGTGGGGTAAAGGTCTTGAAGAACATACTGGATGCACAAAATGGTGGAAACTACCTAATCTACCACATGGTCACTGAAGAAGAAGGCATTGAGGACAAAGACAAAATAACCACCAAACATGTGTGCACACTCTCTCTCTCTCTCTCTCTCTCTCTCTCTCTCTCTCTCTCTCTCTCTCTCTCTCTCTCTCTCTCTCTCTCTCTCTCTCAGAGGCTTAACAAAATGGTGGTTACCGCATGGACAGCAAAGAAAGAGGAACGGAGAACAAAGACAAAATGTTCACTGTGATTACACACACACACACCAGCTACGCAAGATAGTCACTGCTGCATGCTCAGCAAAGAAAGGGCATGGAGAACAAATGACACATACCAGCCTATTGCAAACACACACACTGACTACACAAAACAGCTATTACTGCATGGCTTGCAAAGAAAGGGCATGGAGAACAAAGGAAACGGCTGCCCTGTCCTGCCAGGTGCACCTTTTTACCCTCAGAAAAAAACACCTTTCATCATTGTAAGGAAAGGATTATATAGATATGTCATCTGTAACAAGCAAACACAGAAAACATTGAAATAATTTATGTTTTACATTTAATCCACAGTCAGCCAAACTCCCTAAATGTTTTTCAAAGCCTATAGCATAGCAACAGTGAGAATTTGAAACATACTAAAATATACATCCAAAGGCTAATGCAGGGTAGACTAGGGCCGAAACAGTTAAACAACATCACAGTAATATGATAAGCAAATTAGTATAACATTTTAAGACAAGTCAACTCACCCAAAAGTAGAAAAAATGTATATTTAATTTAACCCTATGCCTCAGCAATCCAAAATGTGGAAACATTTCTATTTCCCCGTAAAAAAAAGTTAATCCCACATCAGCCTCATTACTCCAGTCTAACATTCAGACCACCTACCAACAGATACAAAACAGAAAAATCCCCAAACAGGAAAAAAATCCTGGTGCCTCCCGTCCCTCAAACAAACTTTTTTCCTAAGTACTCAGTTAAACTTACTTGATTTGCCAAGATTTCAATGGTATGTCTACAGTAGGTATTGCAGACAAAGAGAGAGAATGATGCTTTCCCTCCAAACTCAAAAATAAAAGTGACCAAGGGCTGGACAAAGCAGAGGGTGAAGTCTTCAGGACAGGAAGAGGAGGAAAATACTGTATGTACATGAGCGCCACAATCTCTATAATGCATCCTTCCTGTTAAAAATGTACATTTCTTGTTAAACAAAATACCTAAACAGTCAGTTTGGGTAAAATTTCACTTCACAATTACATTTAAATTTGTTTTTTCGGTCACTCGAGTAGAAATCCTGTCTCACAACTGCCCGTGTTAATGTACTGCCTCTTCCGTACTCGGATCACTGATGAATGTTTGGTTTCACCAACGAACGTGAGCATTTGCACTCTTGCATTGTTTCTGTGTATCTCACAGTACTGGTGGTCTGTTTTTTCCCCAAACAGGAGAATCAGTTACGTGGCCTGACATTATGGAATTACTATTGGTAATTCGTGTAAACTTGGCTGGGTGCCAGGTTTAGAACGGCCGGGGCTCGGAGTGGGAAGAGAAAAGGCGTGCACACCGTACTGGGTGTAATAGGGGACTGCGTCAGCGTAGACCCTGATTTATTTTTACAGCTCGGTTCCGCATTCCGCCCGGACACGCGGAACCAGATACAAATTATTATAGAGGCCGGGTGGCTCTCTACATCCCTCCCATGTTTTACTTCACACAGAAGAAGATAAACACCCCTCAACAAAAGAAACACAAACATATATATATATATAATCATGAAAAAGTCAAAACCTCAATGAGATGACTTGCATCGCCTAGAAACAAAGGGGGTGATTCTGATTCTGGCGGGCGGCGGAGGCCGCCCGCCAGAATTCCGCCCCCATTATACCGCTCCGCGGTCAGAAGACCGCGGAGGGTATTATGAGTTTTTCCCTGGGCTGGCGGGCGGTCTCCAAAAGACCGCCCGCCAGCCCAGGGAAAAACTCCCTTCCCACGAGGATGCCGGCTCGTAATCGAGCCGGCGGAGTGGGAAGGTGCGACGGGTGCAGTGGCACCCGTCGCGTATTTCAGTGTCTGCAAGGCAGACACTGAAATACTTTGCGGGGCCCTCTTACGGGGGCCCCTGCCGTGCCCATGCCATTGGCATGGGCACGGCAGGGGCCCCCAGGGGCCCCGCGACCCCCCCCCCTACCACCATCCTGTTCATGGCGGCTTTCCCGCCATGAACAGGATGGCGGTAGGGGGGGTCAGAATCCTCATGGCTGCGGAGCGCGCTCCGCAGCCATGGAGGATTCAAACGAGCAGCGGAAAGTCAGCGGGAGACCGCTGACTTCCCGCTTCTGACCGCGGCTGAACCGCCGCGGTCAGAATGCTCGTTGGAGCACCGCCAGCCTGTTGGCGGTGCTCCCGTGGTCGGTGGCCCTGGCGGCCACCGGCCGCCAGGGTCAGAATGACCCCCAAAGTCTCTTCTGACAACAACGACCAAGGCCTGTCACATCTCACTAGGTACTTAGAGAATATACGAAGTCCCGGAGCTAACTGTTCGGGGCTGGGTTAGGGCGTAGATCATATCGCCCGCCCCTAGGGGAAGGTCCCTCAGAATCGTTGGATTCACCTGGATGTGATTGGACACTTGGCGTCGCCCCCGGAATATCTCCATTCCTGGCTTCCTCGACAGTAGACTCTACCGCGGTGTCTTCGACCTCCTCCTCCTGGCTTACTACGGGGACACCAGCCCTCTTGAAATGGGACACGTTCCTGGTGACCCTCTGACTGCCTCGAGCTGCCGTCACCATGGTGCCTCTCACACTGACAACCCGCCAGGGTTCAGGTTCAAACGGGGTCTGGAATTTTCCTCCTGGCCGGCGATTCTTCACTACCACCTCGTCCCCCTTTTGAAAACCTCGATATCTGCTTCGCCGTCGTTCGGTGGCTTTCCGATTCGTGGATTCTCTACGTTGTTGTGCGGCCTCAACATCAATCTCGGGTGCGACCCACTGGGGACCCGATGGAATGTAATCCCGGGGAGGGACCTTGAACATCAGTGTGGCCGGGGCACACCCTGTAGTGCTATGCGGAGTCTGACGATAAGCACTCAAGAACTCTTGTAGACATTTCTCGCTGTCCTCTCCTTGTTCCACTCCTATTCTGAGGGCTCGGTTCAGAGTTCTCATGAACCTTTCGACGTCTCCATTGGCCTGCGGCCAATATGGCATGACCCTGCGATGACGTATGGCCAAGCCCTCTAGGTAAGACCGGAATTCCTGTCCATGGAACGGCGGCCCGTTGTCTGTTCTGACTTCATCGGGAAAACCAAACATGGCAAAAGTCTTCTGCAGTACCGGTCTCACATTTTCAAACGCGGTGGAGGACACAACATCCACAACTGGGAACTTAGTGTACGAGTCCATGATGACGACCGTCAGTCGCCCATCCGGGAAGCTCCCAAAATCCATACTCACTTTTGCCCACGGTTTTACACTCGCTGGCTCTGTGACCACGGGGCAACAGGGTGGCTCTCCTGATGTGATGATACAGGAATGGCACTTCCCCACCAGTTCGTCTACCTGGCTGTCCATTCCAGGGAACCATACCTTTGCCCTCAACCTTGCTTTGGTCTTAGCAGCGCCTTGATGGCCCTGATGTGCTAGCTCCACTACTCTGGCCCACAGACTCTGGGGCACCACAATTCTCCTTCCTCTCAGAACCAGTCCTTGCCCATCCGTGGATAGCTCATCACGCACTCTCCACATTCCTTGCATCACGGCTTTACACTCCTGATTTGCTGCTTTGGTTCTTTCCAGAAACAGCTTCCACCTCTTGTGCTGAAGCGCTTCTTTAACCTGGTTGAGGGTGGCATCCTCCTTGGAGGCGTCCACAAGATTTGCAATATTCAGGGCTTTAGGGCACGCCGACTGTACCACCATGTTAACAAATATCTCTGTGCTCTCCTCATCATTTTCCTGAGAGTCACTGGATTCATCTGCGGAGGGGTGACGAGACAGATAGTCTGCAGGGTTATTCACTCCTGGTCGGTAGACAACGGTGAATCGATATGGTTGCAATAGGACGGTCCACCGTTCTATCCGTGGGGGTGCCAGACGAGGACAGCCGGCAAACAACGTGACGAGAGGCTTGTGATCCGTCACCACCCGGAACTCTCGGCCGTACAGGTATAAGTGGAAGTGTTTGCACGCCCACCGAATTGCCAGGGCCTCCCGTTCTATTTGAGCGTAGCGTGTTTCCACCGATGACAGTGCTCTACAGGCATAAGCAACCGGAACCCACTCCTGCGGATTCTGCTCCTGCAGAAGGACGGCCCCTAGCCCTACTGGACTCGCATCAACCACGACCTCCGTTCGCCGATGAGGGTTAAAATATGCCATCGTTGACTTGTCCAGTAACGCTGCCTTGATGTCGGCAAACGCCTTGTCTGCCTCTGGGCCCCATGCCCACCGGTGTCCAGTCTTGGTGAGTTGCCTGAGGGGTTCAGCCATGGTCGCAAGCTGCGGGATGAACCTACCACAGTATGTGGCCATGCCCAGGAAGCTTCTCACCTCCGTGGTGTTTTTGGGGATCGGCGCCTGTCGGATAGCGTCAGCTTTCCGAGGGTCAACTTGTAGACCATTCTTTGAGAAGATGTATCCAAAAAATTCTACTGACGTCTGATAGAACGCACATTTCTTTTTGTGGAGTGTCAGGCCTGACTCTGATAGCCTTTGCAATGTAGCTCTTAGGTGTCGGTGATGCTCTTCTCGGGTTTTAGAGTAAATGAGGATGTCATCACTCAAGTTGATCACCCCTTGCAGTCCTGAGAGCGTCTCTCTTATCGCGTTTTGAAACACTTCGGCGGCCGAGGATACCCCGAAGCTCAGTCTCTTGTACCGCCTCAGTCCGACGTGCGTTGAAAACGTAGTGATATTCCTACTATCAGGCTCTAGTTCCAGCTGATGATACCCCGCATTGAGGTCCAACTTCGAGAACCACTGTGCGCCGTTGAGGTCTGCTATGATATCATCCATTGTAGGGGTTATATGCCGCTCTCTTTTGATAGCTTTGTTGGGCAGGCGCATGTCGACACACAGACGAATGGCACCAGGCTGCTTGGGTTTTGGTGCTACTACCAATGGCGACACCCACGGTGTGGGCCCTTCTACCTTCTCGATCACTCCTTGATCCTCCAGTAGTTGTAGTTCCCTTTCCACGGCGGGGCGTAGGTGAAATGGAACCTGTCGATGCCTGAGGGCAACGGGTGTCACCCTGTGGTCTATGTGCAGCTTGATACTCTTGTCTTTAAGCCGCCCTAGCCCTTCAAAGAGCTGCGGGAACTCATTGACCAGACATTCGGCATGAGAGTCATAAATCTGCCGGGCAAAAAATACTAGCTCTAGCTCCTCCGCGGTATGGCACCCTAGTAGCGTGCCTCGGTCTCCGGCCACCACATAGAATTTTGCCCGTGCCGCCACTTGTTCGCTGGACACGGACACCTCCACTGTGCCCCTCAGAGGAAGCGGTTCTCTGCCCCCATAGTTGTAGATCCTGGTGGTGGTTGGAGAGAGTACTGGTGCGGGAGTCAGCTGTCTGAACAGAGTCTCATCCATCACGTTTACTGACGCTCCGGTATCTATGAGGACTGTCGCGGACTTGCCATTGATGTGGACCTTGCTCATGGGGGGTGGACGCTTCTTTGGTAGTCTCTCACCAGCGAATGAGATGACAAAGATATCTTCATCTTCATCCTCTTCGAATATGGGAGTTTTCTGAGCCGTCATCTCGCTCGGAATGTCAGCTTCAGCCGTCACACTTCTGACCCTGGTATCTCTCCTTCTTTGGTACCCCTGCCAACCTTTGCCAGATCTGCAGACTCTGGCAAAATGGTTATCTTTGCCACACTTATCACATTGCTTTCCTTTTGCTGGGCACACCATGGGTGGTTTGTGATCGTTTCCACAGCTTCGGCAGGCTCGGGCACCTTGTCCCCCAACGCTCACCCTCCTTCCCGATGTCTGTCTGGCGTGTTTGGATAGCCTCCACGTGTTCTTCCTTCACCTGAACCGGGTGAGCCGTCGATGCAGCTGCCAGGGATTGTCCTCGAACAGCTGCCATGGCATCTGCCCTTACCGTTGACAACTCATGTGAGCGCGCCAGCACTAAGATGTCATCAAGGGGCATACCCTGCTGGCGTAGGATGAGTTTCCTCAACGCATTTGAACGACATCCTTGAATGATTTGCGCCCTGATCTCTTCCTGTTGATCGAGGCCTACGCATGAGCTTGCTAGTTTCCTTAATCGGGCATAAAACATATCCATTGACTCAACATCAGTTTGTTGAGCTTGCCGAAGTTTGAAGCGCTCAAAGTCTGAATTTAGTTGTGGGTCAAAGTGCTTGTTCAGAGCTTCGACCGCTGCATTGAAGTCCGACTTATCACCAGTGCCAGGGAGTGCATCAAACAATTCTTGCAGCTCATCCCCTCCCATTAACAGCATGAGAGACCTGCGCACAGCCCCGTCTGTCTCCATTGTGGCGCAGAAATAATTCTCCAATCGATTTAGCCATAGGCGCCATCTTGGCGAGGCGGTGGCGGGGTCGACTAGTTGGCTAAACGGTGGTAGTGGGGTTACAGCCGAGTGGGCCCTAGGGCTTGCTTGCACGTGCGCCTGGGGGTTTTCTTGTGCTGGGGCACTCATGGTGTGTCTACTAGTATCACCTCTCCTTCTTTTTTTTTTTCTTCTGTCTTCACAGGGGCTGCCTTAATTGTTAATCTTCGCTATGTGTTTTTTTTTTTTTCTCTCTGCTGGTGACTTATAATATTGAGGTCCCTTACTTTCTGAATTTTTTTTTTTTTTCCACAGGGCCTTCTGCCCTATTTATATCTGGCTTTCTGTCTCCTTTCTTTTTTTCAGTTCCTGTCTGGGGAGGGGGCACAGCCCGGGCGGGGTCTCTGTGCCCAGGATTACACCTCCCTCTCCTGGTGCTACCGGCTAGGGCGCTCGCGGTGGCTGTTCCCCTCTTTTATTCTTTTTTTTTTCTTCTAGCTGCACGTGCAGCTTGCTGAAGCTCTGCACGCCTCCGGGCGGCAGCACCACTCTAGGGCTCTGTTTCTGTGTGGGACGCTGAGTGTCCCTCACTGCACAAGGGCGGGGCGCGCCTCCCGGGTTGGAGCGCCTCGCGCCACTTGCCCTTTCCTCTTCTTACCGTCGGTGTCCCCGCCGGGCACGGGACCTCAGCCCGTCTCTGCTGGGCTCTGTCGGGCTCCTGCGGTCGATGCGGGGATTCCGTATCCTGCCTCGTCGCCAATGTAAACTTGGCTGGGTGCCAGGTTTAGAACGGCCGTGGCTCGGAGTGGGAAGAGAAAACGCGTGCACACCGTACTGGGTGTAATAGGGGACTGCGTCAGCGCAGACCCTGATTTATTTTTACAGCTCGGTTCCGCGTTCCGTCCGGACACGCGGAACCAGATACAAATTATTATAGAGGCCGGGTGGCTCTCTACAATTCGGAGTCACAAGGGTAACGCAAAATTACTGAATTATGCTGGATTAATTAAATTTACTCCCAGACCTAGTGACAATGCAAGACAAGAAAACTTTTACACCGATTTACAAAACTAGAGTAAAATTAAATAGATTATTTGACACCAAAATGACAAAAGTCCAATCAGTAGAACCACTTTGAGGAATTTTTTACATTTTTGGTAAAAACTAGTGCCTAAAAGACCAAAGCTCCGACTGTAGACATCTAGGGGCATATTTATAATAGCGCCACCTTGCAACATATTACCGTAATTATTTTATACGTTAATGTGGCCCAACAAGGCCGAAATACCTGCGCCGTATTTACAGGGTGGCACAATGCATGCATTGCTCCACTCTGTAACCCTCTACTCTACATTATGCCTGCGCCAGGCATAATGTATACAAAGGGGGCGTTCCCCTGTTAAGTGAGCCAGAAAAATGGAGTAAGGAAATCTATGAGATTTCCTTGCACCATTTTTCATGGCACTTTTAATGCCTGCTCAAGAGCAGGCATTAAAAGGGGGCTTCCATTCTTTAGAATGGGGCCCTATGTACTCTGCAGGAGTAGCACCAAAATTTTGGTGCTAGTCCTGAAGAGTACATCAATAGAGTCATGAAAAATTACGCTATTGCCCCCTACCCTGCGCCATGGTGTGCTGTATTTTAAATATGCCGCATACATGGGGTGCGGTAGGGGGATGCTAAGGGACGCAGGGAAAGTATCTCTGCACTCGGTGCAGCGCCACTTTCCATAAATCTGCCACCTAGTTTCACAAGACCAGTGCAGAGTCAAGAGTTATTGGAGACCACAATGGAGTGCAGTTTGGATACATAATTGGGCCCAGTCTCGGCTTACCTTCTGACTTAGAAGAAATTTTGAAAACAAAATGTCTGAGAAGGTATATTTCAGCGTGGCAAGGCAGCTGTCAGTGTCTGAGGAGGAGGCATTGGCGTCGGGGAGCCACAGATTGAAGTGGCGGTGAAGATTTCTACATTCAAACTTAGAGCCTGATTTAGATCCTGGTGAAGGGGAAAACTCTGCCATAAATGTGACATATATCCTGTTGGCTGTATTATGATGTCCTATCGAGATTGTAATACGGCAGACAGGGTATCAGTCATGTTTGTGATGCAGTATTCAATCCGCCGAGATCTAAATCAGGCCCTTAGTCTCGTTTTTGGAAGTCGAAAATCTCCAGCTGTACAAAACTGCTGGCTGTAGCCAATGAGGGCTCCAAAAAGCCAGATACCCTTTTTGCAAGAAGCTGCCAAACAGGATTTTCTGCTGCAGAGAAGAACATAGTGGGAACTACTGTGAAGTCAGGTTGAATGAAGATGCACAGTGGGCGAATCGGCAAGCAGGTAGGTCCTGATATCAGTTCTCAGAGCAATTTTTCGCTGAAAATTTTCCAAGTCCTGACTTGAAGGACAGGATTCACATTAGGCAGGGCCCAGGTACAGGGTTCAAGTTGCTAGAGTTTTTTTGTCTCCGTAGCTCAGAACAGGCCAGCCAACTAGCCCTTGGAGTCACTCTGGTAGTCCTGGGTTAAAGCAGCAAGGCTGTCCTCCAGCAGCAGGGCTGTCCTCCGAGAGTTCAAGGCAGGCATCCAGCAGCAGGGCAGTCCTCTGAGGCACAAAGCAGGCCGCAAACAGCATGGCAATCCTCTGAAGTGCAGGGCAGGCCTTCTGAGTGACCTCCGCAGGTCCAGCAGTGAACTGACAAATGGGTCTGAGGGTCCCATTTTTAATGTCTATGTCAGCTTTGAATGGGAGAACCTTACAGAGGTTTATCTCCATAGATGGTGCTGGAATTTCCTTCCTTCCTGGTCATGGCTCAATGTGTCTGGGGTAACAAAAGACTAGTGTGACTTTCTTTGTGAGTCTGCTAAGGCAGCTCCTTTGAAATGAAAATGTGCCAGTGAACAACTCTGACCCACACATCCTTGCAAGCTGGCCCATCCTGTCAACTGCTATTCCCCTTTTGTGTCACTGTCTGGGAGGAATAGACAAGGACCAAGTGCCATGATAGTCACAGTTAAGTAGCCCAGGATACAGGTTGCAGGCACCAAATGGTTAAGACAGGAAAATGTCAACTTTCTAAAAGTGACATTTTCAGAATTGCGAGTTACAATCCAACTTTACCATTAAAGAGGATTTTAAATTACAGCTTTATAGATACCAAATGTGAAATTTCTACCTGTTCCCAAGCAAGATTTGACACTTATTAAATGTAATAAGGTAACCAAATGTTATCCTATGGGAGAGTTAGGCTTCACAGTAGTGAAAAACTATCATGATGTGTAAAACTTAAAATTATATACCCGGCGTTTTAAAAACAATGCACCCTGCCCTATGGTCTATTTAGGGCCTACCTTAAGGGTAAAATAATATTAAAAAGGGAGGTTAAGGCCTGGCAAAGGGGTTTCTTTTCCAGGTCGAATGGCAGCTTAAACTGGACACAGGGTGTAATGGCAGGCCTCGGACATGTTTGAAATGACTATTTAAGTGGGCGGCACAACATGTGCTGCAGGCCCACTAGTAGCATTTAATTTATAGGCCCTGGGGACAGGTTGGAGTACCTTATTAATGACATACAACTAAATTAAATGTGCTAGGATGTAGGCCAATTTACCATGTTTTAAGAAGTGATCACAAACACTTTAGCACTGAACATCAGTAGTAAACTATACAAAGGTGGTCATTACAACCCTGGCGGACGGTGTTAAAGCTGCGGTAATACCGCAAACAGGCCGGCGGAGAAAAAAAGGGAATTATGACCGTGGCGGAAACCGCCAACATAGACAGCCACTTTAACACTCCGACAGCCACGGCGGTACAGTCAAGCAGCGCAGCGGTCACCGCCAACAGACAGGCACGAGACAATGTACCGCCCACACTATAACAACAGGCCAATCCGCCACCTTTTCCGGGGCGGATTCACCGTGGATAAAAACACAGCGGAAACAGCTTTTGCAATGGGAAAACGCTCACCTTAACACACTCCACGAGGAAGGAGGGCACCATGGAGCCCGAACTCCAAATACTCCCTGCGCTTGTCTTCCTGCTTCTCTACGAACATCAGCAACGGCGGCACCGAAGACAACGGTGAATACTGCACCTACGACATAGGGGAGGGGGGAGGCAAAAGTCAGGGGGACACAAACGCAACACCCCCACCCCCACCCCCACCCCGAACCTCACCCACTACAACATACACACCAATGCATATCCAAACATCACAGTAACAACCCACAACCCCCCCGGAAGAATGCAAAGACAAAAGGGAATCAGTATAACTATTGTAATGAATACAAATACAGTAAGCTCATATATACAGAAATATATACACATTCCAAATATATACATCACGATTAGTAGTGCAGGTATGCACAATTCAATGTCCGTGGACCAGTGGGCCCAAAATGCATGGGCGAGGCCCACACACAATACCTATACAGAAACGGAAAGAACACTGCAGGGGCATCAGATAGTAATACAACAGGCACCTCAGGGGGAAGGGAAGGGGGGGCACCTCAGACGGATGAGAGCAAAGCCAGATCCACGACGGGGCTCCATGCCCATTGATGTATCCTGGGGAGTGCAAAGCCACAGTCTTTCAAGTCTCTACAGTGGGTGGGTTGCCCACTGTTACATCCTGGGGAGTGCAAAGCCACAGTCTCTCAAGTCTCTACAGTGGGTGGGTTGCCCACTGATCAATCCTGGGGAGTGCAAAGCCACAGTCTCTCAAGTCTCTACAGTGGGTGGGTTGCCCACTGTGCCATCCTGGGGAGTGCAAAGCCACAGTCTCTCAAGTGGATAACAGTCTCCACTGGTTCTGGAGGGGGACTGGTGCCCAGAGTGCTTCATTCTGTGAAGGATTCAGGTAGTGGATGCAGTTCTCCACTGGTTCTGGAGGGGGACTGGTGCCCAGAGTGCTTCATCCTGTGAAGGACAGAGGTAGTGGATGCTGTTCTCCACTGGTTCTGGAGGGGGACTGGTGCCCAGAGTGCATCACGCTCCTCGTGACGGTCCCAGTTCTGTCACTGTCCCAGCCGCACATGGGCTAACGATGCTTGAGTTGGCGGTGCTTGCCCTTTTCAGCGGTGCTTGCCATGGCGGTCTTTGCCCTGTTCAGCGGTGCTTGCCATGGCGGTCTTTGCCCTGTTCAGCGGTGCTTGCCATGTTCAGCGGTGCTTGACTTAGCTGTCTGTGACATGTGCAGTGGTGTGTGGCATGACGGTCCCTCAGTGCCCAGCAGGGCTGTGGGTGCAGGGGCCCTCCAGGGCACTGACTCTGGCGGTGGTCTCCGGACCAGTGACGATAGTGCTGCCCTCCAGGGCACTGACTCTGGCAGTGGTCTCCAGACCAGTGACGATGGGGCTGGCGGTGGCGTCCTGGCCAGCGGGGAGGATGGCGGCCTTCTCTGCCGTGCTGCTCTTACCAGACTTTGGAGACTTCTTCTGCCCCTTCACCACCTTGGGAGGGGTCACAGCTGACTCGACACTCCCCCCGGGACCCTTGTGGGCGGCTTTGCTGGCAGGAGTCTTCACCCTCTCCCGTCGGGCACTGTCCAACTTCTGGTGCTTTACAGGGGGTGGACTGGCAGTGCTTTGGTCCGTGTCACACTGGCTGCCCTGGTGGCCGGTGCACTCCACATACCTCTAACACGCGCCACTGGTACCGGACTTTTTTTGGCTGAGGTGCTAGTACAGGACCTATGAATTGGAGGGGTGGGGGTGGTGGGACAGAGGTCAAGGTTGCTTAGGAAAAGTTTCTGACGAACACTGGGACGGGTAGCTGTAGGGGGTCTGGGAGTGGAGGAAGAGGAGGTGGTTGTAGGAGGTGTAACTTTAGATGATTTGGGTGCAGGTGCAGGTTCTGGAGGCTGTCGTGAGGTGGATGGATGTTGGGTGTGTAGGTGTCCGCATTTGTGTACTTTGGGAGGGGGCGTCACAGGCACACTGGGAGAGGACACAGGGGACGTGTAAATGGTAGTGGGGATGGTGAATGCAGGTGAGCAGGGTGTGGTGATGGGTGTTCTGGTGCGAGTCCTAGTGGGTGTAGTGGTAGTGCATGCAGGTGAGAGTGTAGACAACACTGGGAGGGAGGAGGGAGATGACGAGGAGGGGGACACAGTGGAGGCAGTGGATGTTGCTGTGTCTGTATGTGGGTGATGCTTGTGTGAGTGCCTGTGGGATGTGTGGTGCCTATGTTTGCCTGAGCTGCCCTTGTGTGTAGAGGTGTGTGCAGGCTGGTCTGATGGTGTGCTTGGGATAGGCTAGGGTACAGGGGATTGGGTCTGGGTGGAGGAAGTTGGAGGGGGGAGGCTAGACACAGAGACAATGGCTGCCATCAGTGCTGAGGCTAGAGATTGCAGGGTTTGATGATGGGCAGCCTGACCAGAATGAATGCCCTCCAGGAATGCATTAGTGTGTTGCAACTCCCTTTCTACACCCTGGAGGGCATTCACAATGGTAGACTGCCCAACAGTGAGTGACCTGAGGAGGTCAATGGCCTCCTCACTGAGGGCAGCAGGAGTGACAGGGGCAGGGGCTGAGGTGCCTGGGGCGAAGGTGATGCCCACCCTCTTGGATGAGCGGGCACGGAGCGAAGGCTGAGGGGCTGCTAGGAGGGCGGTGCTGGTAGGGGGGTGGCGGCTGCACCTGCAGAAGTGGGGGGCACAGATGGTGCCGCCACCACAAGGGAGCTCCCATCGTAGGACGAGTCTGTGTCCCTGTTTGCTGATCCGGTGACCGACGTGAAGCTCCCCTCGCCCTCCGTCCCACTGGTGTATTCTGTGTCCGTGGTGTGGCCCTCCATGGCCATGTGGGATGCAGCCCCCTCGTGCTCCGGTGCCACTGTACCTCCACCTGATGATGCTGATGCACAAAAGAACAGGGAGAGCACAAAAAGGGGTGGGGAAACAGAACAAAGACAGGTTGAGTGCATGGCTTACCGCTACCGTTGGCGGACAACACAGACACAGCAGCCCACTGCACTACGCCGTGCTCTTGGCCTCTACAGATGAAATTCCTGGGATATGGCCGACATGGCTATGAGTGTCATCTACCCACATAGATGACACAGGGGCATCCATACCTGTACTTGGCACTCTACAGAGGTGGGGTGGAGTGCCACATGACCTAGATTCCGGAGGGGCCTAGCCTACGGAACTCGCCCTGGCCGAGGGAAACCCACAGCCCTCCTCCCCCACCCAGACCCCTCCACTGCGCGCAAGGTCATGAGAATGTGAGTGTACTCACCCCCTTGTGTCTGCTGTGATGCCCTCATGCGCCCATCCAACTCAGAGTAGGCCGCCGCCAGGATCTGGAACATCAGGGGGGTCGTGGTTCGACGGGCACCCCTCCCACGTTGGGAGGCCATCCCCAGCTGAGCCTCCGCCATCTTCTTGCTTCAGCGGCGAATGTCCTCCCATCTTTTACGGCAGTGGGTGCTCCGTCTCTGGTGGACCCCCAGGGTCCGGACGTCCTTGGCGATGGCACGCCAAATATCCTTCTTCTGGTGGGCACTGACCTACATGACATGTACAGATGAAGAAGAGAAGTCATTAGCAACAGGACCGTCAAAGTGAGTGGCCCACATCCCTGCCCTTGCCATGTGGCACATGCAATCACACTTCTACATGCTCGCAGGACTCTGCCCCCTTCCTACTGACATCCAGCCCTCTCCACCCAGGCATAGCCCATACAACGTGCTCCCTGTGTACTTACCTGTTGGTCTGGAGGACCGTAGAGTATTGTGTACTGGGGGAGGACCCCGTCCACGAGCTTCTCCAACTCCTGTGCAGTGAACGCAGGGGCCCTTTCCCCAGACGCACCAGCCATTGTCTCTTCCAGACCGAGGTCACTGCAGCACTTGCTCAGGTATCGAGTGATTGAACAGATAGAAAATGGCAGTGACGTCCGCGGCGGTGACGTCCGCGGCGGTGCGTATCATCACCACCGGCGCACTTCGCCATTGGCTCCTGGGACCCATAGGGTCCAATGTTAACCAATGCAGCATTGCGCCGCGGGCTTTGACCGCCTACTGCGACGGTGTACAACACCAGCGCAGTTACCTCACATCCCATTGTCCCACTTTAGAGGTCAGGCAGCCGCCATTTCAGGGGCCCACATGGCTTCATTTACAACTGCGTCACACATACCTAGGCCTACACTCAACACACATGCAGGAAGGATATTGTATTTAGTGTCGTGTTCTGTGTAGCTGTGGGTACATACCTCAGAATTTGTTGACTCTGTGGTCGCTGTTGTCCTTCCTAGGCACCGTCAGCTGGAACATGTGAGGAGATGGCGGAATCCTCCGGTGTACCGACTGCTGGTGGACCCGTTAACAATGGAGGAGCGACATTTAATCATCACCTACAGGTTTGACCGTGCCACAATCCAGGAACTGTGTAACCAGTTGGAGCCAGACCTGATCTCACCAATCCGCCATCCCACAGGAATCCCCCCTCAAGTGCAGGTGCTATCAGTGCTCCATTTCCTAGCAAGTGGGTCATTTCAGACAACAGTGGCCATGGCATCAGGGATGTCCCAGCCTATGTTTTTCAACGTGTTGTCCAGAGTGTTGTCTGCCCTGCTGAAACACGTGAGGAGCTACATCGTTTTCCCTCAGGTGGAGGATTTGGCTACAGTTAAAGGTGACTTCTATGCCCTGGGACATATCCCTAACATCATAGGTGCCATTGATGGGACCCATGTGGCTTTGGTCCCCCCTCCACAGGAGTGAACAGGTGTACAGGAACCGGAAGAGTTGTCATTCGATGAATGTACAGATGGTATGTTTGTCAGACCAGTACATCTCGCATGTAAATGCTATGTTCCCTGGCTCAGTGCATGACACCTCTCTGGATACCCCAACCTGTCATGGCTATTGACCCCAGTGAGGAATCCCAGGACCAGGGCAGAGGAACGCTACAATGAGGCCCATGGCCGGACTAGGAGGGTGATCGCACGAACCTTCGGCCTCCTGAAGGCCAGGTTCAGGTGCCTCCATATGACAGGTGGTTCCCTGTTCTACTCACCAAGGAAGATTTGCCAGATCATCATCATCGCCTGCTCGATGCTTCACAATCTTGCTTTGCGACGCCAGGTGCCTTTTCTGAAGGAGGATGGTCCAGATGATGGTGTTGTGGCAGCTGTGGAGCCTGTGGACAGTGATGAGGAGGAAGCAGAGGAAGAAGACATTGATAGCAGGGACTCTCTCATACAGCAATATTTCCAATGACACACAGGTGAGAACAATTTTTTTACTATTATATTCACTTTCACACTTCTACCTCTATCCTGTCTGTCAATTTGAAGTAGTATCTGCTAACTGAGTGATACATTTCCATTACGGTTTCACAGGTGTGGTTACCAACGTGTGTCATCTGCTTGCATCCTTCATGGACTTGTGATGTGTGACATAGGTATGTTGACATTACTATTGAGAATGGATTTTGTCACTGTCATAGCTAATACACATTTTCAAAATCACAGACTGACTCCAGATTGTCTTTTGGTTCAAGGGTGTTTATTGAAGTGCTAATTATTGGAGGGGGTGGCAAAATGGTGATGGGTGATGGTGGAGGACTGTACATGGCAGAGTCCAGTCTATTAGTCTCACAGGTGCATTGCCCATATGGGCATAGGAAGTGGAGCTGGGGCAGTTCCAATCTGGACAGGGTAACAAAGTGGGACAGTGGGAGGACAATCAGGGTGGTCTCATTTCCTGGCGGGGGTCTTGCCATCTTGCTATGTCCTGTTCCTGGATCTCAGGGACCGCTTGCAGGGTGGTTCTCTGTCTGCAGGGGGTGGGTTGCTGGTGTGGTGGTCCTGTGGTGGGGCGTCCTGTCCACTAGCGCCGGCGGAGGTGGTGGGCAGTTCATCATCCTTGCTAGTGTCAGGGTCCCTTGGAGTGCCACGGTGTCCCTTATGGTCTTTTGTATGTCCTTCAGCACCCCTACGATGGTGCCCAGGGCGGAGCTGATGGTTCTGAGCTCCTCCCTGAACCCCAAATACTGTTCCTCCTGCAGGCACTGGGTCTCCTGAAACTTGGCCAGGACCGTTGCCATCGTCTCCTGGGAGTGGTGGTATGCTCCCATGATGGAGGAGAGGGCCTCGTGGAGAGTGGGTTCCCTTGGCCTGTCCGCCCCCTATCGCACGGCAGCCCTCCCAGTTCCCCTGTGTTCCTGTGCCTCCGTCCCCTGGACCGTGTGCCCACTACCACTGCCTCCAGGTCCCTGTTGTTGTTGGGGTGGTGGGTTATCCTGTGTTCCCTGTAGTGGTGGACACACAGCTGACTGACGTGTCCTGGGTACGGAGGTATCGGACAGCTGGGTGGGTGCTGTGCTGGTGTTACCAGAGGGTGGAAGGTCAGTGTTGGGCTGTGCCTGTACGAGGGGAACCGACTGTCCCGAGGCCGATGATGGTCCGGGCTGGTCATCTGGATCCAGTTGGCCAGAGCTGCTGTCATCACTGTGGGCCTCTTCTGGGGGTGGAGTGGACATGTGTGGACCCTCCTGTCTGGTGACATTACGTAGTGGTCCTGCAGGGGTATAAAAGCATGATTATTGCATCTGTGTGTGTCATGGTGTGGAATGGGTGGGTGTGCGTGTACCCCAGTGCAAGCATTCCTGTGTGGGGGCTTGTGTGATGATGGTTCGGGAGTGTTATGGGTATGTGCAGTGGGCATGCTTTAGTGATGGGTGTCCATGCTTAGTTGTGTCATGCAGGGCTTGGTCTTGGGATGGGTGGTTTGTGTTATAAGTACATTAGTGAGGAGTTGGAGTGATAGGGGAGGGGGTGAGGGTGGGGGTGTGTGATAGCATGCAGGTAGGGTGGGGGATATGATAGTTAAGATTTGAATTACCAGTTTCCATTCCTCCACCGACTCCTCCGAGGCCCTCTGGACGCATAATGGTCAAGACCTGCTCCTCCCATGTTGTTAGTTGTGGGGGAGGTGGTGGGGGTCCGCCGCCAGTCCGCTGATCCGCGATGTTGTGCCTGGAGACCACTGAACACACCTTCCCCCGTAGGTCGTTCCTGATGTCCTCCCGATTTCTTGGGTGCTGTCCCACTGCGTTTACCCTGTTGACGATTCTTCGCCATAGCTCCATCTTCCTGGCTATAGAGGTGTGCTGCACCTGTAATCCAAATAGCTGTGGCTCTACCCGTATGATTTCCTCCACCATGACCCTGAGTTCCTCCTCGGAAAACCTGGGGTGTCTTTGGCGTGCCATGGGGTGGTGTAGGTGATGTGTGGGGTGGTGTATGTGGTGATGAGTGTGGTGATATGTAGTGGTGTGTGGAATTTTGTGCGTGGATGTTGTGTGGGTGATGGTGTTTTGTGCCTCTGTGTCGTGGGGTTCTCTATTGCTGTGCTCTCTCTCTGTCGCCTTTGTCTCTGATTTTGGGTCGTAGGGGTTTGTGGGTGATGTGGGTGTGTGTTTTATATTGTGTTGTGTGTGTGGGAGTGTTGTTTGTATGTGTATCAGGTGTGTGTATTTTGAATTGTCCAATGTGGCGGTGTTTTGGAGATGTGTGTGTATTTTGAGCGCGGCGGTGTGTACCGCCAAAGGAATATCGCGGTTGAAAGACCGCCGCCTGGATTCGTGGGGTGGAATAGCATGGGCGTGGTTCTGTTGGCGTGACGGTGGAGGATTTGTTTTCACCAGTTTATCACTGACCTTTGGTGTGGCGGACTTGTGTACGTGTCTGAATTTCGGCGGATTCCGAGATGTGGGTCATAATAGCTGTGGCGGAATTCCGCGGCCGCGGCGGTGTATTGGCGGTCTTCTGCACGGCGGTAAGCGGCTTTTACCGCCAATGTTGTAATGACCCCCAAAGTCCTAAAGGCAACAAAACAAATTTCAGGAAATAGGAGGGAAGTAGGCATAACGTTTGAGTAAAGATCACCCTAAGGCTGACAGGTCTAACAACTAACCAGACTAGTTTGACTCTCTCTGCCCCATTCATATCAATAAATTACATTTTAGTCTGATGACTATATTCAATTACAAATCCCCTCTATCATTCTATGTGTACGTCCTACATATAACGTGGAGTCATTTGGGTAGCAAAAATATGAGAGTTGTTGTTTAAAATTCAAAGCATCGTTTTCAACCCAATGGGTGGGTTCCCATTACTGTCATGTCCTCAACCTTACACTTCAGTATAATAGAATATATACACTTCTTTCCTCCCTGAAGCACAGTGAAGCTTTAATTTCATTGTGCTTATTTTAAACCTTGTTCACCATTCCATCCGTTGCATGAAATACTGCATTTGAAAGCTCAATATTCTTGCAGTAATCCAGCAATGCTGAGAGTACGTCTGAGAGACAGGGCTGCTAGATAATTGAAGGTAGGGGGGAGCATGGAGAGCTTTAACCCTCTGATCTTCTTGTGATAAAAGTTTGCCTTCAAACCCCCCGTAATGTTTTTTCTCGCAATTGTAACAAAAAAATATATTTTAGCGGGTTCTAAACTATCTCTACTCTAACTGAAGATGTCTCTTTTCTCCTCTTATGTGAATGGTGAGAACAAAACTGTTGGATGTGCTCTTCAGATAGCCCCAGGTGGCGGCATTGCTCCAGAGAAACATGGAAGTGGTTTAGAGGATTCTGCTGCGGAGATGTTTGAGGAGCGACAGTACAGTAGGGTGTATGGAGGCTTGCAGAAATGCCAGAGAGAGAGAGTAAGCTTGCCAGTGGAAAAGGCCTTGAAGGCATGAAAATAAACTTCACCAGAAATGAAAAAAGGTTCCACGGGCACAGAATTCTCTTGAACATAAATATAATGCAGAAAGACTGGCACTAATGGGGTATACAGCAACACATGCAAGTGACATCTTTGAATGCATCCTTACAACATATTTGAAAACAACAAAGCGAACAAATTCATTACTAAGGGGCTCAGGTACCAGTTAGGATCATGCAAGCTGAACTGATATAGCTCTTTGAGTGATCCCCAGAGAGGAATAAGGTGAATCCTAGAGCTCTAAATTCAAACCGGTCTGGAAAAATACACATGGAGTCTTGTAACATCTCTGAGGCCCTTTCTAAAGATGACATTGGAAATAAAAGCACTGACTTTGCCCCTCAAAGTGGTGGCTTCTGAGGGCATGCAATCAGATTATGGAGAGTTTGGGCAGCATGCAATCAAATCCGATAAGGTCCGATGTGAAAGTACCAAATCAAGGCAGAGAAAAAAGATGTGTCACTGATAAAGCTCTAACGCAAGCATTTAATCCAGGATTAGAAGGTAGGTAAGGGTCAGGAGCAGATAGAAGACAGGCTTGTTCTGCTCAAAATGAACAATTAGATCCTAGAGGCACAGAATGAGTTGGAGAGGAAACAGCTCCGCAGAAGGCCACAAATTACCTTATACAATGTCATATTTCTGTTATCTGTTCCTTTTCTGGGGTGGTGCAGAATAGCTCCAGGGACATTTGCATGGCTATCCATGAGATATCATCATCTTTCTGAGGACAATCTTCTTCAGACACCTCCCAAACACCCTTCTCTGGGCTAGGTACCACCACAGAAAACGCCATGAGGAGGCATGCATCTGGCTGCTAGAGAACCACACTTAAACACTCACCACCAAGAGGAGTAAGCAGTAATGTTCTTCTGTGAGCCAACAGCCTTCATCTGTGGACAATTGTAATCTTTCATCTGTCTTTCTTTTATGGATATAGTCCTGGACATGGACTTCAAAGAACTGTTGACCCATCTTTGTATTCTCATCAAAACATCATGGTTAATTCATTCTCAGAAAGTCTATTTGTTGCATAATTATGAATATTTTCACTACATTTCTTTTGGAATTTAAATTATATCAGGATCATTGTTTAGATATTTTAAGAAGGTAATTAATGTTGTTTTCTAGTTATACATTTCTTTTAGGAATGATTGTTGTTGGAACTATTGTGCTAACTCAATATTGAATCATTTTCCCTATAGGAAAAGTCTCAATATTTGAGGAGACATTCAATGATTACTAGGCAAAAAACGTATTTGTATATATATATATATTGTCAAAGGTAACGTTTCGATACAGCGCACAGCACACCAGGTATAATGCCATCAGCAAGTATAGTGTACACTTCCACAAACAAAAATCTTGCAGAAAAGAAGCACTATTAAGAATTCAAATATTTGTTAACAAAAAACATGAATGAGCATAAATATCTAAATATATAAAGTAACAAATCAGCTTTTATGATGTCACATGTTGAGTGTAGCACATATGTCTCTACAGGACACCCAAATACTGAAGTAATCCCAACAAAAGTACACGCTCAGGGCCTGAATACGAGGAAATAATGGAACTTGTAATACAGCAGACAGGATATCCATCACGTTTGTGATGGAGTATCCCATTCGCCAAGGTCGGAATCAGGCCCTCAATATCTCACACAATACTGCGATTTACCATGTCAGTAAGCTAAGACATTTAAACTCTCAGTCTTACATTTCTATGGCTGAGATACCACTGTTACTACCTTGCTACAAAATTGCGGCCACGCACACAAGTGTCAGTGCTATTTGAATAAACACAATCCACTTGACAACACTCCTTGACTCAGAGATAGGAGCACATTTATTGTTTATTCACGCAGTGCAGCACAGCAAGGGAACTTGCTGCACTGCTTTGTGTGAAAGACAGAAGGCAGAAATACTTTGTATATATGAGGATATGGAGCATTTCAGGTATCTCCTTGCGTTAGCACACTGTGTGCTGCCTAGAGCAAACAAAGGCACCCTTGCATCAAAATGCAAGGGTACCAGTGATATGGGCATCATTGTTTTCATGCATAAAGGGACACTTCCTGGGAAGCATACTGATTCAACACAATCCCATGCTTACAAACCTTTGTAAATCTGGAATTGCATCAAAGCCATGAGTTCATGCACAGGAACACCCATGGCTCCACCCATGGAACACCTATCAGGTCAAAATGTAACATAACGAAGCAAAGCCACTACATTTCAATACATTTCTATTCAAAGTGAGGTTAAGGCAGCACAACATGCGTCTTGCGTGGCTGTGTACATCTTCTCTAAGCCGTTGTGCTGTCCTTGCGCTGTCCATGAGTTGCCTTGCACAAAGCAAGGACAACACAGAGGCTAAGTAAATCTGGGCCTTAGAGCACACATGTTCTTATTCAAACACACCAAATCACTGTTCAGTCACCTTACCTTGCAGATCTGTACATCAGTAGTGCATATGGGCGTGATGTATATTCCTGCGGACCGGTTTACTCAGTCACAATAGTGACGGATATCCCGTTGGCCAAATTATGAATTGAAATAATTCCTATGAGATTTATATTTTGGTGGATGGGATATCGCTTATTGTTGTGACAGAGTACCCCATCCGCTGAAATATAGATCAAGCCTATGTTCCCAAATAAAACATAACCACCATTGACTTGCTAGTTCTCCAGAAGACAACAGAATGATGTAACCTGGTAGCAAGAAATAAGCAAACATAAATCTAAGTAGGAAAGACATGAACAAAATAAAAAATAATACATCATTCAAATGCATATGCAGTTTCCTGCCCAGACATTTGATAAATTAGCATGGAAGAGCTAGACGTTTCCAAAAATGTATACTCTATCTTAGAATTCCAGTCTTGAATATGGATCAGTGTCATTGACTTAATGTTGTGACACATACATGAAACAAACGTTTTCTTTCTTACACATATAAAAATATTCTATCTTACAAATTCATAGCAATTATTATAGGTAATACCTTTCTCACACTTACCCTAAAGCAGAGATGCTTTCAATCATTTCCTGCATGAGGTCCCTCCTGCCCCCTTCATCATTGTCATCTAGCTGTGGTGTCTCTGTAACATCACCCTGGGGATCTCCATTGAAGTCGTCATCAGGGATAAAGGCGGTGTTCCTCCACAGGTCAATGGTATGCAGCATACACCATAACACAATTTGACACACCTCCTCTGAGGAGTAGAAAAGCGCTCTTCCAGACTTTTCCATACAACAGAATCATGCTTTCAGGAGCCCACAAGTCCACTCCATAGGCCCTCTGGTCCTGAAGTATGTATAATTGAAGCGTACTTCCCCTTGCATTGCTGGGTTCTGCAGTGGGGTTAAAAGCTACGTTCTACGTGGGTTATTTGAATCACCTGAATGTTTTAAAACAGTAAGAAACATTATGGATAGTATGAGCATATCCATGAGTAAACAAGATGACATTTCTGCTTTAAATCTAGGTTGACAATACTTACGGAAATGCCGGGCCCTCATAGTAACAAGGTGTGCTATCTGTTGTGGAGTGCTGCTTTTGCAGAGCTTTAGCAAGTCATTGGTGGATCTAGGGAATCTTGCACAGGCACTGTTATTGTACTGGTCAGGAATGCAGACCACCTGTACACTAATAGAGTGAAAGGTCTTTATACTGGGGTACAGTTTGTCATGGTCAAAGAGGTGGCACCAAAGTAATATGAGTTCCATCTATAACAACAACATATACACATACACATACAGAATGTGCTCCAAATCAAACAAATATGCCTTGATATTGTTCAAGGTACGTACATCAGTTTGAAACTGAATGTAGTCATACTTGTGTCTCAGCCCTCACTAGTAAAATTTTATGGAATTCAGCTGAACATGTTGGCTGAGACATCCCATTTGTATGACCAACCTTGTGTTGGAAGGTGCCCGTAGCACAAAAATGCAGCACTGCCATGATCTTCATAATAGGCATGATAGCAAATGGGTTTGGGATCTCAGGCAAATGTTCAGTACAAATTGACAGCTTCAATCCAAAATTGTTTGTCAGTTCAGTCTTTACTTCTTCGTAATGTGTTTTTTTTCATGCATGGTAGCCAGATCTGAAAATGTTAGGCACATTCTTGACTGACATTGCCTTTGTCTTGCTGGTGCCCTCATTGATGGCTGAACATGTTGTTTTCTATAATAAAATTAAGAGTGCACTATCTTTTTTCGTAGTTCTTTATAAATCAGTAAAAGGTGTCATGGTACATAAATAAGTGGCCGAACACAAAAAAAAATATGTAAGGCTATGTAATACAATTATATATATTTATGTTTATTTACCATGTATTTTTTTTTTTTTTTTTAATCTAGCAAGAATTTTCTAGCATATCTACATCACACAGTACTGCATATGGTTGGTGAAAGATACATGATGGATGGGATTATTTCTGTTTTAAAGATAACTTCTGCATTTTTAAGCATAACAGTCAAAACCTCTAAAGTATTTAACAAATGGCATATGCAAAATGTAAGGTGCCTGCCTATCCTATCTGTTATTGAAGATGGACTAACTGTCTAAAAGACATTCCGCCGTCTCCGGCATACACATGCATTGGCTCATACTGTGTGTTGGGAGATGCTTATGCACTTTGTCCTGTAAGTATACATTGACAAATGCGTACATTGCTGTGGTGTACACTTATCTCATATATTTTCACACTTGCCTCTTAATCTTTGACGGATACACACCTCCGTACACATTGATGCTCAACCACCGCTGTGATCTATCTTAACTGAGGGATCAGGCGAGAGGGCCCTTGCTTCACTGTGGACAGTGCTTGAAATGGAAAAATAGAAGTGCAGGTACTCTGACTAAGAATACCTGACCGTTTCTGAGAAGTGCTGGTACTCTCCAATAAAAAGTATTATGTTTTTCTTGAGAAGTGCAGGTACTCTCCCTATCAAAATAAAAAAAGTGCTGGTGCTCAGTACCGGACAGTACCGGCCCATTTCAAACACTGACTGCAGAAGAGCTTGAGATATTGGCAGAAGGCAGCATGGAAAACTATAGCCAGCTGTATGGGCCAACAGATGACCTTGTAAGCAAGGCACTTTGCAAGGTCTCATCCTTATGTGGAAAATAATGTTTATTACTATTTCAGAGTTACCTTTCATATTCTTTGAAGCAAGAAAGTGTGCTGTGCTTATTTTTATTTAGCAGTGTTGGACACTGGTTCACACAACTCAGGTGTCTTTTAATTCATCTAAAAATAAGAATTGATTTTGGTCCTTTGCCTTTTTATGTGAGTAAAATGTTTTTTCCAGGTAATTTAAATGAACTGTCAGTAAGAGTCCATATGACAGTCAGAAATGTAGCATAACATATACAACACAAAATATTTTATGTCAGCAGTTACTGATAATTGTTTAGTCATTACTTAACTATTTCAGCTCCACAAGAATAATATGCATATATATGCTATGAAAACTAAGCATATATATATATATTATATATCTATTTGTAAACCATATATATGGATATATATAGATATATATAGATATATATAGATATATATAGATATATATATACATAGATATGTGTTTGTAACTATGCAGAGAAATATGTGTCCCTCTTTCCCTTTCTCTCTCCTTCTCCCGCTCTCTCTCTCTCTCTCTCTCTCTCTGTATGTACATATACACACACACACCCATACACACACACACACACACACACACACACATATATATGTGTCAGGAAAAATGCAGCAGAACACTACACAGCGCGGTTCTTCTAAATAAGGGTGATCTAGGCTAATGGGTTGCCAGCCCACTAAAATATGCAAGGAACACCGGGCACTCATAATAAAGACTGACAACACTTCTTGTGACTGCCTGCATTGTAATAACGAATAGAGCAGTCACAATAAGTGTTGGCGTCTATTTGTCTATTAATTAATATATCTAAATATATATATATATTAGATAGATAGATAGCGAGAGAGACTTAGAAAAAGAGACAGAGACACTGAGAAATATATGCTGACTTATGTATACTTATGGGTACCGAGTAATGTTTTAAATTCTGCAAAGGTGTTTGGAACAGTTGTGAAAGTTTTCCTAGCTCAAATTTTCATTTTATCTAAATGACACATACTACAATTGTTGTATGTTCACCTTGCTACAACAATAATGCATTTAGGTGTTACAATACTAACTATATTTTATTTAAGGTTTGACAATATATGCCTCACTAACACAGTATTCAAAGTTGATTTGAGAATCCAAACCTACCTGTCATCCTCAAAAATGCATTTATGTGTGCTACATTAACTTTGTGATTCACACCTCAAAGGAATGGTCTTGTGTTTCAAAAATTAATAAGACAACAACTTAACATATTTTTTTGAGTTACAGATTTTCTACAGTGTAACAACATGCAACAATATGAATATTGTTTTCTAGAAGAAGCTGTTCCAAAAATAGTTATGGTCTGGAAAGGAAGACAGAACACATATCATTTGTAAAAAGTTAGAAAAATGTTCTGAAATCTTTGTACTTTTCTCATGCCTGGGTCATCACATTTGTCTTTTAGTGATGGCAAATATGATTATATTTATAGTGGGGTATTACATTGCTAGCAAACAAACATGCATCTTTTCTATATTGTTTCTCAAAGATTCTACACAACTTAAGGATGAAACTGTGTTCAACATAGGCATCTTGGGTGCATCATATTTCCACAAGACACACCAGATTTAAATGTTATTGTTTATTAACCAGAAAAAGTAATATAACTTTTCCTTTTTTTATGAAATTATTTTTATTGAAAAGGGTAGCACTAAAACATTGCATGACGTCTTTTAAAGCAAAGGGTATGGTCAAATCAAATCAAATCAATCTTTATTCGGATTTTACTCCATAAAAGATAAACAATCTCTTTAAAATGGTAAAAAATATACAATAAGATACTTCAAGAAAACACTACTAATAAATAAATAAATAAACCTTTGCTACTACAAATCGAGCGATTATTCATTCTCATACCGGAGGTTTTCTAAATAAGACAGCTTTTTTCTTTGTTCTATGGCATATAGGATACATTTTATTACTGCATCACATTTCTCATTGGTATCCAGTTTACATAAATAATTAAAAGTTTCTCTACAGTAAAATAATTTTTGTTAATAACAAATAAGGGTTTTAAAAATTGTTTCCTAATGTCATGATAAAATTTACAAGATATAATAAAGTGCATTGTAGATTGTGAAAATCGTCCCACACAGGGGCACTTCGGTAGGCTTTTGCTCCAAATCCTCACCTTTGGGAAAGCTACCAAAAAGTGCAACGTTCTAAAGCGCATTTGGGTCATGTTAAATCTATCCTGAATGTTTGCTACTGTCAATAAACAATTTGGCATTACCTTGTTATTTTCAGTCATATAAAGTGCTACTGTTGATTTCTTACATTCTCTATTTTCTCTATCACTAACACTCCATGCCATTAGTTGATTTTTCAATTCTTTCTTGCTAAATTGGAGGATAATACCTGGATTGTCCAAATTTGGAGCTAGATTTATACCTTTCAACAAATCTTTTAAATGCATGAACCATGGAATTCTATCCCAATATTCTAATGTAAGACAATCCTTAATAATCTTTTGGGTAAAATGCGCCCCTTCTTTAGAGCAAATGCCATGCCAAGCCAACAACACATTGGTATATATTAGATCTTCCACATACGGGCAGCCCAACTCCTTATGTACCATAAATGTGGAGGTGGCATTTGGCACTGCAAGTAGTCTGCAAAAAAATGTATTCTCTAGCACTTGTAATGAATGGATCTTGGGCATCAAACCCCAAAGGGCAGAACCATACGTAATGCTGCTAATTGATTTGCTTTTGTAAATTTGCAGCATTTCCCTAAGGGGTTTATTACCAACTGTTTTTAAAATCTAAAAACAGCCTCAGTTGTCCTAACATACTTCATCTTGATAATTTCTAGATGTTGTTTCCAATGACCCATATTAGAAAACTGTATACCCAGATATGTAAATCCATTCACCTCTTCACATTTATGGCCCTTAATAAAAAAAAGCTTTCTTCCTGACCTTTCCCTGTCCACAAGTCATTCCATGAGTTTTGCTCATATTCAAAAACATATCTCTTTCCTCCATAAATTCCACAAAGCCCTCGATTAACCGATGCAACCCATTTGCAGTTCGTGACAGCAGTACTGCATCATCTGCGTATAAAAGGACTGGGATAGAACATTCTCCTATTTTAGGGGTATCAATTTCTATATTTTTTAAATGGGCATCTACTCCATTTATGTAAAGGGAAAATAGAAGAGGCGCCAAAACACAACCTTGACGTAGTCCTCTCCCTATCCTAAAACCTGGGGTATACTCGCCATTTCTTCCATATCTCACTCGCGCTGTCAGATGATTATATAATTGCGCCAAGGAGCTTATTATATCTAAGGGCGAGCCCATATCTATTAAGACTTTCCACAGCTTAGCATGATTCACCAAATCAAAAGCACTGCTAAGATCTGCAAAACAAAGGAACATATGACCCTTCCTTGCTATTGTATATTTACTTATTATTAAATTAAGGTTTCTACATTGTTCCAGAGAACCAACCCCAAGCCTAAATCCTAATTGAGCCTCTGTGAGTATATGGTTGTTGGTTGCCCATGATTCTAGTCTTTCTAGGAGTACTCTTCCCAGCAATTTAACAGAGGTATCTAAAAGTGAGATTGGCTGATAGCATTTGGGGTCACCTCTATCTCCCTTTTTGAAAATAGGAACAATAATACTTTCAGTCCATGATGTTAAAATATATCCCTTTGTCACACTCAAAAAGACTTGGGTCAGAATAGGGCACCATAGATCAATGTGTGTCAAATAGGCATTGACTGGAACCCCGTCAGGGCCTGGTGCCTTCCCTTTCAAGCATCTTCCCATAGCAGATTTCACTTCCCCTAAACTAAAAAGTTTCAAAAAGGGTGGCTTGATCTCAATTATCCCAATATTCGATGTATGAGTAGTCAGATTATCTGGGTTAAAAATTGAGCCAAAATGAGAAAGCCATTCTAATGATGGAACGTGTACTGTTATTTCGGGGGCATCACTATTTTTTAGGAATGGTTGGTTAATTGTTTTCCAGAATAGAGTACTGTCTCTTAGTGTCGTTGCTTGCTCAAGATTAGCACATGCCCTAGCTCTCAATTGTGCCTTCCTGGTCTTCAGTGCATGTTTGTAGCTAGAGCGTTTAAAAATTACTTCTTCCATATTTCTTGGTCGAGCCTGCAGGGCTTGTTTTAATTCCTGGCTTGCTAATGAACAATTATGATCAAACCACCCCACTTTTTCACTCTTTTTGTTCCCCGATGTTCTCAATAGGCTTCCTGCAATGGCATTTCTAAGCTGGTTAAAAGATCCTAAGATCTCATATGGGCTTTGATTATATTCTGTACATGTGAGAATTTCTTGACAATGTCGTGTCACAACTTTTTTCATCACATCTATTTCATTTACCCCAGTCTATTTGATTACAATACCATTTTCCCTTCTTATTCCTATATTCCTTGCCAATCGTTCACCTATGTAAAAGGGTTTAGCTAATCTCATAGTTAATAACAAGGGGTGATGATTACTATAGATGGTTGGCTCAATCTTCAGGGATTCGACCATATCCATATTACTCTTAGACATTAATATGTGGTCAATTAATGAGAAGTGTCCTCTTCCTAGAAACGATGGAAGCTTAATTCCTTTAAGCCCGTCTTGTTCCATCAATTCTAAATCATATCTAAATAATATTTCATTCAGTACAATTCCGTAATTATTATGCAAAAAGTGCGATTGGGCGCTCCCCCCATCGTCGACAAATCCACATGTCTTTTCTATAGTATTCTGGCATGTCCCGATATTAAAATCTCCAACCCATATTATTATATAGCTTGAAGTTATATCATTTACAAAAGTCTGTAAATCTTCCTGATGAGTCGATGCCACTACTCTATTGGTGCCATCAAATTTCTTATTGTAATACTTTATTAATACAATTCCTAAAATTCCATCTATCCGAAAATATAAAAACTGATAGTAAGGGGAATCAAGGGAGGATTTCACCAATATATATGGTACCAGTGTTGAAATCAGTTTTGCTAATCCTCCCTTTGCCCTACCACTGGCTGAGGCAGAAGCTGGGGTAGAGAATATGGCATATCCTTCAATAAAAAAGATCCCGTCTGCCATGTCTCTTGTAGGCAGATTATATGTGATGAGCTTATTATGGTCTGCCATTCCTTCTCAACCATTTTTGTTTTTACTCCAGCTATATTCCACGACATGAGTATAATTACATCTCCTGCTAGGGACCTCCCATCTGACTCAACGTCACCATTACAGCTGATAGATTTTAAATTGGAGACTACAGTAATAGATTGTATTTTGTCAGGTAGCAATATCTCTTTTCTACTCATGTCCTCCTGCTGTCAGTCCAAATCCTCCATGTTACTCAGGGGAGCGAATCGATTGGAACACTCTGGTTTGTTATACCTGTCCAAGTTACTGGGTATATTCCCTGTGGCCCCGTGTGTCTTGTGCCTGAGGTATTCATCATTCTATAAAAATATTCTAGGGGAACAGCCATAATCTCCCTTCTCAGATTTTTACAAGTTCAATGTCTTATATCGAAGTCTGCTAGTAGTTGACCCACAAAGCGAGGATTACGAATATTAACCACAATGCAATCTCCCTCTTGTTCCTCCAAATATCCCACCCAATCAACTCTCCTTGCATATAAGATTTCACAAAATAGTATATCTGGTGTAAATATATTCCCTGACATCCAGTGTACTACTTTGTTACGTAAATCTGGCCAGGTCTCAACGATGTTTGGTCCCAATTTGGGAACATTTTTAAGAATTATTGTATATGGCGTAGCATCTGGCGGCAATTGTAATACCTCTTTCACAGATCTATTTCTAATCGAGGACTGGCATCTATGATTTCTATCCAATTGCTCCATTTGATTGATCATGGGTACCTTAGACAGGGGGATTTCTTCCTGTATGGCGTGCCGGCATTCCATACTTCTTTTGTTAGGATCTGCTTTCCCTGTCATTGCACTATTCCTTATATCTACAGCCGCTTGACTCTCATTTGAAATAGTGTCACTACCAAGGGACAAAACTTTTGCTTTAGTCGCTGAATTAACACTTACTTCTATCTTAGTTATGCATTCTTTTATCTCCTTGAATTCTAACAATACTTTTGACTCTATATGGTCTAACTTGCCATGCAGTTTCTTGAAAAGAGTTTCCATACGGTTTTGTAAGGGACCATCGTTGTCTGATGATAGTGCTACTGCATGACCCCCGTGCATTTCAGTAATTATTTTGCTACCCTTAGGAAACTGTGAAGGTGGTAACATAAACTTAGATTTGATAATCTGACTACTTCTTTTTTTCTTGGGTGGTGAAGGAATTTGATCATCTGTACTGTTCGATGAATCGATTTCTTCTATTATATCTGTAGGTAATAAAGGGCCTAAGGAAAATCTAGGATCCACCCCAGTAAATTTTTCCTTTGTGGATTTTAATTCAGAGATTAAACTTACAGCCTCAGTGCTCACTTCAGTGATAGCCTTATGTAAGACATTTTTTGTTGACACTAAACGTGCTTCAACATTAATAATTTCTATATTAATTTTCCCCATTGCATCTGTGAGATAATTGGTAATCGTATTAGTACTTCTCTGTTTTTTTTTTTATTAATACCGTTCCACATTTGATTTTGCTTTCTTTTCCCCATTATGTATATGGGGTTACTATGTTGGACACTCTTATCTAATCACAGAAAAGTATATGCAAATCACTAAACCAGATATCAACAGAATGTGCCCGGCCCAGCCTCCTCCGGGCTCTGGAGGGCTCAAGGCGGGAGCACAAAAGGAGTTATTGGAGGGCTCCTGCCCCTGTCCACAAGACCGGCACCAGCTGCAGCTCAGAGTCCTTAAGCGTCTCCTCGCGGCCCTATAGCACACTGGGTCATGAAGTCCATACGAGAGTCACCCTGGTAAAGAGCACGTCCCTACCATATGTAGGTGCCCAAAACCAGTAATTGTCAAAAAGATGTCAGGGGGTGGCCCAGCCCAGCCTCTGTCAGGCGCTGACGGGCGCAGGACGGGCTGCCCTTGGCCTGGGCCCCGCCCTCATGTGTCCCACAAAGCGGGAGCACAAATCGAATTTAAAGGGCTCCTGCCCTCAGTCCCCTTTGCCGCCGCCTCCTCCACACAGTACGCGCTTCCTGCGAGAAGCGGGAGCGCAAATTGAATTTAAAGGGCTCCTGCCCTCAGTCCCCTTTGCCGCCACCTCCTCCCCACAGTACGCGCTTCCCGGGTATGGTCATAAATGCACATCTGGGAAAACAGCATTAGACAGTTGCATGCAGAAATCATCAGAGGGACATAGGAAAGGCATCCAATAGTAGATAAAATATATGACCCTTATCCTTATTCTTAAAAAAGGCAAGTAGCATGTCAAGAATAAATACAAAATTATAAAAACAATGTATCAAAAATGACAAGTCAAGGCATGTCGCTTGCTTCCCTCGAGCAGTACCCACACTTCACCGGTGCATGTATGGTGGCTATCCAGGAATCCTATAGGCTACCAGAATCGTGTGAGCCGTTTGACATGCCCTTGACGATCCTGCGCATGCAGCGGGGATGGGGCTACTCCCCATAGTGACCATGCTTCTTAGATCAGGATGGGGGGTATTGTCATTGGGAGCCCGTTGAGAGCTAGGGTCAGAACCCTTATGGTGTTTAAATCCTTTTCTTAAAACCAGAACAGTAAGGTGACACAATCTATGCTTATCGCTAGAACAGTAGCAGGTCATCAAAGTGTTAGATCCTCGCTAAGGAGGATCAAAAATCTGGAGCCTTACATCCTGCACCAGGTGGCAACCGTAATGTGTAGCTCCTAGATAGGGAAGGAAGAGTGGCAAGGCTCGACGGGAGAACTCTGCAATATGGCAGGAAAGGGTAATGGAGCAATACGATAGGGGTGCCATCCACTCAATCATGGGTCGAGGGTATGGACTGCCAGGGAAGCCGTAATAATCATGGTCCATTAAGGAAATAGGTGGAGTACTTGAAGATACAGTGGATTGAAGCAGGTGAATTAGATGGGGAAAGGTATCCTATCAGGGGGCACCTGATTGCCTGGAACTTGTTATGGGTTCCAGCTAAGTTGTGCAAAAGCTGTTCCATGTTGAGAACGTGCCATAGTTGGGTCATCCATTGTGTCG
This sequence comes from Pleurodeles waltl, assembly GCF_031143425.1. Lineage (NCBI taxonomy): Eukaryota > Metazoa > Chordata > Amphibia > Caudata > Salamandridae > Pleurodeles > Pleurodeles waltl. The sequence continues at coordinate 1,229,552,779 of NC_090445.1, forward strand.
AAGAGGGAGGGCTGTTTGCTTCCAGGACAATGCATTTATCTGTCTAGCAGCATGTAGCAAATAGCTGATCAATGTCCAATCAGCTTGGGTCATGAGATGGAGGTGGTATTTTGAATATTACTATGAGATATGATGAGGGGGTATCCTGCTGTGTCTTTGATGTGGTTAATAACCTCCTTTCAAAAAGTATAGATGAGGACGCAAGACCACCAGAAGTGTTCAAGGTCTCCACAAGCATTCTGACGATGCCAGCACTGGTCAGGGGACCCAGCATAGATGGCAGACAGGCATGCAGTTTATACCACTGAAACATCAATGAGTATTCCGTCTCCCTAAGGGAAAGACTGCAATACTTTTTTGGAATGTCACGCCACAGGATATCCCACTGTTCAGGCGTGACCTCTTCAGTGCTAGCCATGACCCAGCAGTTTTGATACAGGTGTATGACAGCAGGTGCAGAGTGTTGAAGCGTGCTGTATGTTCTGGAGATCAGTCTTCTCGCACGTCGTAGGCTCTAACCAGTTTTTCAAATAGGGTGTAGGGTCAGATAAAAGCAGGATACACAGAAGGGTGTAAAGCCCCGTGTTTCAGTTGAATATACTGTAATTTGGCAGTGTCAGGCAAATTATAGTCTAACTTGCATTGGCGAAAGGATTTGATGTTTCCCCCTACAAATAAGTCTCGAAGGGTCCTGCAGTCCCCATTGGTCCACACACCAAAAGCTTTGGGAGACAATGCAGCTGGGAAGTGTAGGAGGCTGGCCTGGTTTGTTTGTAGTGGGTACCAAAGGTACTTACACCTTACACCTTATACCAGGTCCAGGTATCCCTTATTAGTGAACTGTAGTCAGTGTCTAGAAGTCAGGCTCTCTAGGGGTAGTGTGGATGAGCAGCTAAGACCTACCTAGGAGACATGCAAAGCTCATGCAGTACCACTGTAGTCACACAATACTCACACACATGAAAGAAAATACTCAGTGTTACAAAAATAAAGGTACTTTATTTTTGTGACACAAATGCCAAAAATACTTTAGAGACTACACTCCCTTAGAAGGTAAGTAATATACAGAGTATATGCAATAGAATGCAGAAATAGCTGTAAAAGAGTTAGAAAACAGTGCAAATAGTGAAAATCACAATAGTTAGAAATAGGCCTAGGGGGAAGACAAACCATATACTAAAATAGTGGAATGCGAAAGTCAGTTTCCTACCTCGGCAAGTGTAGTGTGTAGAGGGTCATTGGAGTGTTAGAAAACACCAAAGGTAGGTAATAGAACTCACCCAGAGCCCAGGAAAGCAGGAGTAAATCACAGTAACTTTCCTAGAACACACAAGAACATGTGATAGAAGATTTTGCAAGAACCAAAAGAGACTGCAAGACACCAACAATGAATTCCTTGACCTGAAGACCTGTGGAAGAAGGGGACCAAGTCCAAGAAGCACTGAAGAGTCCAGGGAGAATATGAGCCCCTGCTAACCCGGATGAAGGTGCAAAAGAGGAACCACTGGTGAAGAAGAACAGTCAGTACTACAGCTAAGAAGCTGGATGCGGGTTCCTGGTTGGTGCAGATGATGTCCCACATCGGATGGATGATTGCAGTCTGGTTTGCATCCCTGGATTCTGCCAACAAGCCTTGGCACACGCAAAGCTTGCGGTTAGCGGAAAATGGCACTGCCTGGGACTGGAGGGACCTGGTGGCCTCTACCCAAGGAGGGGGACACAAAGGGGGATCTCAGCAACTCCGAGAGCCCTCAGATGACCAGGAAGTATGCACAGGAGTCCCACAGCATCGGGACAAAGAAGGCGCAAAAGGAGTCCCATGCAGCACTACACAAAGGGATCCCATGCAGCCAGAGAACCACGCAGGAGGCTGTGCACTGCAGGAAGAAGTGCTGGGAGCCGGAGCTGCATGGTGCATAAAGAACTTTGCCGAAAGATGCCAAAAAGCCTTGGCAACTGTAAAACATGCAGTGCACGGGGGTACTGTCTTGCGTGGGGAAGCAAGCTCTTACCACCACCAAAGTTGGACAGCTGGACTTCAGGACCGTCAGGACTGCTTCAGTCTACCACCCATGCTGCTGGATTCACATACTTTTTCGGGAGAGGGGACCCAAGCCACCGGCTGTCGCTGCAGAGGGTGGCCTGCTGAAGCAGGGAAGGGACTCCTTCACCTCAAGGGAGATTCCTTTGTTGTTCTGGTTGAGGCTGAAGACTGGCTGTCCTCTGAGGATGCATGACTGGGAAACAGTTGCAGTTGCTGGCAGGAGCTGAAGATACAATGTTGCAGAAGTCGTCTTTGCTTCTTTGTTGCAGTTGTAGAGTTCATGGAGGGTCCAGATGCAGTTTCTTCAGTAAGAAGATGAAGTAAAGGATGCAGAGGAATCCTGCTGGAGTCTTGCAATCTGAATCTGAGGAAACACCCAGGACAGAGACCCTAAATAGCCCTGAAAGGGGAATTGGTCAGCTAACAGGTAAGCAACTATCATGGAAAGGGCTCGCATGTCACCTGCTGGCACTGGCCACTCAGATGCTCCCAGAGTGCCAGGCCAACTCAGAATCCAAGATGGAAAAACCCAGAGACATTCTAGAGGATCTTTGAGCACCACCCCTGGTGTGGTGATGATCAGTGGAGTGGTCACTCCCCTTTCCTTTGTCCAGTTTCATGCAAGAGCAGGGACTGGGGGTCCCTGAACCAGTGTAGACAGGAGTATGCAAGGAGGGCACCATCTGTGCCCTTCAAAGCATTTCCAGAGGCTCCGGGAGGCTACCTCTCTCATGCCTGTTTCACCTATTTCTAAGGGGAGAGGGTGTAACGCCTTTCTCTCAAAGGAAATTCTTCATTCTGCCTTCCTGGGCTTGAGCTGCTCAAGCAACAGGAGGGCAGAAACCTGTTTGTGAGGTGGCAGCAGCTGGGACTGCTTTGAAAACCTCAGAAGGCTGTAATGCAATACTGGGAGTCTTCTAAGGAGCCCCCAGAGTGCATGGAATCATACAACCAATGCTTGCAAAAGCATTGGCGCATGATTCCAACATGTTTGATACCAAATATGGCCATATTCGGAGTTACCACTGTGAAGCTGTACATAGGTAGTGAACGATATATAATGCACGTGTAAAATGGCATCCTGCACTCACACAGTCCAGGAAAATGGTCCTTGACAATGTGGAGACACCTCTGCTAGTGCAGGGTTGCCCTCACAGACAGGTATCTGCCCCCAGACTTCAGGGTTGGAAGGCCTGGCATATGGGTGACATATATGCGACCTGGTGCAATGTAAATGGCAGCGAAAGGGTGCATGCACCATTTTACACAGGCTGCAATGGCAGTCCTGTAGAAGCATTTCAATGGGCTCCCTATGGGTAGCAAACGAAATGCTGCAGCCCATAGGGATCCCTTGGAACCCCAATGCCCTGGGTACCGAAGTACCATATACCAGGGAGGGTCTAATAAGAGGACACCAGTATGCCAATCATGAGTGGAATACTGTGTTAGCAATATCCAACAACCAAATTTAAAGGGAAAGAGCATACACACTGGGGTCCTGGTTAGCAGTATCCCAGTGACACAGTTGAACACACTGACAAACAGGCCATAAAATGGGTGTAACCATGCTAGAAAGAGGCTACTTTCTCATAGAAAGGCGGGATTGCGTGCAATAGGGTTATTAGGTGAGGGGTATGTAGTCAATCCCTTCTTTATTACAGATTTTCAGCACAGTCCTGGTAGGGGTCGCTTTGATGAGCACGCTGGGGCAGCCATGCTAGGTCCCACAGAGGTCTGCAAGCTACTGCTCTGTCCATATGGAACCAAAGGGCCTCACTCTCACACGATACCCAAGCCGATATAAACTGCAAGTGTGCCGCCCAATAATACCCTAATAGGTTAGGGCAGGCCCAGCCTTCCCTATCTTGATGATGCATCAAGAGTGTCTGGGAGACCCTGGTCTCTTCCGGCCCCAAGTGAACACTTGTATATTGCACTGAAGCTGCATTATATTTTCTTGTGGAACTGCAGTCGTAAGGGTTTGGAACGAACAGAGCGCCTAGGGTAGGATACTCATTTTAACCACGGTTATCCTTCCCAGCCATCAAATAGGACGGAATTTCCACCAACGGAGATCTTCTACAAAAGTGCGACGAAGAGGGTGCCACTTCGCTTTTGTCCAGGTATCGAGGGAGGGCGTAAGAAATAGGCCCAGATATTTGATCTTCTCAAAGCATCACTGAAATGGTGCCACTTCCTGTAGTTGTGGTAGGTCTGCTGCCTGGAATTGTGAGGTTAAGTATGTCGGACTTGGCCACGTTGACTTTAAAGCCAGAAATTGCCTCGATGTCTGTCATTAATGCTGTCATGGTGCTGACAGAGTGCCTGATGGTATTGGCAAAGGGTTCAACCACTAGGGCAAAGAGTAAGGATGGGACAACCCTGTCTCATTCCTCTCTGAATAGTGATGGGTTGGGTGAGAGTTCCAATGACTCGGATGGTCGCTACAGAGGCAATATTGGGGGGGCCATAATTCTGGAGCACATAACAGTACCCAACCCAATCTTCATCAATACTGCATGAAATAAGTCCCAGTTCACCTAGTTTACCTGATCGAAAGCCCTTCTGCATCCAGGGATACGAGGCAGGCCGAAATATGATGTTTGTGCACTTTTTCTATTAAATGTGCCACCCAGTGCACGTTGTCTGCTCCATGTCTATTACAAATGAAACCCACCCGATCTGGATCAATAAGACATGGGAGATATTGCTCAATCCTGGTGCTCAAAATCTTGGTAAAGAGCTTGGCATCTGTGTTCAAGAGAGCAATGGGGTGATAAGAAGAGCAGATCGCTGGTTTAAAGTGTAATTTACGCAGCTGCCATAGATGGAGTGAGGCCAGACTCGCATCCGGCCCAGGGGACTTGCCTAGCTGCATTGTTCGGAGAGCCTTGCGAAGCTCCTCCATTGAGATTAGCACATCCAATGCCTCTCCATGTGTGAGGAGCAGTGGCTCCCATTAACAGGCATCTAAATATTCCTGGATTAGTGTAGGCAGAGGCCTTTTGTTATGGTAGAGTGCCTGATAATAGGTAGAAATTTCCCTCTGTTTATTGCGCTCCAACACTGCCCGAACCTCATTCTCCATACACAGTTTAGTGATGTGCATTTTTGCCTGAGCCTGACTCAGTCTCTGGGCTAGGATTGTGACCATCTTGTTGCCCACCTCATAATATGATTGCTTAAGAGCCAACAAGTTCAGTTCTGCTCTATTCATCCTATGTGCCCTCAATTGCCCCCGCAACACTGATAAATGTTGTTTGAGCTTCTGGATAGGTGTGAGCTTGTCCTGATGTTCAAGCAATTATATTTTGGTGCGCGTCTCTCTGCGGTGAGTAACCGCTATTATAGATATTACCCCTCGAAGAGTTGCCTTAAATCCTTCCCATAACATGGACAAGGAAGCGTTACATAGAGCGTTATGTGTGGAATAGTCTACTGTACCCTTGCATATTTCTTCCACATCAACCGGGTAACCGGGGGACAAGCACCATAGTGGAGAGGCTTGATAGTGTAAATAAGTAGATGACCAAGTCAGAGCTACATGAGCATGATCTGAGATAGAGATGTCTAACATTTCTTCAGATTGTAAGGTGTGGAGGAGAGAGTGAGATACAAACAGGTGATCTATCCTGGAATAGGAAGTATCTACATGAGAATAAAAGGCATAATCTTTAGTGTCTGGGTGCTTGTATCACCATGAATCTACAATGCCCAGGTCCGTTATTTATCACTTCAATTGGGCTGACATGGGTCCCGTGCCCTACTACGTAGAGAAAGTTCTATCCATAGCTGGATCCCATATCAAATAGAGGTCTCCTCCCACCACCATGTCCCCTTCAGACCCCTGGAGTTGATCTTGCAAGACTCACCAAAGGTAGGAGACTTGGGATGCATTAGGTGTGTATGTATTGAGCAGGATAAGCTTCTGGTTCCCCCTGGTCATTTGTACTGGTAAGTACCATCCCTCCTTATCTTGCATCACTCTAGTGATTTACAGAGTATCCCCACTCCCGCTGTTTTGAAGTCCGTATACGCCCAATGGCACACAGGGTATTTAGGGTGTGCCATTCTATGTCTGTCTGCCCCTTGGAGATGGGTCTCTTGAAAAAAGACAACTTCAGGGTCATGAAGCAGAACATATTCCCAAGTTTGCTTGTGTATATTAGGACAGTTAAGACCACTGACATTTATGGAGAGTAGTTTAAGACTCATAGACATAGAAAGGTAGTAAGAGAGTAAGCGCTAGGCAGGACTTAATACATTTCAGCCCCGCAGCCCATCTCCCCCTCACACAAAGCACATAGTGGGAACAGTGTCCACATTTCCCGCTCATATATCCCCCAGCGCCCACCACCGTGACCTGAAAAAAAAAAATAATAAGTAACAACCAGAGAACTTCTATGGACCAATGGGGTCCAACTTTTTTGCCAATTTCCCACAGAGATCGGGACCAAAGTGAATGCCTCTCACTAGAGGAGTCATTCTCTCTGGGGGATTGACACGTGAGGTGGGTCAACTGTTCAGTGCCAACTAATAGTCTAAGGTGGGGGTGAACATTCCGGTCCCTCGCAGCCCACCACCATCAGCAACACCAATTGTCAAGCTGGAGGAGGTCCCAGTTCTGGATATAAGCAGGGCCCATCCGTTATCCTGGTTGATCCTTTGGGGAGAGCCAGAGATCGAAGGTGGTGGAGTCGATTCCCTGTCAATATTGCATAGGTGCTGACTGATATCCTGTTTTGTGTCTTACGCAGCGGTTTTCCCAGGAGATCTATCAGGACCACGAGGTTCAAAGGTAGTCCATACACGCTTCAGTGCCTTCCTGGGGGCATCCCGAGACGGAGATGATCAAACGTCCTTCCATGGGGGTGGCAGCCCCAGTAAACTGCAAGCCTCCTCAAGAGAGCGCACGGCCCGGTGCTTGCCTTCCCACATGAAGAGCAGAATGAAAGAGTGGCCCCATTTGTAGTCAATGTTCAGCTGTCTTAGGTTGTCAGGGATCTGTTTAAAGTCTCGTCAGCACTGCAGTCGCAGGAGGAAGGTCTTGAAACAGCTGAATGGTATGCTCCAATACACCAAGTCTGCCTTCTTTCTCACTGCCCGGAGGATTGCCTCCTTTTCGGCAAAATAATGAACACGTGTCAGAATATCTGGGGCCATGTCAGGGCAGGTAGGCGCTGAGCGCACACAATGTGCTCTGTCCAGCATAGGAAGAGGTAGATCCGTCTTACCCCTTATTGCCTGTGAGATGGTCACTATGAGAGAAATAATATCTGTGCCCTCCAGACCCCAGGGATAACCCAGATGCAGATCTTGTTTAGCCAACCACAGTTCTCTTTAACCCCTTCCCCGCCACGGACGTAATGGTTACGTCCATGGCAGCGCCCGTGTGGCGCCATGGACGTAACCATTACGTCCTGAATGCTTCCCTCGGGAGAAGCGCTAGCGCTCCTCCCGAGGGCCGCCCCCCCACCCCCCTAGGTCAGGGCTGACCGGGGAATCCCTTCCCCTTCCACCCCCGACCCCCCCCCACACCTCCCCCCTGTGACGTCAGCGCGCGCGCGCTGATTTATCACAGGGGCCTCCCTAGTCGCGCTGGAAGCTCTGCTTCCAGCGCGATTGAAAAAGAAATGCAAAAGCATTTCTTTTTCAATCACTTGGGAGGCCCGGAGGGGCTTCAAAGGGAAGGAAAAGTATTTCCTTCCCTTTGAAGTCCCTCCGAGGGTTTCAAAAGCCGGATTGCTTGCAATCCGGCTTTTGAAACCCCACTAGACACCAGGGATTTTTTTTTTCTTCATTGAAATTGACAAAAGGGAGCGACCCCTTGGGCAAGGGTCGCTCCCAGGGGGGGCATTTTTTTGAAAAGGCCTTTTCTGCCCCCAGGGGGGGCAGAAACCTCTAGGCACCAGGGACCATTTTTTTTTTTTTTTTTTGTTTCATTTTTTTTTATTGAGGTGGGGAGCGACCCCTTAGGCAAGGGTCGCTCCCCTTGGGGGAAAATTACATTTTGGCCATTTCTGCCCCCCTTGGGGGCAGATTGGCCTATTTTGCTGAGGCCAATCTGCCCCCAAGAGGGGTAGAAACCACTAGACACCAGGGTTTTTTTTATTTTTATTATTGTTATTGACAAAAGGGAGCGACCCCTTGGGCAAGGGTCGCTCCCAGGGGGGGCATATTTTCGGGAAGGCCTTTTCTGCCCCCCCTGGGGGCAGAAACCTCTAGGCACCAGGGATTTTTTTTTTTTTTTTTTTTTTTGGTGGGGAGCGACCCCTTAGGCAAGGGTCGCTCCCCTTGGGGGAAAATTATATTTTGGCCATTTCTGCCTCCCTTGGGGGCAGATTGGCCTATTTTGATGAGGCCAATCTGCCCCCAAGGGGGGTAGAAACCACTAGACACCAGGGAGTTTTTTCTTTGCGTGAATTTCACGCAAAGGGAGCGACCCCTTAGGCAAGGGTCGCTCCCTGGGGGGGAGGGCAATTTATTTTAGGCCATTTCTGCCCCCCCTGGGGGCAGATCGGCCTATTATTAGGTCGATCTGCCCCCAGGGGGGGAAGAAACCTCTAGGCGCCAGGGCAATTTTTATTTTTGTGTTTTTTTTTTTTTTTGTTCTTTCTTTTTTTTAGAGATGGGGAGCAACCCATCAGGCAAGGGTCGCTCCCCTGGGGGGCAAATTGTATTTAGACCATTTCTGCCACCCTGGGGGCAGATTGGCCGATTTTAGGTCAATCTGCCCCCAAGGGGGCAGAAACCACTAGGCACCGGGGATTTGTTTTTTGGCGCCAATGTCACGCAGGGGGAGCGACCCCGTAGGCAAGGGTCACTCCCGGGGGGCGGGGGGTGGGGGTTGGGGGGGCAAATTTATTTTAGGCCATTTCTGCCCCCCCCCCCCTGGGGCCGGCTGAGCTACAGGCCAAACACCACAGGTAGGCACCTTGCAAAAAACACCTCTGTTTTCTGTGAAAAAATATGTTGTGTCCATGTTGTGTTTTGGGCCATTTCCTTTTGTGGGCGCTAGGCCTACCCACAGAAGTGATGTACCATTTTTATTGAGAGACTTAGGGGAACGCTGGGTGGAAGGAAATTTGTGGCTCCTCTCAGATTCCAGAACTTTCTGTCACCGAAATGAGAGGAAAAATTGTTTTTTGGGCCAAATTTTGATGTTTGCAAAGGATTCTGGGTAACATAACCTGGTCAGAGCCCCGCAAGTCACCCCATCTTGGATTCCCCTGGGTTTCTAGTTTTCAAAAATGCACTGGTTTGCTAGGTTTCCTCAGGTGTCGGCTGAGCTACAGGCCAAAATCCACAGGTAGGCACTGCTTTTTATAAAAAAATGTGATGTGTCCACGTTGTGTTTTGGGCCCTTTCCTTTCGTGGGCGCTAGTCCTACCCACACAAGTGATGTATCATTTTTATCGGGAGACTTGGGGGAACGCTGGGTAGAAGGAAATTTGTGGCTCCTCTCAGATTCCAGAACTTTCTGCCACAGAAATGTGAGGGACATGTGTTTTTTTAGCCAAATTTTGAGGTTTGCAAAGGATTCTGGGTAACAGAACCTGGTCCGAGCCCCGCAAGTCACCCCTCCTTGGATTCCCCTAGGTCTCTAGTTTTCAGAAATGCACAGGTTTGGTAGGTTTCCCTAGGTGCCGGCTGAGCTAGAGGCCAAAATCTACAGGTAGGCACTTCGCAAAAAACACCTCTGTTTTTTTCCAAAATTTAGGATGTGTCCACGTTGCGCTTTGGGGTGTTTCCTGTCGCCGGCGCTAGGCCTACCCACGCAAGTGAGGTATCATTTTTATCGGGAGACTTGGGGGAACGCTGGGTGGAAGGAAATTTGTAGCTCCTCTCAGATTCCAGAACTTTCTGCCACAGAAATGTGAGTAACATGTGTATTTTTAGCCAAATTTTGAGGTTTGCAAAGGATTCTGGGTAACAGAACCTCGTCCGAGCCCCGCAAGTCACCCCTCCTTGGATTCCCCTAGGTCTCTAGTTTTCAGAAATGCACAGGTTTGGTAGGTTTCCCTAGGTGGCGGCTGAGCTAGAGGCCAAAATCTACAGGTAGGCACTTCGCAAAAAACAGCTCTGTTTTTTTCCAAAATGTAGGATGTGTCCACGTTGCGCTTTGGGGTGTTTCCTGTCGCCGGCGCTAGGCCTACCCACGCAAGTGAGGTATCATTTTTATCGGGAGACTTGGGGGAACGCTGGGTGGAAGGAAATTTGTAGCTCCTCTCAGATTCCAGAACTTTCTGCCACAGAAATGTGAGGGACATGTGTTTTTTTTGCCAAATTTTGAGGTTTGCAAAGGATTCTGGGTAACAGAACCTGGTCCGAGCCCCGCAAGTCAGCCCTCCTTGGATTCCCCTAGGTCTCTAGTTTTCAGAAATGCACAGGTTTGGTAGGTTTCCCTAGGTGGTGGCTGAGCTAGAGGCCAAAATCTACAGGTAGTCACTTTGCTAAAAACAGCTCTGTTTTCTGTGATATGTCCACGTTGTGTTTTGGGGCATATCCTGTCGCGGGCGCTAGGCCTACCCACACAAGTGAGGTATCATTTTTATCGGGAGACGTGGGGGAACGCTGGGTGGAAGGAAATTTGTGGCTCCTCTCAGATTCCAGAACTTTCTGCCACAGAAATGTGAGGAACATGTGTTTTTTTAGCCAAATTTTGAGGTTTGCAAAGGATTCTGGGTAACAGAACCTGGTCCGAGCCACACAAGTCACCCCTCCTTGGATTCCCCTAGGTCTCTAGTTTTCAGAAATGCATAGGTTTGGTAGGTTTCCCTAGGTGGCGGCTGAGCTAGAGGCCAAAATCTACAGGTAGTCACTTTGCTAAAAACAGCTCTGTTTTCTGTGATATGTCCACGTTGTGTTTTGGGGCATATCCTGTCGCGGGCGCTAGGCCTACCCACACAAGTGAGGTATCATTTTTATCGGGAGACGTGGGGGAACGCTGGGTGGAAGGAAATTTGTGGCTTCTCTCAGATTCCAGAACTTTCTGCCACAGAAATGTGAGGAACATGTGTTTTTTTAGCCAAATTTTTAGGTTTGCAAAGGATTCTGGGTAACAGAACCTGGTCCGAGCCCCGCAAGTCACCCCTCCTTGGATCCCCCTAGGTCTCTAGTTTTCAGAAATGCACAGGTTTGGTAGGTTTCCCTAGGTGGCGGCTGAGCTAGAGGCCAAAATCTACAGGTAGTCACTTTGCTAAAAACAGCTCTGTTTTCTGTGATATGTCCACGTTGTGTTTTGGGGCATATCCTGTCGCGGGCGCTAGGCCTACCCACACAAGTGAGGTATCATTTTTATCGGGAGACATGGGGGAACGCTAGGTGGAAGGAAATTTGTGGCTCCTCTCAGATTCCAGAACTTTCTGCCACAGAAATGTGAGGAACATGTGTTTTTTTAGCCAAATTTTGAGGTTTGCAAAGGATTCTGGGTAACCGAACCTGGTCCGAGCCACACAAGTCACCCCTCCTTGGATTCCCCTAGGTCTCTAGTTTTCAGAAATGCACAGGTTTGGTAGGTTTCCCTAGGTGGCGGCTGAGCTAGAGGCCAAAATCTACACGTAGTCACTTTGCTAAAAACAGCTCTGTTTTCTGTGATGTGTCCAGGTTGTGTTTTGGGGCATATCCTGTCGCGGGCGCTAGGCCTACCCACACAAGTGAGGTATCATTTTTATCGGGAGACGTGGGGGAATGCTGGGTGGAAGGAAATTTGTCGCTCCTCTCAGATTCCAGAACTTTCTGCCACAGAAATGTGAGGATTTTTAGCCAAATTTTGAGGTTTGCAAAGGATTCTGGGTAACAGAACCTGGTCCGAGCCACACAAGTCACCCCTCCTTGGATTCCCCTACGTCTCTAGTTTTCAGAAATGCACAGGTTTGGTAGGTTTCCCTAGGTGGCGGCTGAGCTAGAGGCCAAAATCTACAGGTAGTCACTTTGCTAAAAACAGCTCTGTTTTCTGTGATGTGTCCACGTTGTGTTTTGGGGCATATCCTGTCGCGGGCGCTAGGCCTACCCAAACAAGTGAGGTATCATTTTTATCGGGAGACTTGGGGGAACATAGAATAGCAAAACAAGTGTTATTGCCCCTTGTCTTTCTCTACATTTATTCCTTCCAAATATAGGGGTGTGTGTAAAAAAGACATCTATTTGAGAAATTCCATGTAATTCACGTGCTACTATGGTCACCCCGGAATTCAGAGATGTGCAAATAACCACTGCTCCTCAACACCTTATCTTGTGCCCTTTTTGGAAATGCAAAGGTTTTCTTGATAGCTATTTTTTACTCCTTATATTTCAGCAAATGAATTACTGTATACCCGGTATAGAATGAAAACGCACTGCAGGGTGCAGCTCATTTATTGGCTCTGGGTTCCTTGGGTTCTTGATGAACCTACAAACCCTATATATCCCCGCAACCAGAGGAGTCCAGCAGACGTAACGGTATATTGCTTTCGATAATCTGACATTGCAGGGAAAAGTTACAGAGTAAAAAGTAGAGAAAAATTGATGCTTTTTTCACCTCAATTTCAATATTTTTCTTTTTCAGCTGTTATTTTCTGTAGGAAACCCTTGTAGGATCTACACAAATGACCCCTTGCTGAATTCAGAATTTTGTCTACTTTTCAGAAATGTTTAGGTTTCTGGGATCCAGCATTGGTTTCATGACCATTCCTGTCACTGACTGGAAGGAGGCTGAAAGCACAAAAAATTGCACAAATGGGGTATGCCCCAGTAAAATGCCAAAATTGTGTTGAAAAATTGGGTTTTCGGATTCAAGTCTGCCTGTTCCTGAAAGCTGGGAAGCTGCTGAGTTTAGCACCGCAAACCCTTTGTTGATGCCATTTTCAGGGGAAAAACCACAAGCCTTCTTCTGCAGCCACTTTTTCCAATTTTTTTGAAAAAAACAAAATTTTCCCTGTATTTTGGCCAATTTCTTGGCCTCTTTCAGGGGAACCCACAAAGTCTGGGTACCTCCAGAATCCCTAGGATGTTGGAAAAAAAGGACGCAAATTTGGCTTGGTTAGCTTATGTGGACAAAAAGTTATGCGGGCCTAAGCGCGAACTGCCCCAAATAGGCAAAAAAAGGCCTGGCACAGGAGGGGGAAAAGGCCTGGCAGCGAAGTGGTTAAGTCTTCTTGCTTGAGCTGCAACTCAAAATTCTGCTCTTCCAGGGCTAGGACTCTCCGCCATAACATTTCTTGATTATCTGCTCTTGCATCCATGGTTCACTCCATATCAACGATTTGTTCACCCAGTTCCGACACATCCTTCTTAAGATCTATAATGCAGATTTTAAAGTCTTCTTTGAGGCTACCTATCTCTGATCCGATGTTCTGTAGAAAGTTGTTCATTAATTCCTGGATAATGGGAACCTGGAGGAAGAGTCCACTGAAGATTTTTGCAACATTTCAACCTGTTCAGTCTCTGTGGGGACTGCCTTGCTCCAGAGAGATGTCACTGAGGTTTCTTTTGCGGCTTTAGTGTGGGGCACGGTGGCCAGGGGACCACCCACAAGATGCAAGAAGACTTGAGCCACGTCCAGGACTCTGGCACACCCCCAGCTAAGTGCCCATTTGTCCTCTATTTCTGTATCTTCTCGCCAGCAGGACCGCAGAAGTTGACAAACAAATTGTGTCCCCTAGACTGAAATTGTGGAAATCCAAAAAATGTGGTGCCTCCCCCGCTTCCCCAGCACCCATCTTTCAGGGTACTAAGTACCATGTTGCAAGAGGAGCCCCCCTTTCCATGATCAGGTATGCTCCTAGAGATACACCATGGAGGAAGGTATAGCGCCCCGCAGACTCACTGAACCTGCTTTGGCTTTTGCTGGACAGAAGCAGTCCTGTAGAAAATTGTGCACCAGTCCTAGAGGTCCCCTGGTCTTGTCCAGGCAAGTATTGTCAACAATGGTGCACCCTTCAAGTATGGGTGAGTTGCTGGCTAATGAAGTAGTGTCTCTACCTGCCAATCTGGTGGACTCTGGGACCTTAAAATATTTCCTCCACTAGGTAGTAAAGGTTTATAGCTCACCCTGCGGCCCCAGTCTATCTACTCCGGTGGTGGCGGCAGATGCAGTGCCATGGCTGGGCGCCAGCCACTCAGACACCAAATGCAGCGTCCCTCTCCCGGCCTATGAGTAGGGAGGCCCACCCAGCTGCAGGTCAAGCCCTTAAACCAGGCCACAGTTCCTTTGTACTTCTCATCTTTTTCGTCTCTGTCTATGATCTAGTGGGGGAAGCCTTGTACATTGCTGCATGCGTTATCAGACATCTCCTCCCCAGATGAGTCCAGCCTGGGGCTGTGAAAGGCAGCGGGGAGGCCTGCCCACCAACAGGTCAACTGCCAGGCATAGTTGGTGAAGACAGTCCATCAGAGCGATCCCCTCCAACACAACAGTGGAACAGGTCAACGGCTCCAGCACGGCTGACCCGTTCGTTGTGGTCATCTGCTGCCCCGCTCTCACCAGGTGTGATGCAGGTCTCCACAATCGTGGGATGGCCCCCAGTTGGCAAGATGGTGGGTGCCAGCTAGTCGGCCCGGCTACTAGGGTTGTTGAGCTCAAGCCAGGACAGAAGGATTCATATGCACCGCAGTGTGCCATAGAGCTTCAGGACCACCCCTGCACCATTATTTTACAATATTTGTTAGTCCTGGTGCTTTGAATGGGATTAGATAAGCCGCAGCGGACCATAGCACCAAGGACCATGGTCTGACTCCATCGCAAGTCAGGCCATTCCCACATAGTGCAACTTTTCAAGCTGCTTTAAAAATATGGTTGTAATGTTAGACAGACCTTTTTTTACTTTGCTTAACAATTATAGAGACAGTTTTAAAATTTTATTTTATGTTCCTCAAAAGTATGTTGAGTTCTACAAGTCAATTTTTCAACAATTACCTGTTTAGAATTATTATTGATTATTATTATTTGCTATGTACAGACATTTCCAGGTCAGAGCCCATCATAAGCAGAAGATCTGGCGGATCATTGCCAGAAAATTGTGGCACTGGGGGTCTATGGGCGATGCTGCCTGCACTGCTGCTAGACTAGAGTAACATGCAGAGGTCTGGCTTGAAAGGTCCTTGATGCTTACAATACTGGCAGTGGATTACCCGCAGCTGAATGTGGAGCCAAAGGCCAGGGAGCAGCATCAAGACGATAAGAGTATGATTCGGCATGCTAAGCATTAATGTAATTTAATCTTTTTTCAGGTTTAATTAGCAGGTTGCATTTCTCCAAATGATGAGTCCGGTCTAAGAATCTTAACTTTTTAATACTTTATTTCGGCTAAAAGTCATAAAAGCAATACATCATAAAAACACAATTAAATCAATAAAATTAATACAAAGGTCTAATATATTAGATTTCATAATGGTTGACAACAAAGAGAGAAATATATACATGGTAAGGCATGTTTCTAGGGTGAGCTAAAGGAACTGTGGTGAAGTTTAGCATTTCAGAAATGTAATCCCAAATAACTATGAGTGATTCTAAGTGATTTCGAAGGTTATCAAAATTACACAAGTATGATCAAAGGTTACATTTCACAAATCTA
The DNA here is from genome assembly GCF_031143425.1 of Pleurodeles waltl. Lineage (NCBI taxonomy): Eukaryota > Metazoa > Chordata > Amphibia > Caudata > Salamandridae > Pleurodeles > Pleurodeles waltl. Next base: position 1,229,568,376 of record NC_090445.1, read on the forward strand.
TATTGCACAAATGTTCCATCTGGTTATAGGTTATGGCAAAAGGTATTTATTAAGGTACTTTTTGATGAGGATTAAAGTGTGTGAAATGAAGTGAGTAATGCAAAGCTCCTATCCTGTAACCAAAATTATATTGACTAGGGTCATCATTCCTAATAAAAAAATGACCATAAGAAGATGAATTTATTGCAAGAAAACGTATATGTGATTTTATGCAAAAGGGCCATTTTAGCATCTGGAACCTTAGCAGACTGTCTTCAGTTTAAATATTTAAGTTTGTAAACACTGACACTTTAAAGCTATGTAGGCAAATATGTATACCAAGTTGAAGATGTTATTAATGATACTGTTTGAGGTACTGAGTTTTTTTAATAGTATATAGGATAATATATTTTAAGCTTACTTATGTGTGAAGCATCATATACAATGGCATACCATCATGTGTAATTGTATGTTAGGCCCAGGGTATTGCTGCTATATGATTGTTGTGTGTCATAAAATATTTACGGAGACACAAAACTTTGCCAAGGTGAGATATAAGTAATGCGACTATTATATGGACTTTAAAACATTTTGTAACATGTTTATATAGATGACAGCCCATATCTGAACATTTGTAATCATTTATTTATATTTTTATATTTTTATAAAACACTTCTAATTGAGAAAAACATACAAGTGCTACATATCGTCTGAGGACGGACCGTCAGTTCCACTGCCGGTCCAATCATGATGCACCTTGCTGCCGACATGACTGTGCCGGCCAAATCTCTACACCTGAGCTGGCAGAAAGGGAAGGATGAAAGGCAAAAACTCACCTCCACTCACCTGTATGTGTCCTTTGCCATCATGAAGCCAATCGTACACGCCCTGCTGGTGCTGCTTTCATCTGCCAAAACCTACACTGTCATGTACACAACCGACAGCAAGTCCTCATCTCACCCATTTCCATTTACTTTCCAGTGAACAGATGCACAGTCAGGTTGAAGATAAAGTTCAGGGGGCACTGTTACAAACCTATTTGTGGGTCCCTGTCCGTAACAGCTAATAATGTTTGCTCTCAACTAACCTCTCGTGGCGTGGCCAAGCAACATGGCCGGCGGTACGCGTTCCTAGTGAGCTTCTGCCTCCCTGCGGAATCCTGCAACTATCCTGGGGTGCAAATGGTGCCCCCCCCCCCCCCAGCCATGGGATGATGCACTAAGAGGTCCGGTGCAACACAGTCCCCCTTTTTTTTGGAGGTCGTGGAGGTGGGCGCTGAGGCTGTGTCTGCGGGTCTCTCCTGAGACGCAAGTGAGGCAGCAGCTGGGCCCTGAGGGCTTGGGTGGAGGCAGTGAGCAGGTGACTTGGCTGCACTACCAACTTGGTGGGCCTGCTGGTCGTGCAGTCCGTTCTACAAAGGAGGTCTTCAGGGCCAGGAAGTGGACGGTGGCGTCCTGAGAGGGCGCCGGTAGGATTGGCTGGGCTCTGGAGAGCCATATTGAGGCCTGACTTGTGCTGACGCTGTGTCTGTGGGCCTTTCCTGGGCCGCGCGTAAGGTGAGGCGGCTGCTGGGCCCCGTGGGCTAGTGTGGTGACGGTGCGCAGGCGGCGTGGGCTGTGCTGCCGATTCGGTAGGCCTGCTGGTTGCGCGGCCCCTGCTTTACAGTGGAGGTCACCGGGGCCTTGAAATGGGCGTTGGTGTCCTGAGACGGCGTCAGTGGGTTCGGCTGGGCTCTGGAGCTGTTGGTCAGTGCACACTGGAGCAGGTATGCGTGCAGCACCCCCTGTGCCCAGATTTCCTAACTTTCTGACCCCTTTGGCTCTTAGCTCCGAACTCATTGAGAGCGGTTCTCTTTTATTGTGGGTTTCTACGACCACTGCTTTGAACACAGTGCGGAATAGCAGTGTACAGTGGTGCCCTACAGAGGGAGGAGCAGCTGATGCTGTCCTTGCGGTACCTTGTGCTCCGGAAACTCTTGCTGTTTCTCTGCAGCAACTGAGACTGGGTCATAGCTCAGAACCGGGTACGCAGTGAGATTGGGTGGCATAGGCGGACAGATGCATCACAGGGTAACACCATGGAGCAATATACCACCCCGGTGCCCTTGCTGCAATGCCCAGCCAGATCGGAGGGGAGTGGAGACAGCTTGAGTGTACTGGCAAATCCTGAGGAGCCTTCGCTTGTGGAGCTTCTTGTGGCCCCCAGGGCTCTAGGGTGGCTCTAGAGGGTAAGATAGAAACCGTGGCAGTGGAAGCTAACCTAATCCGTGGCTGACCTGAGGAAGGTGTCTGATAAGGTCAAAGTGGAAGAGGGCTCTATCGTGGAGCTGCAAACGGAGGTGGGGGTCCTGCAGATACAAATGGTGCAGGCCAATTCTGCAGTCGGACTGCTGGAGGCGAGACTGGAGGACGCAGAGGGGATGTCCCAGTGGAATAATGTCAGACTGTTGGGTTTCCCTGAGCATGCTGAGGGATCAGCAGCAGAAACCTTTGTGGAGAACTGGACCCTTGCTTGTGGGGCTTGTGTGTTAACATAAGAGTGCCTCTCTGGAGGAGAGGTGTGACTAGAATATGGATAAGGTCCTGACGGGGCCTCACTCAAGAGATGGAATATATTGGACATCGGGGGGCTGATGACAATAGTGAGCTACGTTGGGGTGGTATTCAGGCAATTCGCAGATCAATGCCGGGGTAGGGGATGGTCACTTCACAGCTGTGGTAGGACTTTAGACCTGGATAGTTGGAGTTTAGGCTGTTGTCCTGGCAGGATCTGTAACATGGATTTACAGTATGGTTTGTTACGGTTGTTTTATTGCATATCTGGGGTGGGGGTTGGGGGTTTGAGGGATTTGATTGGCACAGTTTGTCAATCTTTGAAGTTGTTCCAAGAGTGCAGGTATAATGGCGAGATGTGCAATGGGTACCTTCCTTGTCTTCTCATGGTGCAGTGGGATACGAAGGGTGGCGCTCAATGGGAGGGATGGAAGTTCAGTACCAATATGGGTTGCCAGATTAATATGTTGACGTGGAATGTCAGGGGGTACTACCTCTTTACTGTCTGTCGTTTTCACCCAGTGTATGGTCACTGAGTTGTCACTTTCCCTTACGATTTCACAGATGTGGGTCCCAATGTGTGACATCTGCTTTGATTCCTCATGGACTACAGCTGTGTGACATAGGTATGTTGACATTACAAATGAAAGAGCTTTTTGACACTGTAATTGCTAATACACTATTCCGAAATCACAGACTGACTCCAGATTGTTTTGTGCTTTAAAGGTGTTTATTTTAGTGCTTAATATTGAAGGGGGTAGCAAAATGGTGAGGGGTGATGGCGGAGGAATGTCCATGGCAGAGTCCAGACTATTAGTCTCACAGGTGCATTGCCCAAATTGGCAGAGGAAGTGGAGCTGGGGCAGTTTAAGGATGGACAGGGTGACAAAGTGGGACAGAAGGATGACATTCAGGGTGGTCTCATTTCTTGGCAGGAGTCTTGGCATCATTCTCTGTCTTTGTCCTGGATCTCAGGGACCGTTTGTGAGGTGGTTCTCCCTCTGTAGGGGGTGGGGTGCTGGTGTGGTGGTGCCTCCTGTCCACTAGCGCCGGCGGAGGTGGTGGGCAGTTCATCGTCCAGGCTAGTGTCAGGGGCCCCTTGTAGTGCCACAGTGTCCCTCCTGGTGTTGAGTACTTCCTTCAGCACCCCTACAATGGTGCCCAGGGTGGAATTGATGGCTCTGAGTTCCTCCCTGAAGCCCAAATACTGTTCCTCCTGCAGGCGCTGGGTCTCCTGAAACTTGGCCAGTACCGTTGACATCATCTCCTGGGAGTGGTGGTAGGCTCCCATGATGTTGGAGAGGGCCTCGTGGAGAGTGGGTTCCCTTGGCCTGTCCTCCCCCTGTCGCACAGCAGCACTCCCAGTTCCCCTGTGTTCCTGGGCCTCCGTCCCCTGGACCGTGTGCCCACTACCACTGTCCCCAGGTCCCTGTTGTTGGGGTGGTGGGTTAGCCTGGGTTCCCTGTAGTGGTGGATACACTGCTGATTGACGTGTCCTGGGAACTGAGGTATGGGCCCGCTGGGTGGGTGCTGTGCTGGTGTTTCCAGAGGGGGGCAGCTCTGTGGTGGCCTGTGCCAGTGTCAGGGGAACCGACTGTCCCGAGGTCTCCGATGGGCCGGGCTGGTCATCTAGATCCAGTTGGACAGAGGTGCTGTCATCACTCTGGGCCTCTTCTGTTGGTGGTGTGGACATGTGTGGACCCTCCTGTCCGGTGACGTTGGGTAGAGGTCCTGCAGGGGTATAAAAGGATGTTTATTGCATCTGTGTGTGCCATGGTGTGCAATGGGTGGGTGACCGTGTACCCCAGTGCTTGCATTCCTGTGTGGGACCTTGTGAGATGATGGTTTAGGGGGGTGTATGGGTATGTGCAGTGGCCATGCTTTAGTGATGGGTGTCCATGCTTTGTTGTTGCATGCAGGGTTTGGTGTTAGGATGTGTGGTTTGTGATGTTGGGACATTTGTGAGGAGTTAGAGTGATGGGGTGAGGGTGAGGGTAGGGGTATGTGCTGGGATGCAGGTAGGGTGGGGTATGTAATAGTTAAGATTTGACTTACCAGAGTCCATTCCTCCACCTACTCCTGCGAGGCCCTCAGGATGCAGAATCGCCAAGACCTGCTCCTCCCATGTTGTTAGTTGTGGGGGAGGAGGTGGGTGTCCGCCGCCAGTCCGCTGAACCGCAAGGTGGTGTCTTGAGACCACGGAACGCACCTTCCCCGTAGGTCGTTCCACCTCTTCCTGATGTCCTCCCGATTTCTTGGGTGCTGTCCCACTGCGTTGACCCTGTCCATTATTCTTCACCATAGCTCCATCTTCCTTGCAATGGAGGTGTGCTGCACCTGTGATCCGAATAGCTGTGGCTCTACCCGAACGATTTCCTCCACCATGACCCTGAGCTCCTCGTCTGAGAACCTGGGGTGTCTTTGCTGTGCCATGGGGTGGTGTAGCTGATGTGTGGGGTGGTGTGTGGGGTGATAAGTGTGCTGATATGTAGTGGTGTGTGGTGTGAGGTGCGTGGACGTAATGTGGGTGATGGTGTTGTGTGTCTGTGGATGCTAGTATTGTTGATGGTGGTGTCTCTGGCCTTGTCTCAGTAATTGTGGTCGTAGGGGTTTGTGGGTGATGTGGGTGTGTGTTTTATATTGTATTGGGTGTGTGGGAGTGGTGTGTGTATGTGTATCAGGTGTGTGGATTTCGATTTGCCCAATGTGGCTGTGTTTTGTAGATGTGTGTGTGTATTTTGAGCGCGGCGGTGTGTACCGCCAATGGAATACCGTGCTTGAAAGCCCGCCGCGTGGATTCGTGGGTTGTGATAGTGTGGACGTATTTCTGTTGGCATGATGGTGGAGGGTTTGTTTTCGCCAGTTTATCACTGACCTTTGGTGTGGCGGACTTGTGTGGGTGTCTGAATATTGGCGGATTCCGTGCTGTGGGTCATAATAGCTGTGGCGGATTTCCGTGGCGGTGTGTTGGCGGTCTTCTGCATGGCGGTAAGCGGCTTTTACCACCAATGTTGTAATGACCGCCTATGTCACTTAAAATCTGCTGGTAACCCTTTGTAGTATAGCTATTTTAGCTATTTGGCTTGATGGCGCCCTACCACATTCAATACTACACATTAGGTTAGGTGATCTGAGTAAAAATGGCCCGACCTGGCCTTTACTGGTCACATATACACCACACCCTGATGCAGCAAACTTAGCGGTAGCTGAGGTTCGCAACTTATACATAGAGGTCACTTGAATATACAGACTGTCAGTGCAGTTTGTAATGCAAACACTAAATACTAACCCAGCACGTGCTGCCCCAACGCAACCACATGTAGTTACACCAGGTATCAACCCGACAAACGTACATTCGATCATGAGTAAAGCACCTGCCAAGCGAGAAGAAATTCCGTTTTGGTTAGCTCAAAAAATAAATCCACTGGAAGCAGTCTTTCCCCACATGGTCCTCAGGACAAACATAGAATAGTCACTATGGGGCTGATTCTAATTCTGGCGGGCGGCGGACGCCGCCCGCCAGAATTCCGCCCCCATAATACCGCTCCGCGGTCAGAAGACCGCGGAGGGTATTATGAGTTTTTCCCTGGGCTGGCGGGCGGTCTCCAAAAGACCGCCCGCCAGCCCAGGGAAAAACTCCCTTCCCACGAGGATGCCGGCTCGTAATCGAGCCGGCGGAGTGGGAAGGTGCGACGGGTGCAGTAGCACCCGTCGCGTATTTCAGTGTCTGCAAGGCAGACACTGAAATACCTTGCGGGGCCCTCTTACGGGGGCCCCGCGACCCCCCCTACCGCCATCCTGTTCATGGCGGCTTTCCCGCCATGAACAGGATGGCGGTAGGGGGGGTCAGAATCCTCATGGCTGCGGAGCGCGCTCCGCAGCCATGGAGGATTCAAACGAGCAGTGGAAAGTCGGCGGGAGACCGCTGACTTTCCGCTTCTGACCGCGGCTGAACCGCCGCGGTCAGAATGCTCGTTGGAGCACCGCCAGCCTGTTGGCGGTGCTCCCGTGGTCGGTGGCCCTGGCGGCCACCGGCCCCCAGGGTCAGAATGACCCCCTATGTGCTTGCCATTTGGGCTGGTTCCCAAAGTAGATAATTGCAACACGTGGGGCATGCTATTTGCCACGCTCTATACTAACGAACACGGTACACCAACACTTGCCAATCTTCTGGAGGTGTTAAAACAAATTCAAGATGAATACGGGGCTGCCCCAGCCCAGGATTTGGAGATGCAATTAATGGGCAAATTTGCCACTGTGTCTTCAATCCTATTAAGAAACATTAATGAAGCAGTTGCACCAGTGGTGCACATGCGGCTCTGCGACATTCCTGTACAGGATCAAGAACGTGAGTTGCCAAAGATTATCGCTGAGACCTACTCTAGTATTGGTTGAGATAGTCTGGGAGCCAGACCAATTAAACCACAAGGTAGATCTAATAAAGATTCTACTAAGCAAGCAACTCAGGGTTCTAATAAACGCTGGGATAAAAAACAACAAACACCGAAGAAGCAAAGGGGAGAATCTCTGCATTCAGAGACCCCCCCAGAATAGATATAATCTTAGAGATAGAGATAATGTAAAAATGCCTGACAGATATCAATATAATGATACGCGCCAATCTCATTCCTTTCAGGACTCACCGGAAAAACACAGTGAGAGAGGTAGGCGGTCAGAGGAGGGAACAGAGTACGTGGAACCGAGAAAGGACTCACAATGCTTGACTGACGTTTCTGTTAAGAAAGAAGAGAAACTTCCCCAACAAAAACCCCAGTTCAAAAAGAACAAGGTGGCAGCAGATGTGATACAACATGCCACTCAGGAAGAGGGCTTTACTGAAAAACACGAAGTGGGCACTGGCACTGCTAAACAGTGAAGCAGAGGTCACAATAGTTCTACAGGATCTTAAAGAGCATCTGGAGGTGAAAGCAACTAATGACTTCTTAAAGGTTGAGACTGCGGACATGTGTGTCTCCACGCCCGACAGGATGTGTAAAGGAACTATACAGTTAGGGGAAAACATTGAACACACAATCAACGCTATCTTTTGGGACCACGTCATTGCCATTTACGATATTTTATTGGCCAAAAAAGATTGGCCATCAAAATTTGTCCGTGATCTCCCTTATGGAGAAGAGGTTATTGAAAACTCCTTCTCACCCTTTGTTCCCAGAAAGCTTGTTAAAATACACGCCATTGATTGGGCAGTGTTATACCGCAATAACATAGGGTAGGATCAAGATTTCCCCTACCACGTAATCCCAAACCTCAACCTCAACCCCAATATCCCATAAAGTGTAACGCTAAAGCACATGTAAGGAAAATCCTCAAACAATTAGAGTGCCATGGCATAATTGAACCCTGTGTCTCACCAATGAACAATCCATTGTTTCCTGTTGCTAAACTCGACCATTCATATAGAATAGTTTTAGACTATAGACATTTAAACAGTCACACATGCATATTTCTGATACAGAATGCACACAGCACTTACAAACAATATAGTGCGTAAGAAATACAAAACAACCCTGGATATTTCCAATGGGTTTTTCTGCCAAAACATAGCACCAGTAGTAGGGACATAACAAGTTTTAGCACTTTAGGCTCTCAGAAAGAATTCTGCCTACTTCCACAAGGGTACAGTCCAGGACTGTTCTCAGCTTGTTTTACATCTATTTTACACAATATTGACCCTGGCGCGTTGTTATACGTTGATAACATCTATCTAACAGACAACGGCCTGATGCAACATATAAGATGGGTATCCCGCATTGTTGTAGGATTTGCCGAATTTGGCTACAAATTCAATTTTAAAAAAAACAAAAAAAGCCTTCCTTAGTGTCCTGTTTTTGGGATACAAACTGTCGGATGAAGGCAAGAGTCTTGGGCCCCAATTGCTAGAAAAATGTGCACAATAACAGCCACCATACAGAATAAAAAAGCTCCCGTCTTTATTGGGGTTTAAAATTTTGGCAGAACATACATTCCAGACTACGCACAATGCATTAAACCATTGTGTGACTTAATGCGTCCTGACTTCACCAGCAAATACTGGACAGTCAAACACACACACATTCTCAGAACATTACAAAAGGACATGCTTGAGGCAAAACACTTACATACGAGGGATAACAAAAAACATCTGGTCATCAGAATAATTGATAGTGCCATTGGTTTCACCTATGTGACATTCAATGAGGGCGAGACCACAGCTGAACAATGCTTTGCTCCCACTGAGAAAATTCTCACTTCTGTTCAGATGGCTGGCATTAAAGAGAGACCTCTGGCCCAGGTGAAACGTATCATTGTCGTATCCCCCATTCCAGCCCTTGAGGCTGTTACTAAAGCTAGCTTTGCCAACTCTAAAGCATTACATCCACATTGGATGTTGACTATAAATTTGATTCAAAATTAGAAACCCTTAGAATTATTGCAATATGAACTTGAATATCCAGTTCCAGCAAACACATTGCCTATTGAACAATATCAGACAATTTTTTACACTGATGGTTCAACCCAACGAGCTATAGTCACAAAACATCAATACTCTGCTGCTTGCGCAGTCATGAGCGGATACATGAAGGATGGCAAGTTCCATCCACAACATACTTACACGCAGACCCTAAGGGACTGCACTGCACAACCTGAAGAGCTCAAGGCTCTGGTGATGGTGCTGGAACATACGGATCCTGAGCAGATGACGCTGATTGTTTGTGATTCATACTATTGTGTCCAGTCCTTCAATGGATACCTGCATTACTGACACCAGAATGGGTTCACAGATTCAAAAGGACACACCATTGAACACAGGCTTCTGTGGTGGAAAGTAATGGATCTGAAAGAAACGCTACCCAACGTCCATGTTGAACATACACTAGGACATCAGCGTGTTGTAATACATGTTGCAGGCAATACCTTGGCTGATGAAGCAGCCAAATCAGCAGCTGCTACGGCTTCTGTTGCTGCAGTGCTTGTACTGGAACGAAATTGGATGATGAAACACTGGCAGCTGTGAAAGCTTCGGCTGATGGCACGCCTTTACCAAAAGCATATCCTGTTAAATACTATTAATGCATATCATGCCTCGATACAGCCCTAGTGGTGATACTAGGGATGGGAAATTGTGTGATTCCCAATAAATACCAAAGACCAGAATTGTTAAAAGCAATACATTAGGGAGTTGCTTCTGCCCATGCTGGTGTGGCGGCTGCAATTTCATTGTTACAAGCATGTTACTGGGGGCCAGGTCTCTATAAACAGACCAAGCAGTATGTCCTTTGTTGTGACATTTGCCAGAAAATTGAAGGATCCACCATCAAACGCCCACCACAGACATCCCTCCTTATATCCAACAAACCATTACAATGTGTGTACTTGGACCATTGTGGCCCCTGACACCTGATAGTGCATACCAATACATCTTAGTCGCTGTTGATTCATGCTGCAGATTTCTATGGGTTTGGCCACAATGCTCGGCTGACACTCAAACTGTTATTAAAGATTTGCAAGTCTTTATCAGCACATATGCTGTTGCAGCTTTCCACTCAGACCAGGACCCTGCTTTTGCCTCAAGGGCTTTCAGGGATGCCATGGCTTCATAGAGGGCCAACTACATTACCCGTCTCCATTTCATCCCAAGGGAAATAGTGTTGTGGAGCGACAAAACTGAGATTTAAAGCAATCCTCTATGGCCAGAGTATTAGGCACGGGTCGTAGTTGACTTACACACCTGTATGGAGTCCAGAGAGCACTTAACAATCTGCGTACTTCATATGAATGCCTGTTCGGAACACAAATGTATGTTCTAGATCTTGATATTCCTGGTGTGGATGTAGCAGATACACCCTTTGTCATAAATTAACGTGTCACTGTCCTGCAGGACTTATAACAGTTCCGTGATGACAATGCATCTGCCAGTTCTGCCTCCTTAGGAATTAGGGATGTACCAGTAACATCTACCGGCTGAATTCCAAAACTTGGGGATCTAGTGCGGGAAAAGATTGCTGTGAAAAAGCACCGGTTCCAGTCCTGGGAATACACGGTACCAGAACTGTCATTATGCCACTCCTGCCTGGTTCGAAAGAAAATCGCTTCTTCTCACTCAAGAATGTCAAGCTACACTATGTGGCCAATCCTCCACAGCAGACCTAGGGGACTCCTGGATAGTACCCGAATTCCTCTCACTACAGACCAGGATGATTTGCTACAGGTTTTCAGCAGCAATGCTGACACCTCTCCGAGCTTGGGGAGGGTGGAAAATTAGCTTTTATTAGTTCCACTAACTTCTACTACTACAAATAACACTGATCATATTGATCAATTGTATTCAAATTCTACACAAACAGATGGCATTGTCTACTAAGAATCACCAAGGGAGTCTTCGGCAAGCTCTCCACTACCAATCATGGCTCCAGTATTTGCACAAACTGCTTTTGGAGATTTTGCCAACATCAATGACACTTTCACAGACTCATCTGCCTCTACCACAGAACTGTCAAGAGCACGTATGCTGATAATTTAACTCAAAATTAATGACTTTGTTCTTCCATGGAACTACATATGGTTCTCACTAACTGCACTTGTCCGTTTGGATTGCGTTTGTCATTGTTTTCTTTGCACTCCTACATGGTCATTACCTTCCTGAATGGCCTACAGTTGAACTGGTGGATGAAGTCCTAAAACCACTTTTTTCATCACACAAAGCCCGCAGAGACTTGTCCCTAGTGAACATTTCTGCAATACCAATTCCTGATGGGATTTTTTGGGATAAAGTATTATTTGATATATATGCCCGACGGAGGTAATTCAAATTCCATATGTATTCAAACTTCCTATGAACGATGTAATTACACCTGGAGTAGTTTCTAATGACTGGGATGTGAAAACAGTTGATTACCATGATATCTGATTTACAGTATTATACGGTATTTGAAAATGAGGATGTGTATCAGTCCAAAGAAAATTATGGAGAAATGTTCTGTTATAATTATTATGGACAAAATTTAATTCACAGAGCAAGTACCCCAAAGACTGTTTTTAATTATACACAGTGGAAACACTGTCCGACTCCACCAGTAGGGAGTTCCAAAACATACACTGAAAAGCTTGCATATTTTTTCTGGGCACAATGTAAAAAATGCTGAGTCGTATTATTTCAAATTGCCTGTGATGGAAAGTCAGCATATCTTATTGACAGACACAAAATGAATTTATTCTGATTCTTTCGTTTCCCGATTGGCTTTAGAAGGCTATGAGTACTGCTTGAAGTCAATAGATTTGAAAAGTGTGTGGGGATCTAAAAATTTGCAGATAATGGGAAAGGAAGCTTTATTTAGAGCATGCCTGATACCTATTCAAATTATATTTTTAAATAAAACTGTGCAACAAACTAGTTGTTTAGGCTTAAATTAAATTAAGGAATTGAACGCGCCCAGCATTCCTAGCCCTGCAAAATTTTACAAATGGCAAACATATATAAATGCTTCTGAACAACAGCTTGATCCAGAATGGAAAATTTAACACATCACTTTCACATCCAGATGGGTGGTTATTGTGGCCAGTAGACACCAAATGGGTGCCATACTCGAATTGTAAACTCCACTGCGGGTTTTAGAACAAATAGGCTAGACCCTTGTTATGTGTCCTCAGAACACTCGGGTGTGGTGACAACACATAGTGTAGGAAAATTATGTCAGCAATGGTTGAAATGTTCCTCACTGAATGCTGTTAAAGAACACCTCAGTCTCCTGTCCAATGAAACAGATTTACAGGATTTCCTGTTAGGTCCCAGAAAACAGCGCAGAAAACTCTTCTTATATGCAGTATATAATGCCATTTGGAAACTTTCCCAACAAGAAGTGGCTGCCTGATTAAGGCAAATTGATCAGGAAAATTTACAGAAAGCATTAGCAAGAGTGACATTTCAACTTTATACCATGGGCAGAGTCAGCTAAAGTCCATTATGCAGTTAGGTTGGACACTACAGACACTGAAAGCAGGTCACATTCCCTGGCAACATGGTGCATGGGACATTTTTTCAACATTTAATTTAACGTGACAACAACAAATAATGGCTAAGAAGGAAGCAACTTATGACATGCTAAACATCGAGAAATTGGAAAAGTTGGCTTTTACAGTGGCTGAATTATCATCTGCGAAATAGCTTATACATGGGGTTATAATTCTGCCTATTTCAACACTTCAATTCACATCCTGTTTGAAACACATTCCAGTAGGTAGATATGAAGGGCTGGGTGATAGTTATATAGATGAGGTGTGGGAGTTTCCCTTTTCATACAAACATTTCAACGGCATGAAAGAGGTCTATTTTAGCGGTAGTGAACGCAAGACTTCTGTGAGCTATTCAACGGTTTGTAAACGGCTCTCCCTGCACGGGGCATGCAATGCCTCAGCGGAAAATTTGGCTTGTTATCTGAAGAGTATTCCAGTCCCCTTGATTAGACCTGCGTTCCACGTGCTCTCACATAGTAGTTATGTGCTCCTTAACAGTGAGAGCTGTTGTGGAATGCAAACCGGAATTTCTTATGTCGTTTCGGTCTCCCAAATTGTCATGTGTTGCAGGAATGTCCTTTTTCCCCCTACGCAACCAAAATGAGTAGCTGACATTTGGCCTTATATTGCTCATTTTGATGTGAATTTTCAGACTCAAGGCTTTAACGTTTCAAAAACATGTGGCACTTACATCTGTACGTTAGACCTATACGCTTCAGGTTGCGAGGTCATCATCAGAAATTCAGTCGCTTTTAAACACAAATTTTCCGAGAAACTTTGGTGAACTCATGGGACAAATATTCAACGCGTCAAGTACTACTGGAATTGCCCATTTCTTTAAGGCTGTTGGTTCTGGTTTCCTTCACACCTTCTCCTCTATATTTGGCTTAATACCTTCAGCCATACCCTCAATATTTTCCAGTATTTTTAGGGGATTTCCAATTATTTTGACTATAAAAGGTAGCATTTTGCAGTTGCTACTTTTTCTCTGCAATGGCTGTCCCTTCACAGCAAGGAGGTCTGAAAATGCTTCCACCAGTGCAACTGTGTCGTGAATGCATGATGCAGTATTTTGTTTCACCACTCCTATCATGATTGGAGTGCGACTGGTCCGCGTCATTTTGACCGGTTTTGGATTGTTTGCAGCCTGTGTTTCAGTGCCTATGGTGCCTCTTTGAATGTGCACTGAAAGTCTGTCTTTCTACACAATGCATACTTTCATTGGACGCTGATCTGTTAATGCTCTCAATGAGGGCTCATTCTCAGACATGCGTGTTGAGCGTGCGTTTGTTACGGGAACCCGTCTATAAGTTGCCCTTGTGGATACTGCGGCTCTTAACTCAACATTTGACACAACACAGAACGCTGCTGCCTCAGCTGGTGCTCAGGCTTTGGAACATGAGTGATCTATGATTTTCCTTGGAAAGGATCTGGATATTTTACCACCTGCTGAAGTAGAACATTCCCTGGCTTCGATTGCCCCGAATATTATTGGTGATTTTCAAAATGATGCTGAACTTTGAATTTGGCTGTTTGACGCCATTGTTGTTTTTTTTTAAATTGTCCTTTTGTTTCCGCTCAAGTGTCTTTTAACTTGTCACTATTGACATTTGTGCTGATATGCCTTTATTGATAGGGTTTTATTAGGCTTTGTTTACTTAGAGCTTTTAAACCACCTTTGAACTAGCAAGGGGAGGGTGTTAAATAGCTATTTTAGCCATATTTTAGACAAGTTATTTTAGCAAACTATGCCTGCCATTGTGCACTTTAACCCAGTTACATTTTATTCAGCATTGCTTTATTTTTTTAGAAATAGCCACATCTAATTGTTTTTTCACCTAGGAAAGCATTACGTTCTCAGTAGGACATTCATTTCACTGTGTGCTTTCTTCATTTCTTCAAGGCTACAGTCAGATAAGTTGCTGGCAAAAGTGGTATGCTGTGTCCCCAACATTCATAGAAACATACAGACTCAAATGTGGGGACCATTTCCATAAAAACACTCCTTTGTCCCATATACATTAGAGGGAGATTCCAGCCAGATGACCACAACTGCATGCTGAGTGCTGATTGCCCTGCTACAGCTGCTTGCTTAGATATTCAAATCCCTGAGCTACATGGGGACAGTGTCTTTCTACACTAAGGCTTCCTCACTAAGGTATGAGGGATGATGTTTTTCCAGGGGGAAACCTGGAGTGCGTATTAGGCTTATTATGCTGTGCTCGAACATGGCGTAGGTAGGAGAACTATATCTCACTCCTAGTAACAGAATGGTGGGACTGTTTTTGTGTTTCACTCTCCTTGTCACCCGCTTGCTTTTATTGTGTTTTATCATCCTAGTTATTGCAATACATGGCATTTTATCTAAGCTGCAGTTGCTTCAATAAACCCTTATAGAACTATATTCTGCCTCTCTTGTCTTTGCATGTGTGAGACCAATGTAACTGAGAGAAAGGGATGGGATCTGATTGACCACGATTTCCCTCAGGAGTCTTCCTTGTCATGTACACGGTTGTCACAATCATCCCTGCTCTTGGGTAGCAATGAGGCGCTGCGAGTTAGCCGGAAAACCCGGATTAGGCCGACACCCGTCACATGGTGTGGGATTGTACTTAGTACCCCACAATCCAAGCAATTCTGCCGCCCAAATCCAGAAGCCTCATTAGAATAATGAGAACTTATGCAACACCTTCGTAAAGACCCCTTTCAACTTTGAAAGCCTAACCTGGTCACTTTCTTTCAAAAGAGGCTTCTTTACACTTGCAGCAAACCAGCTCCCGTACTCTGTTCTCTAGACCTTTGATGAATTATCTGGTGTTACCTTTATGGGAGACGTTTTGATGGTTATGTGGTAACTGGCACTATAAACATCTATAAAAGCTTGTAGAATAACCACGTATCAGTAGGTGTTGTAGGCCGTAAAATATCTCCAAATCTTCAATTTTAAAGTTCTGTTAAAAGCTCTAACAGCTGCTTTTACCTCTGTGTGAATTACAAAATGATAAACAGCATGCTGTTTTAATAATTTCTGAAACAATTTGTTTAAAAATCCTTTTTCTGTGACTGTTTGTTGTTTTTGAGGGGTTTGACCTTTCCTGAAGATGGGTTTAAAGGCCTCGGTGACGCTAGTCCCGCTTTTTTCACTTAGCGCCTCTGCAAAGGTGTACTTGGACAATACATTTATGACTGTTAATATATATCAAGCTCCATTATTATGCTTTGCTAAATCTTGAAGACTGATTATGTCTGCCTGCCATTGATAATCTATTTGCACATTAATTATGGTAAATCTCCTCTTAAAATGCCTCCTGGCTGGCTTGTGGAGTGAATACGCCTCTTCCCCAGATAACCAAGGGCCAGATGTATCAAACCATTTTGCATTCGCAAACGGTGCGAATCACAGAATTTGGCCGTTTGAGAATGCAAAAACATGGTCTGCAATGCATGCAAGGCATTCGCAGGCCAAAAACAAGAATTCGCAAAATTTGCGTTTTTTTGCGAAGCAACATGGTTTTGCGTGTCGCATTTTGCGTCTCGCATTTTGCGACATGAAATACCGAATCGCTATTAGCATTTCGCAAATTCCTAGTCGGAATAGCGACTCGCAGATACAGATTCGGCATTTCACGTCACAAATTGCAAGATGCAAAATGCGACACGCAAAACCATGTCGCAATTCGATGCATCAAAAATTCACAAATTGCTGATTTTCGCAGAATGGCCTTTGGCACATGCAAATTACCACGGAATGAAACCAGATGGTAACCAGGTGCAACCTATATAAAGAGGCCCAGAATGCCTCAGACTCTTTTCCACAATGGCTGCACTCTACTTCATGGCGAGGAGAATGAGAATCCTGGCAGTGCACATTACCCTTTTTGACCAGACTAAGGAGGAAATATATGAGAAGTACAGGTTGAACTCAGCCATGATACTTGACCTGATAGCTGAGCTACAACCCATACTGCAGCGCACAACACATAGGACTAATAGCATACCCACCCATGTGCAGGTATTATGCTCCCTGCACCTACTTGCCTCAGGGAGTTATCAAGGGGTCATAGCAGCAGCTGGAGGAGTATCACAGAGTGCCCTCTCCAGATTTTTCAATGCAGTTCTTAACGCCATGCTGAGTAGGATACACCAGTGCATCAGATTCCCACACGCCACAGGAAATACAGCAGACAAAAATAGATTTCTACCAGATAGCACAGTTCCCCCACGTCCTAGGTGCCACAGATGGGACACATGTTGCAATATGTCCACCATCGGCCACAGAGTATGTGTACCGCAACCGTAATTACCAACATTCCATGAATATACAGGTGATATGCAATGCCTCCTACATCATAACTGATCTCGTGGCCAGGTACCCAGGGAGCACACATGATTCGTACATCTTTCGCCACAGCGGGATTCACACAAGACTGCTAGCTGGGGAGTTTGGTGAAGGATATCTACTAGGTATTTTACCCTGTATACTGGTGCATTGATGGCAGTGTGACGTCAGATGGCTCAGCTACTCATTATACCCTCTGTTCATTCCAGGGGACAGTGCCTACGCAGTGTGCACCTACATGATGACGCCCTACCTAAATCCTACAACACCAGCAGAACGGAGATACAATTCAGCACAGAGGGCAACCCGCAATGTGGTGGGGCGCACCTTTGGCCTGCTGAAGAGTCGCTTCCGGTGCATCCACAAAAGTGGAGGGGCACTACAGTACAGCCCGGACACGACCTGTAGAATAGTGGCCACATGTGCGATCCTGCACAATATAGCTACCACCAGGGGCATACCTGTGGAAATATCAGATCCAGACTCAGATTAGGATGAGGATCCCGTACCACCCCTACAGCCAGCAGACAGGACCAGTGCAGCAGAGGGCAGGCAAAGGCATGCTGACATCACGCACAACCATTTCAGATGTAAGTAATAACAACACAACTTCACTGACATGTGTTCTGGTAGTTAGCACCTTTATTACCTCAACTTCAGGTAACATACATGTCTGTTGTAGGTAGCCACGCGTTGATACACTGCATTACCATGGGCCACTGGCAAAGCTTCAGATAACGCAGAGTTATAGGGTATATTTCAGGTATTCTTTCTTTAACCAGCACATATACTGTAGGAAAGTGCCCCTTTTGGCATAGTTAACCCCTCACTTTCTGCCTGATATTGATGCTGACTTGACAGAGTGTGCTTGGATCCTGCTAACCAGGCCCCAGCACCAGTGTTCTTTTCGAAAGACTGTACCATTGTTCCCACAATTGGCACACCCCTGGCACACAGGTAAGTCACTTGTAAAAGGTACCCATGGTACCAAGGGCCCTGTGGCCAGAAAAGGACTCCGAGGGTTGCAGCATGTATTATGCCACCCTAAGGAACCCCTCGCCAAGCACATGCACACTGCCATTGCAGCTTGTGTGTGTTGGTGGGGAGAAAAAGACAAAGGGCCTGATTCCAACCCTGGTGGGCGGCGGTAGCCGCCCGCCAGGCGGGAACCGGCATTTGGCCGCCATGCGGCCAAAATACCGCTTCCCTCATTCCGACATTCCCGCTGGGCCGGCGGGCGCTAACCAAGTTAGCGCCGGCCGGCCCAGCTGGAATGGGGGCCGCAACACAAGAGCCGGCTCCGAATGGAGCCGGCGGTGTTGCGGCGGTGCGACGGGTGCAGTTGCACCCGTCGCGCTTTTCACTGTCTGCTAGGCAGACAGTGAAAAGCTTCATGTGGCCCTGTTAGGGGGGCCCCTGCACTGCCCATGCCAGTGGCATGGGCAGTGCAGGGGCCCCCAGGACACCCCTTACCGCCAGAAACAGGCTGGCGGTAAGGGGGTCAGAATCCCCAGGGCAGCGCTGCCCTGGCGGATTCGCCCAGCCGGGACAAAAACGGCGGGAAACCGCCGGCCCCGGTTTTCTGACTGCGGCTTTACCGCCGCGGTCAGAATGGGCTTGGAAGCACCGCCAGCCTGTTGGCGGTGCTTCCGTCATTCGTGGCCCTGGCGGTCTTGGACCGCCAGGGTCAGAATGACCCCCAAAGTAGATATGGCACCCCTCTCAGGGTGCCATGCCCGGAAACCACTACATGTGGCATAGGTAAGCCACCAATCTAGCAGACATTACAGCCCTAAGGCAGGGTGCACTATACCACATGTGAAGACATAGCTGCATGAGCAATATGCCCCTAAAGTGTCTGAGTAAATTCTTAGACATTGTAAGTGCAGTGTGGCCATGTAAAGTACATGGGCTGGGAGTCTGTCATTACGAACTCCACAGCTCCATGATGGCTCCACTGAAGTCTGGGAAGTTTGGTATCAAACTTCTCAGCACAATAAACCCACACTGATGCCAGTGTTGGATTTGTTGAAAAATGCAACCGGAGGGCATCTTATAGATGCCCCCTGTATCATAGCTAAACATCTAGTGCAGGACTGACCAGTCTGTGACAGCCTGCCACTTCCAGACAAGTTTCTGACCACTTGGGGCGAGAGCCTTTGTGCTCTCTGTGGCCAGAAACAAAGCCTGCACTGGGTAGATGTGCTTTACACCTCCCCCCTGCAAGAACTGTAACACCTGGATGTGAGCCTCAATGACTCAGGCCTCATGTTACAGTGCCTCAGGGCACTCCAGCTAGTGGAGATGCCCGCCCCCACAAGACAAAGCCCACCTTTTGGCAGCAAGTCCAGCAGGAAAATTAGGAAAAACAAGGAGGAGCGACCACGTCAGCTGGGACGACCTCTACAGTGTCCAGAGCTGAAGTGATACCCTCCTTGCAGAATCCTCCATCTTGGTTTGGAGGACAGGGACCAATAGGGTTAGGTCTGTGTCCTCTTCCCCAAAGGTCACCCTCAGGGACAGTAGCCATGGGCTACTGCCCTCTGACCCCTGTAACACCCCTAAATCCAGGATTTAAGGGCTCTCCTGAACCTAGCTTGTCAGATTCCTGGTGACCTCAAGAAGATTACAAGAAGAAACAAGAAGGCCTGCTATGCTACCCCCCAGCAGAGAAGACTGAAGATACCAGCTGATTTAGCCCCAGCCCTAGCGGTGGGTCTCAAGCTTCTGAAGCCCTGCAGGACCAGAGACCTCTTAAAAGCCTCAAGAGGACTGCCTGCACACCAGAGGACCAAGATCTCCAGTGGACAGCAGCCCTTTCCAGAAAGAAACTCCAACAAAGGAATCCAGAACCACCCCGGATCCACGAGCCCTTCCCACTCTGCACCTTATGCTCACGGCCCGTGTCCAGGTGGCCCAATGAACTAGAGCTGGTCCCCAGGCGATTCTGACCTAGTGTACACTCTGGGTTGACCCCTCCTGTCCACCACAATGATATCTGCAGTCTAAATCCAGAGTACCCCTCCTGCCTGTGAAGGATCTGGACGAAAATACCTGACGCCAAAAGGTACCCTGCATTCACAGCCCCCTGGCCTTGGGGAACCCGACATCTGGTGCAGCAACGTGCAGCAGACGGCCCTCCTCTCTGTCCAACCGACCCCCTGGACCCAGCCCACAGCCTACTTGTGAACCCCAGAGCCCCCCAATTGAAAAGCATTGGGAGCCCGATGCTAAGTTTGCACCCTGCACCTGGCCACCCCTGTGCCGCTGAGGGTGTGTGTTTGGTGCTGACCTGTGGCCCCTCGGTGCTCTCCTAAACCCCCCAGGTCTGCCCTCCAAAGAAGCGGGTACTTACCTGCAAGCAGGACTGATTCTGAGTGTCCCCAGTCTCCACATGAACCCATTTTAAATCTTGCAGCAACTTTGACCTCTGCAACAGGCCGACCCCTTGTTGCTAGTAGTGGGTGTTTGGGGTTAACTTGAACCCCAACCTACTAACCCCCGGAGTCTTGTATTTACCTTGAAAGTGAGCTAACTTTTTTGCCCTCCTAGAACTGTCTGAAAATTGCAGTGTCAACTTTTAAAACAGATATTTGCTATTTTGTTGAAAATTGATTTACTTGCCAAAGTAAAATTAATTGGTGTCAGTACATATGCTTGCTACTTACTTGCAAATGTACTTACCTGCAAACGGAATCTTGTGGTTCTAGAAACAAAATATATTTTTGCTATTTAAAAACAACTGACCTGGAATTAGTCATTGAGGGGGTCATTCCAACCCTGGCGGTCGGTGTTAAAGCGGCGGTCAAACCGCCAACAGGCTGGCGGTAAAAAAAATGCAATTCCGACCCTGGCGGAAACCACCAACAGATACCGCCACTTTAACACACCGCCCGCCACGGCGGGACAAACAAACAGCGCGGCGGTCACCGCCAACAGACAGGCGGGAGACAATGTACCGCCCACCCTATCACAACCCACCAATCCACCACCTTTTCCGGGGCGGTAGCCCCGCCGATAAAAACACAGCGGAAACAGACATTTCAAACGGAAAACGCTCACCTCCATGCACCCCACGAGGAATCTGGACAGCATGGAACCCGAACTACACATCCTACCAGCCATTGTCTTCCTGCTCCTCTACCAGGAGCACGAACGCCGGCACAGAAGACAACGGTGAGTACTGCACCTACGACACAGGGGAGGGGGAGGCAAACAATTACGGGGACACACATATGCGACACACCCACCCTCACCCTCAACCACTACAACACACACATCAATGCATAGCAACACATCACAGTTACACCCCCAAACCCCCCCGGAAGAATGCGAAGGCAAAAGGAAATGATTATAAATATAGAATTATATTGTAAGACTGAGTATAAAATATATCACACATCTATAACTTCATATACATAAATTGTCCAGTCCGATATGTCCATCAGCCATTGTTCGTGGGCCACTGGGCCAAAACACATGGGCAAAGCCCACACAGGATACCTGCCTCCAACGGAGAGAACACTGCAGGGGCATCAGATAGGAAAACTACAGGCACCTCAGGGGGAAGGGAAGGGGGGCACCTCACCCTGATGAGTCCACGACGCCAGATCCACGAGGGGCCTCCATGGCCACTGTGCCATCCTGGGGAGTGCAAAGCCACAGTCTCTCAAGTCTCTACAGTGGGTGGCTTGCCCACTGCCATATCCTGGGGAGTGCAAAGCCACAGTCTCTCAAGTCTCTACAGTGGGTGGCTTGCCCACTGCCATATCCTGGGGAGTGCAAAGCCACAGTCTCTCAAGTCTCTACAGTGGGTGGGTTGCCCACTGTGCCATCCTGGGGAGTGCAAAGCCACAGTCTCTCAAGTCTCTACAGTGGGTGGTTTACCCACTGTTCAATCCTGGGGAGTGCAAAGCCACAGTCTCTCAAGTGGATAACAGTCTCCACTGGTACTGGAGGGGGACTAGTGCCCAGAGTGCTTTGTGCAGCCCTGCCCGACACAGATGCGGGCCTGCCCCTTCCGCCAATGGGCCAGCGGTGCTTGAGATGAAGGGCCCAGTTCAGCGGTCCTTGCCCTGTTCAGCGGTGCTTGCCTTGGCGGTCCTTGCCCTGTTCAGCGGTGCTTGCCTTGGAGGTCCTTGCCCTGTTCAGCAGTGCTTGCCTTGGCGGTCCTTGCCCTGTTCAGCGGTGCTTGCCTTGGCAGTCCTTGCCCTGTTCAGCGGTCCTTACCCTGTTCAGCGGTGCTTGCCTTGGCGGTCCTTGCCCTGTTCAGCGGTACTTGAGTTGGCGGTCCTTGCCCTGTTCAGCGGTGCTTGCCTTGGCAGTCCTTGCCATGTTCAGCGGTGCTTGAGTTGGCGGTCCTTCATTGCCCAGCTGGGCTGTGGCTGGGGGTCCTTCATTGCCCAGCTGGGCTGTGGCTGGCGGTCCTTCATTACCCAGCTGGGCTGTGGCTGGCGGGGCCCTCCTGGGCAGCTGGGCTTTCGCTGGCGGGGTCCTCCTGGGCAGCTGGGCTGTGGCTGGCGGGGCCCTCCTGGGCAGCTGGGCTGTGGCTGGCGGGGCCCTCCTGGGCAGCTGGGTTGTGGCTGGCGGGGCCCTCCTGGGCAGCTGGGCTGTGGCTGGCGGGGCCCTCCTGGGCTGCAGTACCAGGCCTGTGTGTGTCCTCCTGCACACCTGGGATGGGGCTGATGGGGCCCTCCTGGCCAGCTGGCCTGCTGGCCTGCTGCGGGACTTGTCGGGCGTTCTGCCCTTCCCACCCTTCCCTGCACGCTTGTGGCCCTTTCCCACCTTTGGCGGTGTGCCAGGTGGCACCTCACTTCCTGACGGTGCCAATGTAGGGATTTTGGTCCCTGGGGTCTTTGGTCGCTCGCGCCGGGCACTGGCAATCTTAGGATGCTTTTCCGGTGGTGGGCTGGCCGTGCCTTGGCTCCTAGCTGAACTGGATGCCCTTGAGGGTGGGGGACTCCACAGTCCATGGACAACAGTCTTCACTGGTCCCGGTTTTGTGGTGGCTGAGGTGCTGATTGGTGTCTTATGAGACGGACGGGGTGGGGGAGTTGTAGGAAAGAGGTCAAGTTTGGAAAGGAAAATCAATTTGGAAAGAGAGGGACGGGTAGGTGTAGTGGGTATGGGAGTGGAGGAAGAGGATGTGGTTGTAGGAGTGTGAAGTCTGGTGTCTTTGGGTGCAGGTGCTTGGGCTGGAGGCTGTCGTGAGGTGGATGGCTGTTGGGTGGGTGGCTGCCTGCGTTTGTGTAGGTTGGAGGAGGGGGTGACAGACACACTTGGAGAGGACACAGGGGACGTGTAAATGGTAGTGGGGGTGGTGACTGCACGTGTGCAGAGTGTTCTGGTGAGTGTGCTGGTGATGGACGTAGTGGCTGAAGATGTTGTGCATGCAAGTGTGAGTGGAGACGTGACAGGGAGGGAGGAGGGAGACGAGGAGGAGGGGGACACAGTGGAGGCAGTGGGTGTTGGTATGTCTGCATGTGGATGTTGCTTGTGTGAATGCTTGTGTGATGTGTGGTGCTTATGTCTGGATGAGCTTCCCTTGAGTGTTGAGGTGTGTGCAGGCTGGTCTGATGGTGTGTCTGGGATAGGCAGAGGTACAGGGGATTGGGTCTGGGTGGAGGAAGTTGGAGGGGGGAGGCTAGAGACAGGGACAATTGCTGCCGTCAGTGCTGAGGCCAGCGCGTTGAACGATCGCTGATGGGCAGCCTGACCAGAATGAATGCCCTCCAGGTATGCATTACTCTGGTGCACCTCTCTTTGTACACCCTGGATGGCATTCAAAAGGGTAGACTGCCCAACAATGATGGTCCGTAGGAGGTCAATGACCTCCTCACTGAGGGCAGCAGGGGTGACAGGGGCAGGGCCTGAGGTGCCTGGGGCGAAGGAGATGCCCACCTTCCTGGGTGAGCGGGCAGGGGGCAAACGCTGAGGGGCTGCTGGGAGGGCGGTGCTGGTGCGCTGGGTGGCGGCTGTACCTGTTGTTGCGGGGGGTACGGATGTTGCCGCCACCACAAGGGAGCTCCCTTCAGAGGACGAGTCGCTGTCACTGACATCAGCACGAGTCCCCGCTGTGGAGCTCCCCTCGCCCTCCGTCTCACTGGTGAAATCCGAGTCAGTTGCATGGCCCGCCATGGCCATGTGAGATGCAGCTCCCTCGTGCTCCGATGCCACTTCTCCTCCGCCTGATGATGCTAATGCACACATGAACAGGAAGACCACAAAAAAGGGGGGGAGGAGAAATAAAGACATGTTGAGTGCATGGATTACCGTTACCGTTGGCGGACAAGACAGACACAGAAGCCCCCTGCACTACGCCGCGCACTTGGGGTCCACTACGCAATCCGTGGGACATGGCCTACAAGCCTATGGATGACAACTGCACACAAAGATGACACAGGGCCATGGATACCTGTACTTGGCACCCTACAGAGGTGGGGGCGGGGGCACAGGGCCATGCCTTACGGAGGGGCCTAGCCTACAGAAATTGCCCTGGCCTAGGGATACACACAGCCCTCCTCCCCCACCCAGACACCTCCACTGCGCGCAAAGTCAGCAGAATGTATTTGTACTCACCCCCTTGTGTCTGCTGTGATGTCCTCACGCGCCCATCCAAATCGGGGTAGGCCACCGCCAGGATCTGGGACATCAGGGGGGTCAATTCACGACTGGCACCCCTCCTACGTTGGGAGGCCATCCCCAGCAGAGCCTCCGCCGTCTTCCTGCTCCCGCATCGGATGTCCTCCCACCTCTTCCGGCAGTGGGTGCCCCGTCTGTTGTGGACCCCCAGGGTCCGGACGTCCTTGGCGATGGCACGCCAAATCGCAACTTTCTGGTGGGCGCCGACCTATGTGACATGTACAGGGAGAGAAAAATTGTCATCACCTTCTGCATGCTCGATGTGAGTGGCCCCCCATCCCCACCCTTGCCATGTGGCACATGCTCTCATCTGTCGTTTGATGCATGCCTCAATCGCTCCCCTCCCCACCATCTTTCATCCACCCGACTCAACCCAGGCATTGCCCACTAAGCATGGTCCCAGTGTACTTACCTGTTGGTCTGGAGGACCGTAGAGTAGCGCCTACTGGGGGAGGACCCCATCCACAAGTTTCTCCAACTCCTCCGCAGTGAAGGCAGGGGCCCTTTCCCCAGTCGCATGAGCCATTGTCTCTTCCAGACTGAGGTCACTGCAGCACTTGCAGTGTAGTTCCTCTCCTGTCGAAGATCAGGTATCGAGTGATTAAGCAGATAGAAAATGGCGGTCACGCCCGCGGCGGTGCGTACCGCGACCGCTGGCGCACATCGTCATTGGCTCCTGAAACCCATAGGGTTCTATGTTAACCAAAGCGGCTTAGCGCCGCGGTCTTTGACCGCCTACTGCCGTGGTGTGCCACGCCAGCGCATTGACCTCACATCCCACTGTCGCACTTCACAGGTCAGGCAGCCACCATTTCAAGGGCCCACATGGCCTATTTACCAACTGCGTCACACATACCTAGGCCATGCACCAACACTCATACAAGCCATTCAATGCATTGGGAATCTTGCTATGTGCAAGCTGTGGTTACGTACCTGTGGGTTGCTTGACTCTGTGCTCGCTGTTGTCCTTCATAGGCACCGTCCGCTGGGACATGCGAGGAGATGGAGGAATCTTCCCGTGTACAGACCGCTGGTGGACCTGTCGACAATGGAGGAACGACATGTCATACTGACATACAGGCTTGACCGAGCCACTATACAGGAACTGTGTGCCCAGCTCGAGCCAGACCTGATGTCACCCATCCGCCAACCCACAGGGATCCCCCCTCTAGTGCAGGTGCTGTCAGTACTCCATTTCTTAGCAAGTGGGTCATTTCAAACAACAGTGGCTATATCATCAGGGATGTCCCAGCCTATGTTTTCCAAGGTGTTGTCCAGAGTGTTGTCTGCCCTGCTGAAACACATGCGGAGCTACATCGTTTTCCCTGAGGTGGGGGATTTGCCTACAGTGAAGGGTGACTTCTATGCCCTTGGACATATCCCCAACATCATAGGTGCCATTGATGGGACACATGTTGCTTTGGCCCCCCCCAGCAGGAATGAACAGGTGTACAGGAACCGGAAGAGTTATCATTCGATGAATGTACAGATGGTGTGTTTGGCTGACCAGTACATCTCCCATGTTAATGCCATGTTCCCTGGGTCAGTGCATGACGCCTACATCCTGCGGAATAGCAGCATCCCGTATGTGATGGGTCAACTCCAGAGGCACCGGGTGTGGCTATTAGGGGACTCTGGTTACCCCAACCTGTCCTGGCTACTGACCCCAGTGAGGAATCCCAGGACAAGGGCAGAGGAACGGTACAATGAGGCCCATGGGCAGACTAGGAGGGTGATCGAGCGAACCTTTGGCCTCCTGAAGGCCAGGTTCAGGTGCCTCCATATGACAGGTGGATCCCTAATGTACTCACCAAAGAAGGTGTGCCAGATCATCGTGGCCTGCTGTATGCTTCACAACCTGGGTTTGCGCCGCCAGGTGCCTTTTCTGCAGGAGGATGGTCCAGATGGTGGTGTTGTAGCAGCTGTGGAGCCTGTGGGGAGTGAAGAGGAGGAAGCCGAAGAGGACGACATAGAGAACAGGAACACAGTAATACAGCAGTATTTTCAGTGACACACAGGTAAGAGTAGACACCGGCATATTACATTTACTTAATGACTCCTACCTCTCTACTGTCTGACTTTTTCCCCCAGTGTATGGTAACTGTGCTGTGACTTTCCCTTCCGTTTTCAGAGCTGGGGGCCCCACCGCGTGACATCTGCTTTGTTTCCCCATGGACTACAGCTGTGTGACAGCGGTTTGTTACCATCACAATGTGAATGAACATTTTGGCACGGTCATGTCTAATACATTTGTTCTAAATCACAGCCAGACTCCAGATTGTTTTGTGCAATAAGTGTTTTTATTGAAGTGCTCTAAATTGGATGGGTGGTTGCAAATCGGTGAGGGGTGATGGTGCAGGATTGTCCATGGCAGAGTCCAGACTATCAGTTTCACAGGTGCATTGTCCAAATGCCTGTGGGAAGTGGAGCAGGGGCAGTTTAAGGCTGGACAGGGTGACCTGGCAAAGGCGTTCACTTGCCAGGCAAAAACCATCCCTTTTACTACATGTAAGTCACATCTAAGGTAGGCCCAAGGCAGCCCCATGGGCAAGGTGCCATGTATTTAAAACGTAAGACATGTACTGGTGTGTTTTACATGTCCTGATGATGAAATACTGATAAATTCGTTTTTCACTATTGCAAGGCCTATCTCTCCCATAGTGTAATATAGGAATTGCCTTGAAATATCTTTTAAGTGTAATTTCCAATTGGGGGCAGATAGAAATATGGAGTTTGGGGTCTCTGAACTTACAATTTAAAAATACATTTTTTGGTGAAGTTGGTTTTTAAATTGTCAGTTTGAAAATGCCACTTTTAGAAAGTGGGCATTTCTTGCCTAACTATTCTGTGCCTCTGCCTGTCTGCTGAATAAAGTCTGGGTCAGGAAGATAGTTGAGCTGTTTGCGAATTCACGCTAGATAGACACACAAAGGGAGCTGAGGTGTGCCCAGCATATCCTGATGGGGCTGTGTCTGTCGTTACACAAATCAGCCTCCGACCCCCTGGAGTGTGTCTGGTAGGTAGGAATGGCAGGGTTTTGTGCACTACAAAGACTTTTCTTTGAGGTTTGCCTTCTTCAAACAAAGAAATTGGTATAAGTACTGAACCTCTGACCCACAAAGTTCGAACACTGGATGCTGTAGGAGGGACTGCCACTCTGCCTGTTGCTTTGTTTTGCTGACCTGCTGCTTGCTGCTTCTGTCCTGGAATTGAAAGTACTGGACTTTGCTTTCTACATCCTGCTTTCCAAGGATCTCCAAGGGCTTGGGCTGAGCTTGCTTCCTTTTAAGAAGTCTCAGAGACACCAAAGACTTCATCTGCCAGTGCCTGGGGTCTTCTGCTGAGAGCCCTGACTGGATAAGTGGTGGCAACTCTTTTTCCTGGGCCCTTAGAAGTGTACCCTGGTGACCCTAAGGAGAAAATCTACACATTCTTGCAGGTTCCACCATTGCTTTTCCATTGTTTAGGGTGCAGTTGAACAAGCCCTTAAATTAGTGAGTGAGTCACAGGGAGCACTTAGTGTGCCTGTGCGTGCCTTCTGTGCCGGTTAATCCATGTTCAGCAAGACGGGGGTCATATTTTTATGGAGCATGCTTCGTATAAGATAACGTACGTGGCTCTCGGTCTCAAGTACACGGATGTTCACTTCTGCTTCTTGAAACAATTCTGTGCGTGGCCACGCACAGAATTGTACGCTAACTTATACGAAATGCACTCCGTAAAATTATGTTAAAGCAATGGTGGAGCCTGCAAAATTTGGAGGCCCATTGTGAAGGTGGAAACGCGTCTGCATAATTTTCAATGCAGTATATGTGCCAGTGTGACCAAATAAAATATTATTTTTATGGAGTATGAGCTTGATGAAATTTTACATATTCACATAGCCTGGCAAACTACTAAACATATCTGCCTCATCCACGCAGGGCCCCACTGTACCTGAAGGAGTACCTTTCACAAAGTAAGTCCATTCAGGGTATTGTTTGATTTTCTGAATCTTCTTGGTCTCTTGACTTCTAGATGCTCCCTGTCATTATCACTAAGTTCTGCCTGCTCTGCGTCCTCTTGTTCTTCTAGATCTCTTTCATAGCTTCATTCTTTGGCCATTTGTCTTTGTGATGCACTCTTTCCTTCAGGCTAATTGTCACAGCCGATTCGTGGAGCACATATTCACCATCAGAGTCTGAGTTTACCCATGCTGCTTCGCCTGCACCATCTTCAACTGACTGTGTTTCCTTCCTGACTCCTGCTTGATTGTTCTCATTTCTCCAAAGCTCACCAGGGACTAGGCAGATGCAGAGTTTCAGTCCTGGTCTATGCATTTCTCTCTGTGCTAGAGATCCCAGTACTTCCCATGAGCTTCGCTTTGACTGTTGTTCAAGCAGGTGGTGCTGAAGATTCTCAGGCAAAACCTTATCGTCTTCTTCCACTGATGCCTCAGAAACTACTAGTCATGCTGGACTTGGAGAATCAGTGGGTGTTGCCTTTGCTTCTTTTTCTGCTCATCTCACTTTCTTCACATGCGAAGTCTGTATTCAGTTCAGTACACCTACACATTTCACAGCAGGGTGAGAATCCTGTTCTTTTGAAGGAGTTACTCTGGATACTCAGAAGTACCAGTGGACGGGCATCTGACCATTTTAAAGATGTGGAGGCAAATACTTTCACCATCTTAGCTTTAATTGTACCCTTGACCCTCTCTACAACTCATAATTCTTCAAGCTTGTAACTGCAGGGGAACTTCTGGTCAATGTGTAAGGCTGTGCACACCAGCTGCATTACCTCACTGTAAAAATGAATGGCTTGATCCAGTTCAAGAGAAACAGGTTTGCCAAAACTAGAGATTAACTCCCTCAAAAGTAGTTTGGTCATGGTCAATCTGTTGCATCTCCTAGTTGGGTACGCCTCAACCCAGTATGTGAATAAACACACTACTACTAGGAAAAACCTCAGCAGATTACATCTGGGCATTTCCAAGAAATTGATTTGGAGGCAGTTGAATGGACCAGTTTGAAGGTCTGCACCATTTAATTCCTGCCATCACTAGATTCCCAGATCTCGTTGGCATCTTTAATACAACTTGCGCTTTTTATTTTTTCTTTCAAAACCTCTGGCACCTTGTTTTG
Organism: Pleurodeles waltl; assembly: GCF_031143425.1. Taxonomy (NCBI): domain Eukaryota; kingdom Metazoa; phylum Chordata; class Amphibia; order Caudata; family Salamandridae; genus Pleurodeles; species Pleurodeles waltl. The sequence continues at coordinate 1,229,598,021 of NC_090445.1, forward strand.
AAGCCCTCAGAGCTCACTGAAAGTCTGCACAGTTTTAGTAACATATTCAGGGCTCTTTCATTTTCATCATTGCATGGTTCATCCAAGTTAAAATGTGCAGGCTCAAGAATATTATATCTGGCAATCTCATCTGCGTAACACTTTCCAGTGGTGGGAAAATCATTGTCAGTCTTGTCTGCAGCACACTTCATGCCTGCTATTTATCTGGGTAACTGAAGTGCATTCAACAAATTCATGATAGACATGCTGTTTCATGTGGGAAACCAGAGAAGGTCAATAAACCTTTCTCTGACCATAGCTGCAGAAGTCGGGCAAAACACTGAATCCATAGCTGGCTGTTGATATAAATGGTAAATCTTAGCCTGTCAGACGCACAGCATGTGCTTGTTAATGCTATTGATCTAGCTGCCTCTTTGGAGGTTGCATTGCATAAATAAGATGCTTCCACAACACCATTTGTTGCACAAACATCATATGCTTCTCTCAAACGTCTGTGTGTGTCTCTCAAACAAAAGTCATCTACTGTCATGACTCCATCTTGTGCCCTATTTGCAGTGGGTTATACCCTTGCTTTGGCCTCTCTAACCAGAAAATTCTCAGTCAAGTTTGCTTCCCTAGTGGCGCCTCTCAGACTCATGCTATTACTTAGTTTTCTCCTTCCCACTGAAATCTGAACAATTGTCGCTCATGTTGTGATGCTCTGCAAGTTTCTTCCAGTTTGCACCTGCATATATCACCTGTTCAGTAAGAATAGCCACATTTCCTCTGAAGAACACTGGGTTGTACCATCATGCACTTGACTTACATTGCAGTGGTCATATGCTAATTACTGTTTGCACCTGCTACTGAGTAGGCCCATTTCCCCTGTTAAGCAACACATGGATTTACCCATCCTCCGGTTCATTGGAATATTCCATGCCCTAACATGGGCCACATACCCTTCTAGAACACTCCCAGCTACCTGTATAAATACCCTCCTTGAATCTACATCAGCGCTTGGCCTCAAACCTGTCCCTGGTGTACAGCAGCATCCTTCCTGCACTCATCTTCCTGTGCCCAGGCCAGCGCAAGCCTCTTTCATGCAATCATCTCCTGATTCACCGGAGTTTCCAGCATTATAGTGTTCCAAGTCCCTCTGATGACTCTGTGATTCTGGCATCTGCGGTGCTTACAGTGTTTTCCTCCATGAGTTACTACTGCTCTTCTGCTGAGCTTGCACCAAAATTCCTGTTGTTTTGGATTCCAGTTCTAGAATTGTTAAGGCTAAGTACTTAACTCTCAGGTTAGTGCTCACTACAGTACAAAGTAAATTCTTTATTGTAGTCTGGCATTTCTAGAGCAGGCACACTGCAAAGTAAGTTTCTGAGCTCTTGAAAGGCTTCCATGCATTCCACAGCAAATGTCTGTGTGGGAGGGTTTTCATCTTTAGGACACTGAAGATACACTTGTGGGACAGTCTCCTCGCTCCTATCTCATTTTGGTGCCCTAGATAGCATATTTTCTTCTGATAGTACTGTAATTTGTGGGTGAAACCTTATACTCATTTTCAGCAAGATGATTGAGCAGGGCAATGGTGTCATGCCTGCAAGCTTCTTTGGTCAGAAATGCCAGGAGCAGATCATCGATGTACTGCACCAATGACAGAACCAACAACACAAAACCTTATGCCATAATGCTATCCAGCAGGTTGTACCATTTGCAGTGGCGGCTGGTGACATTTGAAAGTGGTGTGATGTAAACATTGGGTATGACTTTTATGTAGTAAGCAACATGAGCAAGCTTAATTGACAAACATAGGGTCCAGGGTGAGTCCACCTCCTGAGAAAACAATTGAAATTTTTTTACCAAATGGTGTATTTTAAAGCAAATGACTTAAGTGATAAAGCAAGGCTTATAATGAAAGTGGAAATGTATAGTCTTGAAATATTAAACACATTACAAACTGTCCCATATCTTACTGCATTAATATGTTCAACAGTTACTGTAATATGCAAAATGTAGAGCACAACAACTTCAGCCCTTTAAAGTGTGTGCTTTCCTAGTGTCTTGCACTGCATGCAATGTTAACTTTGGGAGGAAATGTTCTAACCAGGCTTCGTGAAGCTCCCACAGCGGCTGGCTCCAATCAATCTTATAGAAATATGTGCAGACAGGTCTGTAAGTAGGATGAAAATAGTGGGGGCTCTCTAAAAGGGAATACGTAAAATAAATGTCTGATTCCCATAGTGTGCCACCCAACCAGTATTGTGGGTTTCTATTAGATGTAATTGCAACTAGATATATAACTCAACCACTGACATACACCTAAAACCTGTCAGTATAATTGGCTTTGTCAGTGGTTGTTAGTCGTTTAAGATAAATGAGTAACAACAATGATTTGTTATAAATAATCAACACTTGAAGTGTTTCAATTCTGAAATTGTGAGTCTGTGAAGTAAATAGTAAATAGTATTGCAGCTTGTGGAAGTTTCAGTTATGTGCACTTTATGTTAGATGTGTATCCCCTTTTTCTCTGCATATCTTGCCCATCTGTACATCTTCAACCGCCTTGCTTTCCTCTACAGAACCCTCTTTTCACTCTTCCCTGAATGCACTTCCTTGCATCTCCCTCACTTCCCCACTTCCAAATATACACTGCACTTACTCACATTTGAGCAATTTATTTCCTTTTGCTTTTGACTTGTAAATATTTATCTGTGTACCCTCCTCACACACATTTCCACAGAATTTCAATTGCAACTGGAATACATGAGAATTGTTCTGTGTGCTCTGCAGAGAGGCCAACCCACTGAAAGACACTTCGATTTGGTGTCAGACTATAATTCCCTATGGCTTGTTTTTTTTGTTTTTTGGATTAGTGGTTTGTGATTTGTGTCACTCAAAATGTTGATCAGCAGACTGCTGCATTGTGTGCTTCTGCGAGTATAAAAGCCATGGCGAGCAGAAGCTAGTAATCCTTTCCATCCCACTTCCCCCATAAGCAACCTGCTTCACGTAGATTGCCTCACCAAATGGTCTGTAGTGAAAATAAGTATGTTTGAACACTGACTTTGTGTTTCACCACTGCGCATATTAGTTATTCAATGTTCACCAGTAGCACATTACATTTTGTGTTCAGTTTAGCTGCCTATTGGCTTTAACGTTGTATTAGACATTACATTCTGTATTCAGTTTAGCTGCGTATTGGCTTTAACGTGGCATTAGACATTTTGTATTCAGTTTAGCTGCCTATTGGCTTTATCGTGGAGTTATACATTGCAGTTGAGACATCGCAGATGAGCTGTGTTTTTCCACATGGTAAACCAAGCTGTGTCTTTCGTAGATTCTCTCACCGAACACTGATCATGATAAGGAAGTGCATATTTTGTGTTTTTCTCTGGACAGCCTTGGGAAGAACAGGCCTTGAAGACTTGGCCAACCTTCGACGCTTGTTTCTTCCAACTCTGACCTACAGGAGCCAGCATGTTTTGACTATTAGGGGGAAGGGATAAAAGGTGTCCCTGGGCAGCAGCGAGGGGAATTTTCTGAGACTTCAGTCAGGATCGGACGTCAGCTGCCTGACCTGTCCCGTATGGTTGAAAAATCTCTTTGTCGCAGTTGAACAGGAGTCATCAACTTGCAGGCAGGAGAAAGATGAAAAGCAGTGATAGGCCCTACGGTGATGAATTTTGACTTTTACTCTTTGCTTTGAAGTTATGCTATAATATAATCACATATATTTGCTGCGTACATTGCAATCGAGAATCACTTAGATATATTTTCCTTTCATTGCTGTGACTATTTTTAAACGTGTGCCTCCAATCTCTCTCACGAACCTCGTGGTGAAGTAATAATAAATGTCTTCTTTAAACTAAGGAGTGCATTCCAGAGATTGTTTTCAGCTCAGTCATTAGTGAAAGCAAAACATGGTCCCCCACCAATCTTTACTGAAGGGGCCCCCTTTTTATTCCTCCTTTCTCTATCCTACTTCTTATTCTTTTCCAATGCATGCTACTGTTAGCATATATTAATTTCTTTTACCCCTTCTATATCAATTTCTTTTTCTTTACTCTACAGCTTTTCCCCTATTCCCCTTTGCACAGTTTCCATTATATCCTCTCTTTCTTCTGTCTGATGTTCTACACCCTCTCACATTCTACTACTGTATGCTGGTATTCTCCTTTCCTTTCCCTGTTTTTTCTTACTCCAGCCTCTCCCTCTTTTTTCCAAGCCACCTATCCTCTACCTCTTATTTCTCTCAACCACTTCATTGTTAACCTTTCTTCTTTCTTCCACCTCTCCACTTTCTCCATTCTTCTTTGTCATCTTTATTTATTCCGTGCTGACTCCTGACACAAAGTCTTGTAAGACAGTTTTTTTTGTTACTTACCCACTAGGTGATTGTGCCTCTACAGCCTAACCACTTACAGCCTTCTATGCCCTTCTCCTCCCTACTAGTGCTCACCTCCACCAGTCTCAGCATTTGGCCCTTCTCACCCTTCCCTGTACTCTTCCACACTGGCCTGCATGTGTGCCCTCCTTACACCTCACTGTATCTACTTCACCAGCATCCGTGTGTGGCCTCCTTTCCCTACTACTCCCTCATCGGCTTTTTTACCTGCTCTCATATCCTCTTTTTCTATAGAGTTCTTCCCACTGCTCTTCCTCCTTGATCCCCATTGTGTATGTAGCTCCTTCATTACATGCAGTTCTGTATGGGTTTCTTCCCGGCACATCTTTATTCACTTTTTGTAAAACATGAATTATAGTCTCTATATATTATGGGGCATATTTATACTCCGTTTGTGCCGGAATTGCGTTGTTTTTTTTAATGCAATTTCGATGCAAAACTAACTCCATATTTATACTTTGGCGTTAGACGCGTCTAGCGCCAAAGTCCATGGAGTTAGCGTCATTTTTTAGCGTGGACACCTACTTTGCGTTAATTATATGCAAGGTAGGCGTTCCCGTCTAAAAAATCGACTCCGAGGCATGTGCGTCGGATTTATACTCCCGGGCAAAATTCACGCCCGGGAGTGGGCGGGTCAAAAAAAATGACGTACGGCCGATTTTGCGCCGTTTTTTTGCGCCTGCAAAAGGCAGGCGTTAAGGGACCTGTGGGATCTGAAGGAGCCCAGAGGTGCCCTCCCATGCCCCCAGGGACACCCCCTGTCACCCTTGCCCACCCCAGGAGGACACCCAAGGCTGGAGGGACCCATCCCAGGGTCATTAAGGTAAGTTCAGGTAAGTTTAAAAAAAAAAAAAATTGTGGCATAGGGGGGCCTGACTTGTGCCCCCCTACATGCCACTATGCCCAATGACCATGCCCAGGGGACAGAAGTCCCCTGGGCATGGCCATTGGGCAAGGGGGCATGACTCCTGTCTTTGCTAAGACAGGAGTCATTTCTATGGGGGTTGGGAGTGAAAAAAAAATGGCGCAAAGCGGGTTGAGGCGGAAAAATTGCCTCAACCTGACTTGCCCCATTTCTTGACGCCCAAGCCCCATATCCCCCTACGCCGGCGCTGCCTGGTGTACGTCGTTTTTTTTTAACGCACACCAGGCGGCGCCGGCGGCTAACGCCGGCTAACGTTATTCAATAAATACGGCGCCCGCATGGCGCTTCAGAATGGCGTTAGCCGGCGCTAATTTTTTTTACGCAAAACTGCGTTAGCGCAGTTTTGCGTCAAAAAGTATAAATATGGACCTATATGTTTTGTATGTACCATTTTCTGATTGTCCTACAGGTAATGTGTGTTTCATGTGGACTTTGCAACTACATGAACTCTGCTCTATATGTACTATCTACTGGACATATGCCCTGTGCTTAATGTCTACTGTACATATTGTATTCTTTGTGCACTGCACATACTTAAAGTACACTGTGCTTTGCATACTTTATTCTCTTCATGTTTTCTATTGATTGTTCTATCTGTAGGTTTTCTATTGGTTGCACTAACTAATGTATCCTTGATCTGCAGGAACATTGTATCCCACATATCTTGGCCTACTTGTACCTTGCACTCATCTTATATTTTTGTACTTTATTTTCTGTGCTGTACATGTACTTTGCTCTTCATATACTGTATGGAATCTTAGTTGTACTTGTAACCGGGAAATATGTGTGGTTTACAAATGAAGGTGCCTTGTCATTACTTATTGAGCTCATATCACTGATATTGTAAATTGGCGAATTAATCAAAACAAGAATGAGCCAAGGGGTGGCTATATAGAAGAAAGAGTGCAAGGATGAGTGACTGAGTGTATTCATGATGAGTGGCTGAGTGTACAAAATGATGGATAAGTGACTGATGAATGTAAGCTTCCAGGCACTTTCAGTTATATGCGGGACCTATTAGCTTTGACAATGGTGGTTTTTATTTTATGATGTTATTTATTTGAAGGCCCAGAATTTACTAAGTGCTTCCTGACTGCTGTCTTCCATTTGTGTGCTTCCAAATGCATTATGCTTGCATTTTAATTTCACTGTTTTCAGTGTCTTTTGGCCGCGTTCAAATGTGTAAAATAACAATAACGAAGTAAAACTAGCCAAACTAACTGCCTTCTTGGTGGCACATGCAAGCACACGGCAGGAACCTTTGAAATAAACCATTCTAAAATGGCCAATGCGAGATCTGATGTGTGCTCCTACTCTTTTATGCACATGCATGATGCATACATCTGCGACCAATTTGGCTTATTATTTTATTAGCGTTCCAACATGGGCAAGAAACAGTATACAACATAAAATAACAAAAGTATTGTCAAAGTAGGTTTTTGGCATTCGCTTGTTAAAGGCAAAACCCATTGGCCTTGTTAATGTTTGTTTTTTTACCTTTGTTTTTCTCTTTACTTGTGACGAACAGCATCAGGGATGCTGTATGGTATCGCTAAAAACCATTGGCAAAGCCAATAGGTCTCAAAGGTGAAACCGATTTCCTCTGTCAATGCTTATTATTGGGATAGCTGATTTCCTCTGAAGAAGTCAGTATGGACAAAGATAAGGTAGAAACTGTTATACAATGGCCCACTTTTTAAAGCTGTTAAAGCTAGTCAGACTTCTTTGGGTTTGCCACCTTTTATAGGTAAATTATATAGGGGGTCATTACAACATTGGCGGTAAAAGCCTCTTACCGCCGTGCAGAAGACCGCCAATACACCGCCGCGGCTGCGGAATTCCGCCACAGCTATTATGACCCACAGCACGGAATCCGCCGAAATTCAGACAATTCCTCCACCGTCACGCTAACAGAAACACGCCCATGCTATCACGACCCACGAATCCACGCGGCGGTCTTTCAACCGCAGTATTCCATTGGCGGTACACACCGCCGCGCTCAAAATACACACACATCTTCAAAACACCACCACATTGGACAATTCAAAATACACACACCTGATACACATACAAACACCACTCCCACACACCCTACACAATTTAAAACACACACCCACATCACCCACAAACCCGTACGACCAAAAACGTAAGACGAAGGCGACAGACAGAGACTTCAGCAATAGACAACCCCACCACACAGAGGCACACAACACCATCACCCATACAACATCCACGCTCAAAACACCCCACACCACCACACATCACCACACTCATCAACACATACACCACCCCACACATCACCTACACCACCCCATGGCATGCCAAAGACACCCCAGGTTTTCCGAGGAGGAGCTCAGGGTCATGGTGGAGGAAATCATACAGGTAGAGCCACAGCTATTTGGATCACAGGTGCAGCACACCTCCATAGCCAGGAAGATGAGCTATGGCGAAGAATCGTCAACAGGGTCAGCGCTGTGGGACAGCATCCAAGAAATCGGGAGGACATCAGGAATAGGTGGAACGACCTACGGGGGAAGGTGCGTTCGGTGGTCTCCAGGCACAACATCGCGATTCAGCGGACTGGCGGTGGACCCCCACCTCCTCCCCCACAACTAACAACATGGAAGGAGCAGGTCTTGACCATCATGCATCCAGAGGGCCTCGGAGGAGTCGGTGGAGGAATGGACACTGGTAAGTCAAATCTTAACTATCATATCCCCCACCCTACCTGCATGCTATCACACACCCCCACCCTCACCCCCTCCCATATCACTCCAACTCCTCACTAATGTACTAATAACACAAACCACACATCCCAACACCAAGCCCTGCATGACACAACTAATCATGGTCACCCATCACTAAAGCATGCTCACTGCACATACCCATAACACCCCCCCAACCATCATCACACAAGCCCCCACGCAGGAATGCTTGCACTGGGGTACATGCACACCCACCCATTGCACACCATGACACACACACATGCAATAATCATGCTCTTATACCCCTGCAGGACCACTACGTAACGTCACCACACAGGAGGGTCCAGACATCTCCACTCCACCCACAGAAGAGGCCCACAGTGACGACAGCAGCTCTGGCCGACTGGATCCAGATGACCAGCCCGGACCATCGTGGGCCTCGGGACAGTAGGTTCCCCTTGCACAGGCACAGCCCAACACTGACCTTCCACCCTCTGGTAACACCAGCACAGCACCCACCCAGCGGGCCCATTCCTCCGTCCCCAGGACACGTCAATCAGCTGTGTGTCCACCACTACAGGGAACCCAGGATAACCCACCACCCCAACAACATCAGGGACCTGGGGGCAGTGGTAGTGGGCACACGGTCCAGGGGACGGAGGCACAGGAACACAGGGGAACTGGGAGGGCTGCTGTGCGACAGGGGGCGGACAGGCCAAGTGAACCCACTCTCCACAAGGCCCTCTCCTCCATCATGGGAGCATACCACCACTCCCAGGAGACGATGGCTACGGTCCTGGCCAAGTTTCAGGAGACCCAGCGCCTGCAGGACGAACAGTATTTGGGGTTCAGGGGGGAACTCAGAACCATCAGCTCCGCCCTGGACACCATCGTAGGGGTGCTGAAGGACATACAAAAGACCACGAGGGACACCGTGGCACTCCAAGGGGCCCCTGACACTAGCCTGGACAATGAACTGCCCACCACCTCCGCCGGCGCTAGTGGACAGAACGCCCCCCCACAGGACCACCACACCAGCACCCACCCCCTGCAGACAGAGAACCACCCCGCAAGCGGTCCCTGAGATCCAGAAACAGGACAGAGCAAGATGGCAAGACCCCCGCCAGGAAATGAGACCACCCTGATTGTCATCCCACTGTCCCACTTTGTTACCCTGTCCAGATTGGAACTGTCCCAGCTCCACTTCCTATGCCCATATGGGCAGTGCACCTGTGAGACTAATAGACTGGACTCTGCCATGGACATTCCTCCACCATCACCCATCACCATTTTGCCACACCCTCCAATAATTAGCACTTCAATAAACACCCTTGAACCACAAAACAATCTGGAGTCAGTCTGTGATTTTGAAAATGTGTATTAGCAATGACAGTGACAAAATGCGTTTTCAAATGTAATGCCAACATACCTATTTCACACATCACAAGTCCATGAAGGATGCAAGCAGATGACACACGTTGGTAACCACACCTGTGAAACCGTAATGGAAATGTACAACTCAGTTACCAAATACTGCTTCTAATTGACAGACAGGATAGAGGTAGAAGTGTGAAAGTGAATGTAATAGTAAAAAAATTGTTCTCACCTGTGTGTCACTGGAAATATTGCTGTATGACTGACTCCCTGTTGTCTATGTCTTCCTCCTCATCACTGTCCACAGGCTCCACAGCTGCCACAACACCGTCATCTGGACCATCCTCCTGCAGAAAAGGCACATGGCGTCGCAAAGCAAGATTGTGAAGCATCGAGCAGGCGATGATGATCTGGCACACCTTCCTTGGTGAGTAGAATAGGGAACCACCTGTCATATGGAGGCACCTGAACCTGGTGCGTTCGATCACCCTCCTAGTCTGCCCATGGGCCTCATTGTAGCGTTCCTCTGCCCTGGTCCTGGGATTCTTCACTGGGGTCAATAGCCATGACAGGTTGGGGTAACCAGAGTCCCCTAATAGCCACACCCGGTGCCTCTGGAGTTGACCCATCACTTACGGGATGCTGCTATTCCGCAGGATGTAGGGATCATGCACAGAGCCAGGGAACATAGCATTTACCTGCGAGATGTCCTGGTCTGCCAAACATACCATCTGTACATTCATCGAATGATAACTCTTACGGTTCCTGTACACCTGTTCACTCCTGCGGGGGGACCAGATCTACATGGGTGCCATCAATAGCACCTATGATGTTGGGGATATGTCCCAGGGCATAGAAGTCACCTTTAACTGTACCCAAATCCTCCACCTGAGGGAAAACGATGTAGCTCCTCACGTGTTTCAGCAGGGCAGACAACACTCTGGACAACACGTTGGAAAACATAGGCTGGGACATCCCTGATGCCATGGCCACTGTTGTTTGAAATGATCCACTTGCAAGGAAATGGAGCACTGATAGCACCTGCACTTCCGGGGGTATTCCTGTGGGATGGCGGATTGGTGAGATCAGGTCTGGCTCCAACTGGGTACACAGTTCCTGGATTGTGGCACGGTCAAACCTGTAGGTGATGATCAAATGTCGCTCCTCCATTGTTAACAGGTCCACCAGCGGTTGGTACACCGGAAGATTCCGCCATTTCCTCAAATGTCCCAGCTGACGGTGCCTAAGAAGGACAACAGCGACCACAGAGTCAACAAATTCTCAGGTATGTACCCACAGCTACACAGAACACAACACCAAATACAAAACTCTTCCTGTATGTGTGTTGAGTGTAGGCCTAGGTATGTGTGATGCAGTAGTAAATGAAGCAATGTGGGCCCCTGAAATGGCGGCTGCCTGACCTCTAAAGTGGGACAATGGGATGTGAGGTATCTGTGCTGGAGTTGTACACCGTCGCAGTAGGCGGTCGTAGACCGCGGCGCAATGCTGCATTGGTTAACATTGGACCCTATGGGTCCCAGGAGCCAATGATGAAGTACGCCGGTGGTGATGATACGCACCGGCGCGGACGTCACTGCCGCGGACGTCACCGCCATTTTCTATCTGTTCAATCACTCGATACCTGATCTTCGACAGGAGAAGACCGTCACTGCAAGTGCTGCTGTGACCTCGGTCTGGAAGAGACAATGGCTGCTGCGTCTGGGGAAAGGGCCCCTGCCTTCACTGCTCAGGAGTTGGAGAAGCTCGTGGACGGGGTACCCCCCCAGTACACGCTACTCTACGGTCCTCCAGACCAACAGGTAAGTACACAGGGAGCACGTTGTATGGGCTATGCTGGGTGGAGAGGGCTGGATGTCAGTAGGAAGGGGGCAGAGTTCTGCGACCATGAAGGAGTGTGAATGCATGTGCCACATGGCAAGGGTAGGGATGGGGCCACTCACTTCGACGGTGCAGTTGGTAATGACTTCTCTTCTTCCCCTGTACATGTCATGTAGGTCAGCGTCCACCAGAAGAAGGACATTTGGCGTGCCATCGCCAAGGACGTCCGGACCCTGGGGGTCCACCAGAGACGGGGCACCCACTGCCGTAAAAGATGGGAGGACATTCGCCGCTGGAGCAAGAAGACGGCGGAGGCTCAGCTGGGGATGGCCTCCCAACGTGGGAGGGGTGCCCGTTGAACCATGACCCCCCTGATGTTCCGGATCCTGGCGGTGGCCTACCCTGAGTTGGATGGGCGCTTGAGGGCATCACAGCAGACACAAGGGGGTGAGTACACTCTCATTCTGCGGACTTTGCGCGCAGTGGAGGGGTCTGGGTGGGGGAGGAGGGCTGTGGGTTTCCCTAGGCCAGGGCGAGTTACGTAGGCTAGGCCCCTTCGTAAGGCATGGCCCTGTGGCCCCCCACCCCACCTCGGTAGAGTGCCAAGTACAGGTATACATGCCCCTGTGTCATCTATGTGGACAGATGACACTCATAGCCATGTAGGCCATATCCCAGGAATTGCATCTGTAGAGGCCAAGAGAACGGCGTAGTGCAGGGGGCTGCTGTTTCTGTATTGTCCGCCAACTGTAGCGGTAAGCCATGCACTCAACCTGTCTTTCTTCTGTCGACCTCCCCCCCCCCTTTTTGTGCTCTCCCTGTTCTTTTGTGCATCAGCATCATCAGGCGGAGGTACAGTGGCACCGGAGGACGAGGGAGCTGCATCCCACATGGCCATGGGGGGCCACACCACAGACTCTGAATGCACCAGTGGGACGGAGGGTGAGGGGAGCTTCACGTCGGTCACCGGATCAGCAAACAGCAACACAGACTTGTCCGCCGATGGGAGCTCCCTTGTGGTGGCGGCACCATCTGTGCCCCCCACTTCTACAGGTAAAGCAGCCACCCCCCCCTAACAACAGCGCCCTACCAGCAGCCCCTCAGCCTTCGCTCCATGCCCGCTCACCCAGGAGGGTGGGCATCACCTTTGCCCCAGGCACCTCAGCCCCTGCCCCTGTCACCCCTGCTGCCCTCAGTGAGGAGGCCATTGACCTCCTCAGGTCACTCACTGTTGGACAGCCTACCATTGTGAATGCCATCCAGGGTGTAGAAAGGGAGTTGCAACACACTAATGCATTCCTGGAGGGCATTCATTCTGGTCAGGCTGCCCATCATCGAACCCTGCAATCTCTGGCCTCAGCACTGATGGCAGCCATTGTCCCTGTGTCTAGCCTCCCCCCTCCAACTTCCTCCACCCAGACCCAATCCCCTGTACCCAAGCCTATCCCAACCACACCATCAGACAAGCATGCACACACCTCAACACACAAAAGTAGCTCAGGCAAACATAGGCACCACACATCCCACAGGCACTCACACAAGCATCACCCACATACAGACACAGCAACATCCACTGCCTCCACTGTGTCCCCCTCCTCGTCGTCTCCCTCCTCCCTCCCAGTGTCGTCTACACTCTCACCTGCATGCACTACATCTACAGGCACTAGGACTCGCAGCAGAACACCCAGCACCACACCCCGCTCACCTGCACTCACCACCCCCACTACCATTTACACGTCACCTGTGTCCACTCCCAGTGTGTCTGTGACGCCCCCTCCCAAAGTACACAAACGCGGGCACCCACACACCCAACATCCATCCACCTCACGACAGCCTCCAGTACCTGTACCTGCACCCAAATCACCTAAAGTTACACCTCCTACAACCACCTCCTCTTCCTCCACTCCCAGACCCCCTCCAGCTACCCATCCCAGTGTTCGTCAGAAACTCTTCCTCAGCAACGTTGACCTCTTTCCCACCACCCCCACCCCTCCAATTCATAGGTCCCGTAGTAGCACCTCAGCCAAAAAAAGTCCGGTACCAGTGATGCGTGTTAAAGGTCTGTGGAGTGCACTGGCCACCAGGGCAGCCAGTGTGACACGGAGCCAAAGCACTGCCAGTCCACCCCCTGTAAAGCACCTTAAGTTGGAAAGTGCCCGACGGGAGAGGGTGAAGACTCCTGCCGGCAAAACAGCTCACAAGGGTCCCGGGGGGAGTGCCGAGTCAGCTGTGACTCCTCCCAAGGTGGTGAAGGGGCAGAAGAAGTCTCCAAAGTCTGGTAAGAGCAGCACGGCAGAGAAGGCCGCCATCCTCCCCGCCGGCCGGGACGCCACCGCCAGCACTATCGTCACTGGTCTGGAGACCACCGTCAGAGTCAGTGCCCTGGAGGGCAGCAGTATCGTCACTGGTCCGGAGACCACCGCCAGAGTCAGTGCCCTGGAGGGCAGCACTATCGTCACTGGCTCAGAGACCACCGCCAGTGTCAGTGCCCTGGAGGGCCCCGGCAGCCACAGCCCCGCTGGGCACTGATGGACCGTCATGCCACACACCGATGCACAGGTCAGAGACAGCAAAGGCAAGCACCGCTGAACAGGGCAAAGACCGCCATGGTGAAGACCGCTGAACAGGGCAAAGCGCCACTGAACAGGGCAACGACCGCCATGGCAAAGCACCGCTGAACAGGTCAGAGACAGCAAAGGCAAGCACCGCTGAACAGGGCAACGACCGCCATGGTGAAGACCGCTGAACAGGGCAAAGACCGCCAAATCAAGCATCGTTAGCCCATGTGCAGCTGGGACAGTGACGGAACTGGGACCGTCACGGGGAGCGTGATGCACTCTGGGCACCCTTCCTCCTCCAGAACCAGTGGAGACCTGCATCCACTCCGTCTGTCCGGCACAGGATGAAGCACTCTGGGCACCAGTCCCCCTGCAGAACCAGTGGAGACCTGCATCCACTCTGTCTGTCCTTCACAGGATGAAGCACTCTGGACACCAGTCCCCCTCCAGAACCAGTGGAGACTGTTATCCACTTGAGAGACTGTGGCTTTGCACTCCCCAGGATAAAGCAGTGGGCAAACCACCCACTGGAGTGACTTGAGAGACTGTGGCTTTGCACTCCACAGGGTAAAGCAGTGGGCAACCCACCCACTGGAGTGACTTGAGAGACTGTGGCTTTGCACTCCCCAGGATAAAGCAGTGGGCAAACCGCCCACTGGAGTGACTTGAGAGACTGTGGCTTTGCACTCCCCAGGATAAAGCAGTGAGCAACCCACCCACTGGAGTGACTTGAGAGACTGTGGCTTTACACTCCCCAGGATGGTACAGTGGACAACCCACCCACTTGAGAGACTGTGGCTTTGCACTCCCCAGGATGGTACAGTGGGCAAACCACCCACTGGAGTGACTTGAGAGACTGTGGCTTTGCACTTCCCAGGATACATCAATGGGCATGGAGCCCTGTCGTGGATCTGGCGTGGTGCTGTAATCCGGCTGAGGTGCCCCCCCCTTCCCTTCCCCCTGAGGTGCCTGTTGTATTTCTATCTGATGCCCCTGCAGTGTTCTCTCCGTTTGTGGACAGGTATCTAGTGTGGGCGTCGCCCATGCATTGTGGGCCCAGTGGTCCACGGACATTGATATGTGCATACCTGCAGTACTAATCGTGATGTATGATTTTCGAATATTTATATATATCTATATATATTTGGTTACTGTATTTTGATACATTACAATGTTTGAACTGATTTCGTTTTGTCTTTGCATTCTTCCGGGGGGGTTGCGGGTTGTTACTGTGCTGTTTGGAAATGCATTGGTGTGTGTGTTGTAGTGGGTGAGGGTCGGGTTGGGGGTGGGGGTGTTGCGTGTGTGTGTGTCTGACTTTTGCCTCCCCCCTCCCCTATGTCGTAGGTGCAGTACTCACCATTGTCTTCGGCGCCTACGTTGCTGGTGTTCTTAGAGGAGCAGGAAGACAAGCGCAGGGAGTATTTGTAGTTCCAGCTCCGTGGTGTCCTCCTTCCTCGTGGAGTGTGTTGAGGTGAGCGTTTTCCCATTGTATGAGCTGTGTCCGCCGTGTTTTTATCCACATTGAATCTGCCCCGGAAAAGGTGGCGGATTGGTGGGTTGTGATACTGTGGGCTGCACATTGTCTTCCACCTGTCTGTTGGCGGTGACCGCCGCGCTGCTTGCCTGTACCGCCGTGGCGGTCGGAGTGTTAAAGTGGCTGTCTATGTTGGCGGTTTCCGCCACGGTCATAATTCCCTTTTTTTGTCCGCCGGCCTGTTTGCGGTATTACCGCAGCTTTAACACCGTCCGCCAGGGTTGTAATGACCCCCATAGTCTTGTTTCTCCATTATAGTGCCTATAACATATATAACAAAGAAGGGCCTGGATCATCAGGAATTAAATTCCATAACACTTGGCCAGTAACCCACATTAGCATTCAACTATGAAGTAATTTGTGCCCATTATGAACAGTCCAGAAAATACAATTCAGCCCTTAAAACCAGAAAAAAAACATTTAGTCCTAAGGAACGTTTTTTAAATGATCGCTTCAATGGGCGCATGAATTATGGAAGTGTATGATAGTGTCAGTGGACTTGGAAAAGGCCTTTGACACAGTACGCTGGGACTATCTGGAAGCTGTGATGTTGCGCAGGGGCCTTGGACTGGACTAGGGGGATGGGTTAAATTACCTTACACCCGCCATATAGCGAGGGTCAAGACTGGACACACAATATCCACCAGTTATGATATTTGCAGGGGGACTAGACAGGGCTGCCCGCTCTCTCCCTTACTGTTTGTTATGGCCATAGAATCACTAGTGGAAAGTTTCAGGGCCAGGGGACGGGAGTGGGGAGTATACAGAGGAGGGGTTCCACACATCATCTCTCTTTACGCAGATGATCTCCTTATTTATGATCGAAATGGGAAAGCTGCGCTACCCCAGGTACTCTGGATGCTGGAGGACTGCGGTAGACACTCAGGCTTACGACTCAACAGAAGGAATACGTTTGTGTTCCCGATGCACGAAGGGGTGGCGCGCCACTCTCGTGCCCGTAGGACGTACAATGGGCTCCCCAAACGTTTCAATATCTGGGAATCCAGATTGATCATGATCAACGGGACCTTAGAGAGGGTAACCTGGGGGGGACACTCTGTGCACTGAGCACTGCGTTGGCCTTTTGGCGCTAGTAAAAGTTACCAGTCATGGCCAGAGGTTTCCAAGATGGTGATGCTCCCTAGACTCCTTTACTATTTCACCAACCTGCCACTGCACATATCGGTATCATAGTTCCGAACCATAGACACCTTGCTGCGGGAATTGGTGTGGGACGAGGGATGTTGTCGGATAGCGCTGGGGAGCCTCCGTCTGCCACCCGAGAGTGGGGGACTCGGAGTCCCTGACTTTGAGCTATACTACCTGGCGACTCAATGACAGTGCCCGGCGCGATGGCTAAATGGATGCGACTTATTAGAAACCACCCTGGACTGTGAAGTTAGTCAAGGGGATGACTTCTTAGCGCAACTGCTCCAGGGGAGGCAATGTCCTCCTAGACCAAACATATTGGTTTACACAGCCATGGTTGCGTGGCGTAGGGCCCTTCCGAGAACCAACACAACTATCCCTTATGTCCCAACGCTACCTCTTACAGGCATTCCAACCACCTCTTTCACTCCCAGACAAAATAATTCCTGGACAGAAGTAGCAATTACTAAAGTGGGTGACTGCTACCAAGGGGGGATGCTGATACCCTTTGGTGACTTGGTGGAGCAGAGGGGTTTACATGCTGGCCAATTCTTAACTTATGAGGCTATTACAAGGGCCCTGAAGGGATTGTGGGGGGATAGCGAAGAAGAGCCCTCCACGACAGCGGCCCTCCAGACTATGCTAGTTGCTGGGGGGATCTCACATGATCACATGAATCTATAAGGCACTGAATGGGATGACTGAACGAACACTAGACAGACTGCGACTTGAATGGGACACGGATATAGGCAGGAACATGACAGACACCGAATGGGCTAAAATTTTAGCCTCTGCACACCAAATTTCACGTAATACACGACTGAAGTATATAAAGTACAACTATGTTCACAGGACATACCTCACCCCACACAGAACTAATCAGATATATGGGGTGAAGACAGGAGCATGCCCCTGATGTCAGTAGGCTAATGCTGACTTCCGCCATATGACTTGGGAATGTCCAACACTAAGACAGTACTGGGGAGGCGTGGTTGCCCGGCTCAACATTGCTCTAAATAGACTGTTGGACGATGGCTCTGCAGTATGTGTACTCGGCCTTTTTAATAGACCTTTAATTAAAAAAGTGGGGAACAGGTTTTTTATTTCATTTTTATTTTATTTTTGTATTTATTGATAACAAAGCCAAACAAACACATCTGTGAGATCATTAAGTACAAATTATAGTCAAATTGAAATGTAAGGAGCAACAAAGTCGTATATCCATCATACGGATACATCAATAAAAAAGGCGTCATGCCGTCACTAGTGACGGTGTAAACAAAACTGCATCATAAATACATCCTGGTGCAGGTAATGAAGGGAAGTAATATCAACAGAGGAAGAGCAGAATGGGAAAGAATAAAAAGGAAAGGGGAGAATAAAAATACAAAGCTAAAAAGGGGGGGAACAAAGGGACATTGCAGCCATCAGATCACCAATATAAATGCAAGCAGTAGTTGGACAGCATGGAAGGGGAGCATAACTATACATAGTCAAGGAGGAACGCTGGGCGACGGTATGTTATTCGATGCACGGGTCTCCAAAAAGGATCACAGGGGGGCCCATATGTCTCTCCGTCGGGAGCCCTCAGGCATAAGTTCCCAGTATATCATTAGTTGTTCCTGACAATACGAAGCATCCTGCAACCATTCACAGCAACAGGGAGCTCGTCGACGCCCCCAGCACATCGTGACCCTACGCTTAGCCAGCAGCAGCAGCAGTCCCACCAGTCTCCTGTGCGTGGCGGGAATCCCCTCAACATATCCCCAAAGGGCAAGTTTAAGGGTGTGCGGCAGTCAGAGTTCAATCATCTCCTCAATCGCCCGCAACACCTCCGTCCAGTATTCGCGCAGCGCTGCACAGCTCCATGCGAGGTGCAAAAAGTCAGCATCAGGAGCCAGACATCTCTCACAGCGCGCATCAGCTCAGATACCCATATTCTTCAATCTACGGGGTGTATAATAGAAACAATGTAAACAATTGAAGTGAATAAGGACAGTCAGGGGACAGCTCTCTCATATTGTATTGTATTGTATTATAATAGTATTTAGATAGCGCTTACTACCCCTGACGAGGCGTCTAAGCACTTTTCTGAGTTAATTTGAGCAGAGGATATGTCTATTTATTAGTTGGATTGACTAGAGTAAAGGAGGGTTAGATGGGGGAAGAATCCAGAAGTGTTAATTGGACGTTTATAGTAATAGGATGAGGCTTGGGATGAGTAAAGGAGAGATGGAGGAGGGAAGAGTCTGTGGAAAGGGTTAGGGAGATCATAGTAGCAGGAGGGGTTTTGGATGAGTCAAGGTGAGATAAATGAGGGAGCCGTTATTAGGGTTGATTGGGAGATCATGGTAGTAAAGTGAGGTTTGGGTGAGCTAGATGTGGAAGCGGAGGGAAGGGATTAGGCAGGGTTATTTTGGAGATGAAAGTAGTAGAATGGGTTTGGGATGAGTCAGAGTGGGGATGGAGGATAGATTGATAGAGACATGTCATATGGTGATGGGTAGACACAGTAAAGCTTACAAGAGAGTAAACGTATATTAGGTTTATTTATTTATAATTATATATATATATATATATATATATATATACTTATTTAATTATTATTTATTTTTCTTTAATTTATTTATTCATTATTAATTTACTTGTTTAAACTTTATTTTACTTATTTATTTATAATTTGAGTTTTATTTATGGATTTTATTTTATTTATTTTTATTTATACACACACATATGTATATGTATATATTCATCCATACAGCAAACTCCGTTAAAGAGGGCCTCCAACTCTGCAGGGCGGCTCCACAACACGGAACGGAGAATCCCGTGAAATTGATCCAAAAAACAAACAAAGTGCAGGAGCCCCGATTCCATGTAAGCCACACGTTTATTTCTCAATAATACTGGCAGCAGAGATCACTTTCCTGACGCGTTTCGGCATTGTTGCCTTGTTCACAGGTGATTGCAAGTTACCATAGGTGCTTAAATATCATTCAGTCACGTGCCAATTAGCGTATAATACTTCAATGTCCATAATGCATCCTTATAGTCTTTTAAACAATGGTGTAGTCTTCAGTATTGCTTAATAGCGTTATTTCACCACAGTTTCTAATAGCATATTTAAAGGTGCCAAATATTCCTGTTCATAAAGTGGCCGCGTGCACTCCATTATATATGATTTTAGCAACTCGTATTTCTTTATACTCACTGCCATGAATAGTCTCTTTAACAAGTGGAGAACAGGAACGTGAAAACGAGGTGAATCCCTCTTACTTCGCCCTTTCTCACCTCTGTAAACATTATAATAGGTTAAATCCTTTTCTTTCTTTAACAGAGGCGAGCGAGTCATGCCCCCTAAGTAAATAGTCCATACAGCAAACTCCGTTAAAGAGGGCCTCCAACTCTGCAGGGCGGCTCCACAACACGGGAACGGAGAATCCCGTGAAATTGATCCAAAAAACAAACAAAGTGCAGGAGCCCCGATTCCATGTAAGCCACACGTTTATTTCTCAATAATACTGGCAGCAGAGATCACTTTCCTGACGCGTTTCGGCATTGTTGCCTTGTTCACAGGTGATTGCAAGTTACCATAGGTGCTTAAATATCATTCAGTCACGTGCCAATTAGCGTATAATACTTCAATGTCCATAATGCATCCTTATAGTCTTTAAAACAATGGTGTAGTCTTCAGTATTGCTTAATAGCGTTATTTCACCACAGTTTCTAATAGCATATTTAAAGGTGCCAAATATTCCTGTTCATAAAGTGGCCGCGTGCACTCCATTATATATGATTTTAGCAACTCGTATTTCTTTATACTCACTGCCATGAATAGTCTCTTTAACAAGTGGAGAACAGGAACGTGAAAACGAGGTGAATCCCTCTTACTTCGCCCTTTCTCACCTCTGTAAACATTATAATAGGTTAAATCCTTTTCTTTCTTTAACAGAGGCGAGCGAGTCATGCCCCCTAAGTAAATAGTCCATACAGCAAACTCCGTTAAAGAGGGCCTCCAACTCTGCAGGGCGGCTCCACAACACGGGAACGGAGAATCCCGTGAAATTGATCCAAAAAACAAACAAAGTGCAGGAGCCCCGATTCCATGTAAGCCACACGTTTATTTCTCAATAATACTGGCAGCAGAGATCACTTTCCTGACGCGTTTCGGCATTGTTGCCTTGTTCACAGGTGATTGCAAGTTACCATAGGTGCTTAAATATCATTCAGTCACGTGCCAATTAGCGTATAATACTTCAATGTCCATAATGCATCCTTATAGTCTTTAAAACAATGGTGTAGTCTTCAGTATTGCTTAATAGCGTTATTTCACCACAGTTTCTAATAGCATATTTAAAGGTGCCAAATATTCCTGTTCATAAAGTGGCCGCGTGCACTCCATTATATATGATTTTAGCAACTCGTATTTCTTTATACTCACTGCCATGAATAGTCTCTTTAACAAGTGGAGAACAGGAACGTGAAAACGAGGTGAATCCCTCTTACTTCGCCCTTTCTCACCTCTGTAAACATTATAATAGGTTAAATCCTTTTCTTTCTTTAACAGAGGCGAGCGAGTCATGCCCCCTAAGTAAATAGTCCATACAGCAAACTCCGTTAAAGAGGGCCTCCAACTCTGCAGGGCGGCTCCACAACACGGGAACGGAGAATCCCGTGAAATTGATCCAAAAAACAAACAAAGTGCAGGAGCCCCGATTCCATGTAAGCCACACGTTTATTTCTCAATAATACTGGCAGCAGAGATCACTTTCCTGACGCGTTTCGGCATTGTTGCCTTGTTCACAGGTGATTGCAAGTTACCATAGGTGCTTAAATATCAATCAGTCACGTGCCAATTAGCGTATAATACTTCAATGTCCATAATGCATCCTTATAGTCTTTAAAACAATGGTGTAGTCATATTTAATCGTGAGTAAATATACATTTGTTAAACAGGTTTAAAGAGTAAGTGTGTAATTTATTGTTATGACATAGTAGCGATACATATTTCCTAAAGAACTATTCATATCTAGAATAAACACATATTCAGATTAAAAATATTTATCAACACAGGCATACGCAGTCCATTGCTGTTTGAATATGGTGGTTATGAAGGGAAGAGCCAACTCTTGAGTAGTCTTCTGAAGACAAGATAGTTATCCGTGGATCTTATATTTGGGGGTAATGAATTCCATAGTTTGGCTGCTTGAACGGAGAAAGATGCACCACCTATAGTCTTTTTCTTGTATCGTGGTGTTCTAAGGCAGAGTGCCAATCTGGAGCTGAGGTTTCTTTGTTGAATGTATTTGGTTATTTTGTTTCTGATAAAAAGCGGTCCTGTTCCATGTATGGCTTTGTGGGTGATACAAAGCAACTTGAAGGTGGATCTTCTGGCAACAGGTAACCAGTGTAGTGATCTCAAGGCAGGGGAGATGTGGGCTTGTGGATTTATGTGTAATAGTAGCCTGGAAGCAGAGTTTTGAATGTGTTGTAATTGTTTCATAGTAGATAGAGCTGATCCATGGTAGATGCCATTGGCATAATTCAGTTTGGATAGTGCAAGAGAGATAGTAGTCTGCACTTGTCTGGAAATCCGAGGTGGGGGGAAGGTGTGTCGTAGAGTCTTCAAGGTGATAAAGCTTGTTTGTGCTAATTTGTCCACTTGGGCATTCATAGTTAACTTGGAGTCCATTGTAATTCCGAGGTTTTTAACTTCCTTGGATAATTGAGGAGGTGGTCAGAAATCGTCTGGCCAGGCGCATACTGGGTCATAATTTTTCCAGTCACCACATATGAGAATTTCTGTTTTGGAGGCATTTAGTTTAGTATGGCTACAAGTCATCCACTGATCAACAGCTTTGAGGCAACTGAAGATTTGTGAGTTTTCAATGTCTTTGGGGCATTCCAATTTAAGTAGTATTTGTGTGTCATCTGCATCGTTGTACCATGCGAGTTAAAAATCATTGATCAGTTCTGGTAATGATATCATGTGGGTGTTGAAAAGCAAAGGTGAGATGATTGATCCTTGGGGACCCCTGTTTTTGTGAGATAGTGTAGGAAGGTAGCCTCTTTCTAGCCTTCTTACCTGCACTTTTGGCCTGTTTGTGAGAATATGTCAGGGTGCTTTTACTGTCTCACTGGAATCCTGCTAGCCAGGGGCCAGTGCTCATAGTGAACCCCCTATGTTGTCAGTGTGTTTGATATGTGTTGCTGGGATCCTGCTAGCCAGGACCCCAGTGCTCACATGTTTGTGGCCTATATGTGATCCCTGTGTGGTGCCTAACTGTATCACTGAGGCTCTGCTAACCAGAACCTCAGTGTTTATGCTCTCTCTGCTTTCTAAAATTGTCACTGCAGGCTAGTGACTAATTCTACCAGTTCTCATTGGCACACTAGTACACCCATATAATTTCTTTGTATATGGTACTTAGGTACCCACGGTATTGGGGTTCCAGGAGATCCCTATGGGCTGCAGCATTTCTTTGGCCACCCATAGGGAGCTCTGACATAGAACTGCCACTGCAGCCTGAGTGAAATAACGTCCACGTTATTTCACAGCCATTTTTCACTGCACATAAGTAACTTATAAGTCACCTATATGTTTAACCCTCACTTGGTGATGGTTAGGTGCCAAGTTACTTTGTGTGTGGGCACCCTGGCACTAGCCAAGGTGCCCCCACGTTGTTCAGGGCAAATTCCCCAAACTTTGTGAGTGCGGGTACACCATTACACGCGTGCAATACACATAGGTCACTACCTATGTGTAGCGTCACAATGGTAACTCCGAACAAGGCCATGTAACATGTCTAAGATCATGGAATTGTCACCCCAATACCATTCTGGTGTTGGGAGGACAATTCCATGATCCCCCGGGTCTCTAGCACAGAACCCGGGTACTGACAAACTGCCTTTCTGGGATTGCCACTGCAGCTGCTGCTGCTGCCAACCCCTCAGACAGGTTTCTGCCCCCCTGGGGTCTGGGCAGCCCAGTCTCAGGAAGGCAGAACAAAGGATTTACTTTGAAAGAGGGTGTTACACCCTCTCCCTTTGGAAATAGGTGGGAAGGGCTGGGAAGGAGTAGCCTCCCCCAGCCTCTGCAAATGCTTTGATGGGCACAGATGGTGCCTATCTCTGCATAAGCCAGTCTACACCGGTTAAGGGATCCCCCAGCCCTGCTCTGGTGTGAAACTGGACAAAGGGAAGGGGAGTGACCACTCCCCTGACCAGTACCTCCCAGGGAGGTGCCCAGAGCCCCTCCAGTGTGTCCCAGACCTCTGCCATCTTGGATTCAGAGGTGTTGGGGGCACACTGGACTGCTCTGAGTGGCCAGTGCCAGCAGGTGACGTCAGAGACCCCCTCTGGTAGACTCTTACCTCCTATCTTGGTAGCCAAACCTCCTTTTCTGGCTATTTAGGGTCTCTCCTCTGGGGTATTCTTCAGATAACGAATGCAAGAGCTCACCAGAGTTCCTCTGCACCTCCCTCTTTGACTTCTGCCAAGGATCGACCACTGACTGCTCCAGGACGCCTGCAAAACCGCAACAAAGTAGCAAGACAACTACCAGCAACATTGTAGCGCCTCATCCTGATGGCTTTCTTGACTGTTTCCTGGTGGTGCATGCTCTGAGGGCTGTCTGCCTTCACCCTGCACTGGAAGCCAAGAAGAAATTTCCCGTGGGTCGAAGGAATCTTTCCCCGCTAACACAGGCACCAAAAGACTGCATCACCGGTCCTCTGGGTCCCCTCTCATCCTGACGAGCGTGGTCCCTGGAACACAGGAGCTAGATCCAAGTGACCCCCACAGTCCAGTGATCCTTCAGTCCAAGTTTGGTGGAGGTAAGTCCATGCCTCCCCACGCTAGACTGCAAACCTGTGTACTGCGTGATGTGCAGCTGCTCCGTCTTCTGTGCACTTCTCCAAGGATTCCTTTGTGCACAGCCTAGCCTGGGTCCCGAGCACTCCGTCCTGCAGTGCTCAAACCTCTGAGTTGGACTCCGATGTCGTGGGACCCTCCTTTGTGACTCTGAGTCGACTGCTGTCCTCAGATCTTCCAAGTGCCTGCTCTGGTCCTTCTGCGGGTGCTGCCTGCTTCTGTGGGGCCTCTCTGAGT
Source organism: Pleurodeles waltl (assembly GCF_031143425.1). Classification (NCBI taxonomy): domain Eukaryota; kingdom Metazoa; phylum Chordata; class Amphibia; order Caudata; family Salamandridae; genus Pleurodeles; species Pleurodeles waltl. Next base: position 1,229,622,604 of record NC_090445.1, read on the forward strand.
TGCTGAGCTCTGTCTCCTCCTCCAAGGGGCGACATCCAGGTCCTTCCTGGTCCCCAGCAGCACCCCAAAAACCTCTACCGCGACCCTTGCAGCTAGCAAGGCTGGTTTGCAGTATTTCTGCGTGGAAACACTTCTGCAACATCCAGCACGCCGTGGGGCATCTTCCATCCAAAGGAGAAGTTCCTAGCCCTTTTCGTTGTTGCAGAATCTTGGCTTCTTCCACCCGGAGGCAGCTTCTTTGCACCTTCATCCGGTGTTTCCTGGGCTCCTGCCCTGCCACCGGACACTATCGCGACTCTTGCCGGTCCAGGAATCCGTCTTCAGTGCTTTGCTGGTGTTTGTGGTTCTTGCAGAATCCCCCTATCACGACTATTGTGTCCTTTTGGGGTAGTAGTGGAACTTTACTCCTACTTTTCAGGTTTTTGGGGTGGGGTATCTTGGACACCCTGACTGTTTTCTTACAGTCCCAGTAACCCTCTACAAGCTCCCAAATGTCTGGGGTCCATTTGTGATTCACATTCCACTTTTGGAGTATATGGTTTGTGTTGCCCCTAGACCTATGTTCACCTATTGCATGCTATTGTGATTCTACATTGTTTGCACCACTTTTCCTACTATTACTTACCTTTTTTGGGTTTGTGTACATAAAACTTGTGTTTATTACTTACCTTCTAACTGAGGGTACTCACTGAGATACGTGTGGCATATTGTCCTAAAAATAAAGTACCTTTATTTTTAGTAACTCTGAGTATTGTGTTTCCTTATGATATTGTGCTGTATGATATAAGTGGTATAGTAGGAGCTTTGCATGTCTCCTAGTTCAGCCTAAGCTGCTTTGCCATAGCTACCTTCTATCAGCCTAAGCTGCTAGAAACACCTCTATTCTACTAATAAGGGATAACTGGACCTGGCACAGGGTGTAAGTACCACAAGGTACCCACTATAAGCCAGGCCAGCCTCCTACAGATATGAGATGAATGAGAAGGGGGGAGAATAGATAATATTAGCTCTGTTTTGAAGGTAGGATGTAATCCAGTTGAGAGCAGTCCCTTCTATGCTGGCTTTGTTGAGTCTTTGAATTAGGGTGTCACTGTCAACCGTATCAAAGGCAGCCGAGAGGTCCAACAGAAGTAGTGCAGCAACTCCATTGTGGTCGACTGTGTTTTCTAGATTATCCCAGATTGCAATGAGTGCTGATTCAGTGCCTCTTCCTGGGCGGAATCCAGTTTGGTAGTCTGAAAGTATGGAATTGTCTTCAATGAATTGTGACATCTGGGTGAATGCTGCTCTTTCTATCAGTTTGCCCAGGAAAGGTCCATTTGTGATTGGCCAGTAGTTGTAGGGGTCATCTGGGTCTCGGTTTGTTTTCTTTAATAACAGACATATGTATGCCTTTTTCAGGTCTTCAGCAAACGTTTCTGTAGTTAAAGAGTTGTTGATGATTCTTCTTACAGGTGTGGCAGCAGAAGTAGATAAAAGAATGTTCTTGAAGATGTTCGGTGGACAAGGGTCAGAAGGGTAACCGGAAGGCCTGCTTGCTTTGACCAAATCCATAAATTCACCTTGTGATATTTGTTTGAAGGACTGCAGAGGTTGGGTTGGTTTATTCTTAGAGGGGATTTTAGGAAAGGGGTTGGTGCTGATGGTTTTCTTCTGCTTAATATAGAAGTCCAATGTGTCTTCCTTGGTTGTGTAATGAGTTGCTAGTTTGTTTGTATAATCTGGAGTAGTGGGATGACTTCCTTCCATGCATTTAGACCAAACAGCCACAGAAGTTGAAAAATATATATGGCTTTAATCCTATTTTCTAAAATAATATCACATTATAACTGATATAAAATCACACATTTATACTTATAGCCATAGTCAATTTCATATAACCATACACAAATAAAAAGGTTGATCCTCAAGAATAACCTTTTTTATTTATTTACGAATGAGTTGTTTTTACAACGGAATGGGACTATTATGGGAGCTTCATGTGCTCCCAGTCTAACCTGCCTTTATGTGGAAGCAATTGAAAAGAAAGATGGTTACAAGGAGATGGTCCCTTTTTATTAAAATGTGAAGTATTGGCCCTGCTTCGTAGATTATTTTTTTTTGTCTGGTGGGAATCCGATGATCAGTTGGCCGACTTTATATTTGGTTGAATTTAGGTCACAGTAACCTTGGATTTACAGACACCAAAAGCAATCATAAATGTAACTTTCTGGATATAACTATCAAGGAAGTCTCGGGCCACTTAGAACTAGAAGTCGAATTGTTTAACAATCCCACTGACAATGTAGAGTAAAGTCTGAGTGTTTGTGTGAAGTTTAACCCTAGGGGAAACCCTTTTGCTTGTATGCATGATAATGGTCCAGCTAAAGGCTACAACACATCCAAACGGTAGGGTGACCAGGTGTCCGAGATTTCTCCGGACAGTCCTGGTTTTTAGAGGACTGTCCTAATGCCCTGACACTTCTCTTAATTTTAAATAAGTGGCCCGGTTTTTGGGACAAAGGTCAGATAATCTAGGGAAGCATAAGTAAAAGGTATGCTCTCCTTTAACAGACTTCTACAAAGTATGAAATAATTAAAGTAATTTATCTGTCACTGTTAGGCAACAGAGTCCCTTGTCTGCTCCCAGCAGAGAGACGGAGTGGGGAGCAGAGAGAGGTGGGTGAGGGCAGGTTGGTGGGTGGAGGTTTGGAGGTCAAGCCATAGCAAATTTTATACATGTAGTCTTGTAAATGTGTGTGTATATGCGTGTGTGTTTATATATAAACACACACATGTATAGGCACACATTCACAAAGCTTCGCAAAAAATGCACAGCATCTTCGCCGCACGTCATCAAGAATGGTTTCACCCACGTCCACCTCCCAGTGGGCTTTAGCTTTAACCTCAGTCTCAGACGCCACGTTCTGCATGCAAACATACAGCGTTGTGATAAGTCTGTGCAGGGATTGTGTTTGATATATAAGTTCCAGCGCTCAACACACCGGAGGCATTGCAGAAATGCAGGGGTAAGGCGCATGGAGCATGGTGCGAATTCTAAGAAAGAATAGTTTGTGCAGTGCAGTGTCGTGCACATCACCAAGTGCTGTCTCAGAGGAGATGAACATCCCATCAAAGAACCAAGATCCCAAGTTAGTTAAGTTGGACTCAAGAAGAAACTCACAGACTCAGGCATCCTCCGACAACTGCATGTCAGCAACATCCAGCACCGGCATCGGAGGCGCAAAAGGATCTCGCACATCAGTGCGCTGCAACAGTGCAGTCCAGGCTCTCGCAGTACAGGCTACAGTATCGACCCGTTGCAGTCTGGGTCTGATCGGGCCAACCAGCACCCACGATAGTCTATCAGGCAACACTGTGTCGCTTTCAGGTGCCAAACGTGGCAGGTATCGGATAGGGTATCGCCAAAAATGTACAAAATGTGCTTGCGCACATTGATAATAGAGTGCTAGATCTGGGGCCGCCAAACCTCCAAATTCAAACGGAAGTGTCAGTTTTTCTAATGAGATTCTGGGCTGCCGACCAGCCCAGGCCAGAGGCACAAGTGCAGACTTGAGCAGTTTCAGAAAACTCTCTGTAAGGACAAGAGGTAGATTGATAAATAAATACAGAAATTTGGGCAGAATAATCATCTTCGCTATCGCTATGCAACCTGTCAGCGAGAGCAGCAATGAACGCCACGCCTCTACCTTATCTTCCAACCACATAATAGCTTTGCCGTAATTTGCTGACCAAAGCATATTAACATCCCTGCTCAGCCAGATACCTAAGAACCGTACCGGTCCATCAGCCCAGCCGAGGGTGTATCTAGAGGGAAACTGCATTGTAGCCCCGGATAGAGGCAACACCACCGACTTGGACCAGTTGATGGTGATCCCCAGAAATCTGTCCAAATCTCATCTAACAGAGCATCAAGGTGCAGCTTCCGATCGCGAACATATAGGGTGACATTGTCCGCATACATGGAGATTATTATTGGACGCTGTTGAAATGCCAAGCCCCTGTGATTTTGGTGCTGTCTCAGGTGAGCCGCAAGCGGTTCCATTGCGACTGCCAAAAGCAGAGGAGAGAGTGGGCATCCTTGGCGAGTTCCTCTGGCAATCTGAAAGGGGTCAGAAATAGTCCCATTGACTCTCAGCCGGGAAGACGTCTGCGAGTACAGCAGACAGATCAGCTGAATAAACCTAGAACTCAACCCCACCCGAGCTAGCAAAGCAAACATGTATGGCCACACCAGAGAGCCAAAGGCTTTAGTGGCATCAAGAAACACCACCGTTGCACAGTCATCAGGATCAATCATGCTAGATATCGCAAAATAGGTGCAGAGAATATATAAGGTGGAACGTCCCGACACAAAGCCGGACTGATCCGGCAGCACCAGGGAAGGGAGCAGAGGCTGTAATCAGGCCACAATGAGCTTCGCCAGGATCTTATTGTCTATATTGATTAATGAGAGGGTCTGATATGATTCACAACAGCACAGGTCTTTCCCGGGCTTTAAAATAGTGACAATAAGAGCCTCCTGCAAGGAGGCTGGTAGAACACCGGTCTTGAGAGCCTCCGCATACTCCTCCAAGACGTGCGGTGCTAATATATCTGCATATTCCTTATAGAAGGACAGCGTCAGGCCATCCAGCCCAGGCGCCTTATCACCCGGTAAACTGCGTATAGCCTGGATCACATCGTCCACAGAAAAGGGAGTGTCTAGCTAGATCCTATGCGAATTCTCAAACCACAACAGGCTGATATCTGTGTTCAGTGGCGGCCGCTGAGTTCAGCCCGAGGGTTCAGCATACAGGCCCAAATAGAAGTCAGTGAGGACATGCTTAATCTCCTCAGTGCCGGCATGCCGCTCACCATGCCGCTCACCAGTACAATATAATTACTTACCCATGGCTTACGGAGCATTGTTGCCAGTGTTCGGCCTGCCCTATCATCCTCGCCATATTGCCTTGCCGTAGCGTTCTTCCCCAGAAAGCAAACTCCGCAAAGGGCAACCTCCTCATACTGTGTCATCTTTCCTCTCAGGGCAGCCATAAGGTCCTCCGACCAGTCTGTTTAGAGAGGGAGATCCCGCGGATTACTGCCATGAAAGTCTCCCACACGGTGCCAGCAGAGGTCACAGACCCCTGATTCTCAGCAAAGTAGTGGACGATGGCGTCACGGATCTCGGCCCTAAATACCTGATCCCTAAGCACACCATGAGGAAGCCTCCACATAAAGGCACGACCAGGGCCTCCAAGAAAAACCAACTCCAACATGACCGGCAAATGATCCTACAATGACTGCATCCAGAGCTCAACATCCCTAATGCCGGGCCATCCATCTATATGAGACCAACTACCATGCACATAATTGACGCAGGTACCTTCCCTGTCAGTTCAATACCTTGCCCTCCATAGGTCCACCAAAACACCCTCAGCCATCACGAGAGACAGTGCCCTGGCAGCCGCTACATGCTGTGGTCTAGCCTGGCTTTCATGATCCGCCACGAAGTCCAGCACCATGTTGAAGTCACACACCCCCACAGCAGGGACCTGGGGCCCAGTGAGCCTATCAGCCAACACACTTCCCCAAAAAATTCTGGGTCATCAGTATTTGGGCCGTAAATCAACACCAATCTGCATGGTCTATCTAGCAGTGTGCCTCCCAGCATAACATAGCAACTGTTCCGATCCACAAGTACCTTTTCAGTGCGCCACTGTAGCCCCTTCCGAATCAAAATCGCCATGCCTTGTGCATTTCGCGAATACATCACACTCTGACACTCACCAATCCAACCAGCTTTTATCCCGTGTTCTGTGGCTTCCACCAGATGAGTCTCCTGCAGCATACAAATATCAATTGTATGTCGCTGCACATAGAAGATAACAATCGCATCTTACACCCATCCCTCAGCCCATGAACATTCCAAGTGAGGCAGAGGACAGGCTCATTCTTTTTTGCGCCATCCCAGCAACGTCTCTAAACATACATCTCCCCATACCATTAGGATGGAGGCATTGGCGCCCTGCAGGGAAAGGAGCAGGAGTGAAAGAAAAAAGACAGGGTGAGTGAACAAAGTAAACAACATTACCAACCCCCACCCACGCTGACCCCCCCAAATAGGTCAGTACTACAATACCTCCCATCCCCAAATACATATCCCACAACATAGTAGTAAACAATTTGAATCAACTCTTCCAATGGGGCGTCAACAAGGCCATCCCAAAACCATCCCAAATGGGATGGAAGGGCAAGGGGACTCTCAATGTTTGGTATATAGCAGAACAGCCCGCACTAACATTGAGCTCAACAACAAATTTGCAGGCCGCGCCACACTGGGCAAGGACACATGGGCCCCAAACAGTAGAATGTATTTAGTCATTGTCACTTAAAGCATCTCCCTCTCTGCCAGCAGCCCATGGGCTCTCCACAGTGCCTTTTTAAGGACAGATTTAGTGTATTTAGCAGCCAATTTCGGGTCAGTAAAGAACTGCAGCTTGCCCTTATGTTGCACTCGCAGTTTAGCTGGGTAAATGAGGAAGTATTTAGCATTGGTCTGGCTCAGAGTGCGTTTGACTGGCAAGAAAGCCTTACGGGCCGCCTGCACTCCAGGAGTGCAGTCGGGGAAGATACCCAGTTCAGTGTTGTTATAAATCACAGGTCTACGCTCTCTGGCCAGTCTAAGTATAGTGTCCCTATCTCTGTAATTCAGTAAGCGTACAATAACAGGGCGCACCGGAACTCCCGGCGGAGGTCGCGGACCCAGGGAACTGTAGGCCCTCTCCACCACCAACACCTGGGAGAGCTCGCCGGGGAATGGCGCAGAAAGCCTGGTTTCGACATAGTCCTCCATGCGTCCCATGGTTGTCAACTCCGGGAGCCCCAAAATGTGTATGTTATTACAGCGGGACCAGGCCTCAAGGTCCTTGTTTTTATTCCAGATCACCTCCAGCACTCGCACCATGTGCAGCAAATGTTCTCCGTCTCCGCAGCGACCATCCTCCAAATCCGAGGTGCATGATTCCAGCTGCTCAAAGCGGGCGTCATGACCATCTACCCGTTCCTTTAGACGATCCATTTGCTCAGTTAAATGGTCAAGCTTGACATCGATGCTAGCCATGCTATGCTTGAGGTCTAGGAACATAGCCTTCGCGGAGGACGAAGTTTCTTCCTCAAGCAGCAGGTCATCCACCGACTGTCCAGCCGGGCCGCTTTTCTTTTTCCCACCATCAAAAGTGAGCTTAGGCTGCTTCAGGTACACGTTCCCCATCCTCTACACAGCCAACTAGGCCGGCGTCCAACAGGGCGCAACTGCACCACAACAGTAGACGTCACCTGATAAGTAGGACCACCAAAAGCTCCACGCGGGCACTCACTCCCGCTCATTACTCATACCACAGCAAAGCAGGAGGGGGGGCGCCAGTCACCAGAGCCAGGCCCACATCCAACACCGCACAGCTGGTCACAGTCACAGAAGCCAATTACACAGCAGCAGCACTCCCATCCACGGCCCCAGGCAGCTCAAGTCCCACCACCGAACAGGCCCCGCAGGTTGTCAATAGTGGGGCCCCAACTGATCCAGAGATGCCGGATCCAGGATTGCCGGTAGGCCTCCTCAATCCACACCCCAGATGCCACACGGGTCACCCTCACAGTCACAGGATGCCAGCAGCCCCCCCCAAGGCCACCAAAACATGGGGGGAGGGTGACAGGAGGCACCAGTCCACAAACCAGGTACAGGCCAGCGCTCCCGCGGGAGACTGCAGCCCGATCTAGCCACCGACCGGGCCCCGCAAGAGCAGGATCACCAAGTGCTGGCCAGGCAGGCCGGGGAGGCAGCCCTTAGGCCCCCGATCATGGGGGCGAAATAACAAAAGTAGGAAGGGGCCGCCCCCCACCTCACTCACCCGCCTGGCCCTCAGCAAAGAGGCCGGCAAGCAGTGCAGAGGCATGTGCGCTCTGTGTGCCCACTCAGCAAGGCCGAGCAGGCCAGAGTGGCCCCCCGCGCTCGACCGGTGCTCGCCCGCAACCAGCAGCCTCTCTAAGCCCTCCGACGCAGCCCCCAGTAAGTCCGAGGAGATGGGCGGCTGCTCCGAAAATACATTTTGTTGGATTGGTCCCCCGCCAGGCAGAGCCTCACGGTGTGGCGGCCATCTTGCGGGACGGCAATGCCACGCCCCCAGGTGGGGAACAGGTTTGCGGACCTGGCATTGGTGGTAGCATGCAGGAGAGTGGCGATGGACTAGAAAAATAGGTATGGACCCCGGATGGACACGTGGGTAGCAGACATTACGTGGAGGAGAGGGTGCTTCGGAGGGAGGAGATGAAGGGACTGAGGCACTGACCAATAGTCACCTTGTGGGCGGAAGTGATAGACAACTGGGGGCACAGGATGCCTCCATGAATGATGACTCTGAAGGGACATCAGTCTAATGTGAGCTAGTAATGGATGAGCGCTAACCAATGACTGGCCCACAAAGGCTCCATGTAGGGAGTGAAGACCTCCCCCTCCCTGCCTGCCAGCCCCTCCCCGCCCCCGCCACATGGGAACCTTGGCTGCCCAGTGGTACCCCGTGCCCCGGCCGCATCCCCCACTTATGAAGAAGCTCCCCTGGATTGGGATCGGTGGAGGAGCATGTAGGACAAGATCCAACAGCCCCAACCACACACCACCTGGATGTATTACAGATGTATGGGCAAGTTAATAAGTTTCATGGTTATTCAGTTACGCTCATTTATATCTCTTTATTGGTATACAATATGGGGGACGATAAGTATACAGGCCTGCAAAGCTATCATCTGTGGACAATGACTCCCTGTCTCGCAAACATGCCACTGAGAAAATGTGACAACTACGTCGCCGCCAATGCAATTTTATGTGCTAGGGTCCAAAAGGAATAAAAATCACTTTGTGGTGATGGAATTATAATGCATGTAATGGACATTCAAAAACCGTACAGCACTGTAATTGAGAAACCTGAGAATTATATTATGGCCTTGTGTACAACTAAAAAAGAAATAAACTTGAAATGCCAATAAACAAATTTGTTAAAAAAAAAAGAATTATGGAAGTGCAGCCTAGAAGATACTACCCCTGTGGTGCATGAACAAACACAAAAGCAGGAGCAAAAAAAGAAAGCTGTTGTCTTAAAATTGGAAGATATGGAAAATCAAATGTGCAGAAATAATTTTCAGGTTCTTGTCATTACGAAAGGAGCAGAAGGGGATAGGCCTCAAGTGCACATAGTTCGTCTTTTTCAACAGGGCTTTTCAAGTTTGAGTGACTAGAATTTGGATTATCAGCAGGCCCATAGATTTGCTTTGCAAAATCCAAATGCCAACAAATATTCTACTTATCCGTGAGCAATTCGTATTTACATGAGTAATTTTTTATTGTCTCAACTGATTTTTCAAGCTGCTTGCTCTTTCAGTCCTATCCAAGTTGAGGAGACTTCTATTTTTGTCTGCTCTGACATTTGCCCTGGTACAATAGACAGGCATTGGCAACTTCAACAAATTATTACTTTACTTAAGGTAACTGCCACCCGAGTGTTTTTGCAGGAACCCACAAAATTAAAAATAATCAGAGGGATCAGATAATTACATGCACTTCTGAAATGTATATAATACCCCTGCTGGAACCTTGGTCTTTGGTGTGAACTTCTGATGTTGATTAGGATCCTACAAAATATAGTATGGAGCATGCATTAGATGCCTGATTTTTAGATAATGGACATGGCTATTTGAGGTAGGTAGTGGAGCAGAGGGAGTTGTTTTTTTTCTTCTTGTTGTAAAGCTTCTTTTGGGAAGCGACCATCATCTTCATGGATGATAGCAGTTGGACATTAAGAGGAGGTGTCCAATTTAGTTTAGAGAGGGGAAGGAAGCTCTCAAAGAAGAAATATGGGGAGGGTATATGGGTGGGGTGGGTATCAGGTTAGGTCACTAGGAAGTGTGTCTAGGAAGAAGGGCTTATCCATTCCTATATGTAAAGTCAATCAGTTGAGAACCCTCTAAAAAATTCATAGGCTCCATAGTACGGTTGATATCATTAGTTTTCAGGGGACACGTTTACTGACATATGATAAAGGTAAGATATGCCATTTAGGTTTTTATGAGTTTTCAGGTTACTGCATATGAGGTCACATTATGGGGGGTGGCTTTATTGGTTAGGGATCATATATGGTAATGTTTAAAATCTAACTATGACCTACAAGGGTTCTGGATAATTGCCAAGATTAATAAAGCACATTTTGCTTTTACTGTGTATAATGTTTATGCTCTGAATAATGACGATTCAGTTTTATTTCAGTTTTTCCTCATGGAATTTGCTTTAAGGGATGGTCCTATTATATTCTGTGGGCATATTAGCCGTTCACTAGTCCTAGACGTAGACACTGTCATACATATTATTGACACTTTGGGCTCAGTGGATGGACGGCATAACCGCCATCTGACTCAAACAGGATTTTTATTTTACTCATCCCCACATAAACTGCATTCATCCCATAAGCTATATTATATTGTCCCAGGTTTTTCTTCATATACTTCTATGCTGCTACATCCTTTTGTAATTTCAGATCACAAGTTAAATGTTGGGATAGGATCGGCCAAGCATTTCATGCTTTCTACAGAAAGATACATATTGATGATTGCTGAGCTGCTTGAGATCAGATTTATCATTACCTAATACTAGCCCCCCCATATCAGAACGGGCCAAGCACAAAAGTGCTAATTGAGCAGATGGCACTGCTATTTTCACCTCCAATCTGCACAAAGTGTTTGAACTATTGAGTTGCAGGCCAAAAAATCTGGACCCTATAGAGTTATGTCTATGAAGTAGACCACCTAACCAGCGAGCTACTCACCTCTGGAACAGGCCAGAGACACCTGTCCTTAATATCCCCCACACTTGTTGTCTTATAGTTTCACGGGTATGGGAGATTGTGTGGGGTCGATATACTCCTAGTACTCTCTTTTTGTGTAGCAGTAGCTTAGGATAGCAGTAAACTGTGAGAGCAGATTTAGTAAGAAACCTATTTTCAAGGGCACGCTCGGCCAACAATAGGAGCAAGTACTATTGTAGGAAGACTTGGCTCTGAATCATGGCAGAAGGAATTGCTTATGACGAGGAAGACACCTTGGCTATCCTAGCATCACCTTCCCTCTTAGGAGACTCCACACTATATAAAATGATGGCCCAATTGGGTGATTGGGACACTTTAGTGGAATTAAAAAGGACACAGGTCAAAACAATCCCTCATGGAGCAGTCCGGACAGAATATTTGCGAAATAACACAGCACCCAATGGACTAATCGTCACTACTGAACCTCAGATCTTCTTGGAAGATCGGGAGTTCAGAAAGGATTGGTCTATGATTGCTTGGAAATGTACACAAGATTGGCTAGTTCTAAATGTGAAGACATCAACTAGACTATCTGAGGCCCTAGTGATTCAGATAAAGAGAGCTGAAAATAATCTAAAAACGGGATTAACCACACTATCCTTCAAAAAAAGCTAGAAGAAACAAATACAACCATAAATGAGTTCAAAGAATATTTAACACAACGCAAGATTTCGAAGTTTCAGCAGGATTTGCAAAAATTCTCACATGAGAAAATATACCCTTATGCCATGGAAGATTATGGCCCTCATTACGAGCTTGGGGGGAAAACCCGCTGAGTTCAGCACTGACGGTCAACAGAAGACTGCCAGCGCACACAACACCCTGCCGGCCACATAAATAACATTGAGCTGGGCCAGAAGGCAGAAACAGTGTTTCCGCCAGCCGGGCCAGCTGAATGCAGGGCCTGAACATTGACGCTGGCTCCAAATGGGGCCGGCGGCAATGTAGCAGTGCAGCAGGTGCAGCAGCACCTGTCACGCATTTCACTGCCCTTAAATTGGGCAGTGAAATGCGTGACGGGGCTGTGCATGGGGGCCCCCGAGTCACCCATTCCGCCAGCCTTTCCCTGGCAGTGTAAACCACCAGGGAAAGGCTGGTGGAACCTGACTCATTATCTAGCGGGGAGCGCTGCACGGATATGAAACTCTGCGACTGCCAGGCTGCCTGGTGGCAGAAGCCTGGTGGTGGCAGAGTTTCAAAAGTGACAGTTCTGTCGCATTTATTATATGACAGTCTGGACCGCCATGCCGGTGGCGGTAATTGGTGGTCCAGACCGCGATGTTCAAAATGAGGGCCTATGTTTTCAAATCCACTAACCCCTCAGGAACATCTTCAGGAGGTTACACGAGTTCCGACTCAGACATTGACTCTGTCCAAGTGTCACGCCAGAGACGGGTCCGCTGTGGCTCACAAAGGAGTAGATGGAACCAACAACAAATGATGACCCCTTTCCCTGCGATGAATAACTAGCCTTGGGGATGGACCCCCCACTTCGGGCCTCCCACTTACTTCCAGACGCCCATGTATCCTCCCCCCGTACCTTGGGCATACACAAATGCTCCTTTTTTAGAAAGAGGTCAGGGAAGAGAGAGAGGGAAAAAGAAGGGAGTCAATTGGAGACTAAGAGAGAAACCATTAGAGACCGAGATACATAAAGAAAGCACCCTCAGCACGAGCAAAATGTGACTAACAAGTTAAACACAGTCATAAACTTGAGTGAGAGAAATTTAAATGAAAATGAAATGAGAGCTCTGGACAAGGGACAAGGATAAGTCCCCACACTCCTTTCTTTATCTTTATTTCGGTAAGTAAAAACAAACCATTAAAGTACAATACACAACAAAAAGAAAGAGGGCTTCTAAAAGCAGGGGGGTACTAAAAACATAAGGTAAAAGCACAGATAAAAGGGACAAGACAAGTTTTAAAAAACAAACAAGAAATAAGCAGTCAGATAAACATCACTTAATATAATGAAAGGCTGTACTCAATAATGACAATAGTTCCATGAATCAACACTGGTTAAAAATATAATACACCAATATCTATATACTGTGGAGCAATCATACATCCAGTTTGATAAATATAAATAAATAAGTCTACAAATTAATTCCCCACTCTTGCTCCTTAAAATTGCTAATCTCAGATGTCAGAATAATACAAAAATGTTCCCCTTTTTTTTCCCCATTAAAAAACCTGTCTGGGTGGATGATTTTCATTTTAAAATTCTCACGACATAAAATAAAGGATCAGTTCCATAGGTCTATAAATAATCCATAATGAACCAAACCAAGGCCTATGGGAAGGCGGAAGGTAGGGAGAGCTTTTTGTTCCACTACCTATGCTTTTGTGCCTGCAGCAAACTATTTTTGGTTGTTGGGGAAAATTGTTAAAAGCTAAAAAGTGAATCTGATGGTCTAAATATAATACGTGTGTGCATTGTGTACTCTGCCTAATCTACATACTCGTTTTTAATCGTTTTTAAACCATTTTTACTCGTATGAAATTCTCTGGTGAAGACATGCTGGTATAAGGTTAAACCTTTTTTTTAAATAAGTCATCCCCCACATTAGTAACGAGGAAAAATCACATTAAATATAGGACGCTTCCTCTGATACAAGAATCTAAAAATCGCCGCCATTTTGGAGGTTGGCATTCTAGTTTTTTTTGCCAGTGAGCTATTTAAACAATACATGACCGCGGCGCGCAGCGGAAGGTAGGGAGAGCTTTTTGTTCCACTACCTACGCTTTTGTGCCTGCAGCAAACTATTTTTGGTTGTTGGGGAAAATTGTTAAAAGCTAAAAAGTGAATCTGATGGTCTAAATATAATACGTATGTGCATTGTGTACTCTGCCTAATCTACATACTCGTTTTTAATCGTTTTTAAACCGTTTTTACTCGTATGAAATTCTCTGGTGAAGACATGCTGGTATAAGGTTAAACCTTTTTTTTAAATAAGTCATCCCCCACATTAGTAACGAGGAAAAATCACAATAAATATAGGACGCTTCCTCTGATACAAGAATCTAAAAATCGCCGCCATTTTGGAGGTTGGCATTCTAGTTTTTTTTGCCAGTGAGCTATTTAAACAATACATGACCGCGGCGCGCAGCGGGCGCGCCGCTGGCGCGCCAAAGGCAAGCCCGTCTGCGCCCGTCCGCGCCAGACCGAGCCAAGAGCCAAGAAATTATGCCCAAAACTCCTCAGGGAAAGAAACCATCACCTACTCTAGAGAGGATCTTTTTATCCTAAATAATATTCCTCACAAGGGGTGTGGAAAGAGTATTGACCTTCACAATGGTCAGTTTAAATGTCCGTCTTGTGCCTGGTCTTTCCAAGTCGACCTGCCCCCGCGAAAGGACAAGGGCTCTGACAATCTACCCATTTTTTTACTTAATTGTCGCTCGTTAGGAGCTCATACATTGGATATTCATCTCCTGGTGGAACAAAGAGAACCTCTGGCCATGTTTCTGACAGAAACGTGGCTGGATGAGAGCTCTGCGCCAGATATTGTAATGGCACTTCCTATCGGATATAAGATCAGCAGATTAGATAGACTTACTAGAGGAGGTGGTATAGCAGTGAGTTATAGAGACTCCTGCAAGATCACTACAGCACCCACTTTAATCAAAGATGGTGAAAGTATGTCTTTCTCTATTAATGTGAATCCTCACTACACTTTATCAGGTGTTTTAATCTATCGCCCTCCAGGCCCTATGGGAGATTTTATGACCTCACTGGCTGAAAATATTTCGCAATCAATATATACTAAACCTAACTTCCTAGTGCTGGGAGATTTTAACCTACATGCAGAAAAGATGGATAATGCCTCCACTAAGATGTTGATATCAGATATGAATGCTTGTGACCTAGTACAGTTAATTCAGGGACCTACTCACAATAAAGGACACACACTCGATCTGGTTTTCTCTAACGTACCACGTTTAGAATTCATATCTTCACTCCCGCTGGCATGGTCAGACCATTATCTGGTAGAGCTAGAACTATCCATTGCACAGCATAAGTTCTTGAACACAGCTGCCTCTTCATGTAGAAGAAAGTGGCATAAGCTAAAAGCCACCGAGTGGATTAACGCACTCGAAAAAAAGAGGCCAGGACATATAAATATAAACAATTTATCAGACTTCACGCAATCCATGAATAAATGGATAGAGGATAGTCTGGATGAAACTATACCTCTCTCCCACACCAAAAATATATTCCGAAAGAAATCGGCACCCTGGTTTAATGATAGCCTCTTGGAGAAGAAAAGAGGCTGCAGGAAACTAGAAAGGAAATGGAGATATACCCAGGATGACTCCGTCAAAAAGGAGTATAAGATTATGATTCGAGATTACCATTCAGAAATTAGGAAAACACAGGCGGCATACTACGCTGGAAAAATTGAGGCAGCAGCTAACTCTCCTAAAGAGATATTTAATGCCTTAAAAGACCTCATTAACCCCACGGAGGAAGTAGAAAGCAGGGATATCCCACAGCAACATGTAGAGGATCTGGCAAGCTTCTTTTTAAGCAAAATTCAGAATATTTATGAAACATATACCAATTCCCAAAGTAAAGAGCAGGAGATAGGGCATCAGGAGGGGCAGGAGGATATCCTCCTAACAAATTTTACGCCCATTAGTCTGGATATAGTGGTAAAATCACTGAACTCAACGAAATCAGGATCTCCGTTGGATCCTGCGCCCCCCCAGATCTTAACTATGGGATTACCAGTCTTATGCCCATTAATTACCAAACTTATTAACACCTCATTAGTCTCTGGTATGGTACCAGACTCATGGAAACAAGCAATTGTGAAACCTCTTCTAAAAAAAACCAATTTAGATTCTAAACTATTGAATAACTATAGACCAATCTCACTGCTACCCCTAATGGCTAAACTTACGGAGAAGCAGGTACATAGCCAGTTGTCTACGCTTTTGGAAGAAGGAAAACTCCTACATCCCACTCAGATGGGTTTCAGGCCTAAGCATGGAACAGAAACCGCACTGATTGCTGTTAAGGAGGAAGCAAAAAAAAGGATGGATAACGGAATTGAAACCGCAATCATCCTTTTAGATCTGAGAGCGGCATTCGATACAGTTGATCTAAACATCCTCGCAGCCAGACTGCGGGGATGTGGAATCGCTGGCACTGCACTAGAATGGATCCGCTCATATGTACATGGGAGATCCTTTCAGGTGCTGGATAGATCTTACATCTCTAAGCGCACCTTTAGTACTTGCGGTGTTCCTCAAGGGTCGGCTTTGAGCCCGTTACTTTTTAATGTTTATATGCGGCCTTTGGCAGGGATCGTGGAACCATTTGGAGTAAAACTGGTCTCATATGCAGACGATACCCAATTAGTTGTTTCCTTCTCGAAAGCGCGACCAGACCTGGGTACGGCACTAGGACCATGCCTGAAAGCAGTGGCTACCTGGATGTCGGGAAGTAAAATGAAGCTTAACAACGAAAAAACAGAGGTGCTGTTCTTTGGGAAAAATAGGCCCCTAGCTATTTCCAGCCGACTAGACGGAGCCTCCACTCTGCCTCCTCCTAAAAGCCTTATCAAAAGCTTGGGCATCTGGCTGGATCCCCTATTATCAATGGCTCAACATGCCAATAGAATAGCAGGAACCTCATTTGCCCTGCTCAGGATGCTGAGGAAGGTTCTAACGCTACTACCGTTTCTGGCTAGAAGATTGGTCATTCAGGCGCTGATAGGTTCTCGAATTGACTATGGCAACGCCTTGTTTATAGGATCACCTAAATTTGTTATCCAAAGACTACAAAGAGTACAGAATGCTGCGGCACGCCTACTCTTATACATCCCCAAGCAATACTCTATACGAGCAGGAATCGTATCCTTACACTGGCTCCCTGTTGAAGAGAGGATTCAGTTCAAGGCCCTATGCCATATTTACAGGGCCATTTTCAACAAGGGTCCTGAAATGCTTAAAACATTGGCACAGGTCTATATTCCAGCTAGGCCACTCAGATCCTCATCAGCTAACCTGATCATAGTACCGTCGGTGAAGAAAGCAAGATGGGGAGGAAGATCACTGGCATATCAAGGTGCTGTGCTGTGGAATAACCTGCCTTTCAGTATAAGATCTAATTCTCAAGAAACTTCCTTTAGGAAGGACCTGAAGACCTGGTTATTTAAAATCTAAATTCTTCGACGAACATAAATAGTTCATCTCCGCCATGGCATTAGAAGCGCTACGAGGCCTTCGGGCAGTTAGGCGCTATATAAACACGCTTAACATAACATAACATATGTCCTGCACAACAAAAACTGCAATCATACATCAAAGTGGAATAAATATACATAGATAAAACTAAACAATAACTATACAGTTTTGACCCTTAAACTTGCTAATCTCAACCGCCAGATAGACTCAAGAAATCTTGCCACTGGTAGAGCTATCTGGACGGACGGGTCGCATTTAAAAATTCTCTCAGCGTGGAGACAGGATCTAACCCCTAATTGTTTGCAAAGCGGGATGAGCCAAAGTGCTCTTTGTTTGTGATATGCTTGACAGTGGAAGAAAACGTGTGAAACAGTTTCCTCACTTTTACAACCCATCGGGCAACCTTTAGATCTATTAGTTGTACTGGACCATTTGTACGTAAGGCAGCACAGAGGGAGAGACCCAATCCTAAACCTAATAAAGAGGGCACAAGCAAATGGAGATAACTTTGCATCCAAAAAGGGCTCAAATTCATAATGACATTTAACAAGTAAAAAATTGTCGGACATAGACAATGGAATAGAACTAGCAAATTGTCCAACCTGAACATTATGCCAATAAGCATCCTTTAACAGCTGTGCAGCATTTTTAGGAATAGAAATAGGATCATGCCAATAGGAACCTAAGCCAAGACGAGAAAAGGATTGTTCAACGAAAACACACCATTTAGATTTAATACTAAAATCACGGCCCACCACATTGAGGAGGCCACACCGAAAAGGGGTTAGGGCATCTGTTGTCCACAGCCGAATCCAAAACAGCAGGGGCCTTAGGGCAGCAATCTGTGAGATCGAAAAAAGATTTAGGTCCAGGTGAATGGGCAAGGATGGGGTACTCGATGGAACCTTTAGCATCATTTTTAGAAACTGATTTTCCGCCCTAGCCAGATTCGCCAGATTACAATGGCCCCAAAGTTCAGCTCCATATAAGGAGGCCCCCCTAGCTTGAGCTTTGTATATTTCCAGTGCAGGAGATATTGCAAATTTCTGGGAACTAGAGGCAAATCTAACAATTCCCCCGCCCTCTGCTTCAGGCATAATAAAGATTTATGGCGCTGGGCATGCCAAAGATGTGAATCTTCCACTTTATTACCTAGATACCTTGGACATACACAAATGCTCCTTTTTTAGAAAGAGGTCAGGGAAGAGAGAGAGGGAAAAAGAAGGGAGTCAATTGGAGACTAAGAGAGAAACCTTTAGAGACCGAGATACATAAAGAAAGCACCCTCAGCACGAGCAAAATGTGACTAACAAGTTAAACACAGTCATAAACTTGAGTGAGAGAAATTTAAATGAAAATGAAATTAGAGCTCTGGACAAGGGACAAGGATAAGTCCCCACACTCAAATTAGATATTTTCAAATTGAGAATAGAGCTAGCTCAGTTCCTTTGGAAGGTACGACTTAGGACCTTTTTCCTCAAACATCCTATCACCGATGCGAAAACCAATGGGAATACTGGTCTATGACCAAAGTCGAAGTTTTTTCCTTCAAGTAATCAAATGTTACCTGAGGCCTTAGCCTTCGAAAAATCAGTTAGTCGCAAGATAGACAACTTGAGAGTGGCACCCACAGAGAAATTTCAGAATATTAGTACCCAGGAACTAACAGCACTACGGGGACTCACTTCAGACACCACCATAACTATAAAACCAGCAGACAAGGGTGGTGTTACGGTGATACTGCCAACAACAATGTACAAAAATGAATGTTTGCGCCTACTTGGGAACAGACAACATTATAAAAAACTATCCAGAGATCCTACCCCTTGAAATCCAAGAGAAAATAGTCTTTCTAATATCAAAAGGACTGGATAATGAGTGGATCACCAAACACGAGGCAGCATTCTTGATACAAGCAAATCCCAAAACACCCTATTTCTACATCTTACCAAAAATACATAAAAACAAGCACCGCCCCCCGGGGACCTATTGTGTCAGGGATAGGGTCTATTTTAGAGTTCCTTTCACAATTCTGCGATACATTCCTACAATCAATTGTCAAACAGATACCCACTTATGACAAAGACACCAAAGATGTGCTCAATCTACTCAATGGGATACAGTTTTATTGGGAAACTGAGGTGGTCATTACAACCCTGGCGGACGGTGTAAAAGGTGGGGTAATACCGCAAACAGGCCGGCGGAAAAAAAAAGGGAATTACGACCCTGGCGGTAACCGCCAACAAAGACAGCCACTTTAACACTTCGCCCGCCACGGCGGTACAGACAAACAGCGTGGCAGTCACCGCCAACAGACAGGCGGGAGATAAAGTACCGCCCACACTATTACAACACACCAATCCGCCACCTTTTCCGGGGCGGATTCACCGTGGATAAAAACACGGCAGAAACAGCCTTTGCTATGGGAAAACGCTCACCTCAACACACTCCACGAGGAAGGAGGACAGCATGGAGCCGGAACTCCAAATACTCCCTGCCCTTGTCTTTCTGCTCCAGTACGAACAACAGCGACATAGGCGCAGAACATACCGGTGAGTACTGCATCTATGACACGGGGGAGGGGGGAGGCTAAAGTTAGGGGGACACCCACCAAACACCCCCACCCCCACCCTCGCATAGTACAACATACACACCAATGCAGTCAAAAATATCACATTAACAACCCACAATCCCCCCGGAAGAATGCAAAGACAAAGCGAGATCCGTTCAAATATTGTAATGTGCCAATATACATGTCACATAAAACTATACTGAATCATATCTCGAAATCTGTCATATTTATATATACAATACAAGAAGTAGTGCAGATATGTACACAACAATGTCCGTGCACCAACAGTCAAAAAATGCATGGGCGACGCCCACAATAGATACCTGATCAAAATCCGAGAGAACACTGCCGGTCATCAGATTGAAACACTACAGGCACCTCAGGGGGAAGGGAAGGGGGGGCACCTCAGCCACATGACTACAAAGCCAGATGCACGACGGAGCTCCATGCCCATTGATTTATCCTGGGGAGTGCAAAGCCACAGTCTCTCAAGTCTTTACAGTGGGTGGGTTGCCCACTGGACCATCCTGGGGAGTGCAAAGCCACAGTCTCTCAAGTCTTTACAGTGGGTGGGTTGCCCACTGGACCATCCTGAGAAGTGCAAAGCCACATTGACGCAAGTAGATGCAGTTCTCAACTGGTACTGGGTGGGACTGGTGGCCAGACTGGATGAGTCTCCCCGTGAAAGTTCCTGTCCTGTCACTGTCCCAGCTGCACATGGGAGAAGGATGCCTGATGTGGCGGCCTATTCATACCCACACGGTGTTTGCCCTGATCAGCGGTCTTCACCATGGCGGTCTTGGCCTTGTTCAGCGGTCTTCACCATGGAGGTCTTGGCCTTGTTCAGCGGTGCTTTGTCATGGCGGTCTTGGCCTTGTTCAGCAGTGCTTTGCCATGGCTGGCTATGGACTGTTCAGCGGTAGCCTGAGATGGCGGTTCAGATACTGACATTGGTGTGTGGCATGACGAACTCCACACTGGACATTGGGGTGTGGCATGACGAACTCCACACTGGACATTGGTGTGTAGCATGACGAACTCGAAACTGGACATTGGGGTGTGGCATGACGTACTCCACACTGGACATTGGGGTGTGGCATGACGTTCCATCATCGCCCAGCGGGACTGTGGGAACCTGGTCCCTCCTGGGCACTGACTCCGGCGGTGGTCTCCTGACCAGTGACGATACTCGGGCCCTCCTGGGCACTGACTCCGGCGGTGGTCTCCTGACCAGTGACGATACTCGGGCCCTCCTGGGCACTGACTCCGGCGGTGGTCTCCTGACCAGTAACGATACTCGGGCCCTCCGGGGCAATTACTCCGGCGGTGGTCTCCTGACCAGTAACGATACTCGGGCCCTCCGGGGCAATGACTCCGGCGGTGGTCTCCTGACCAGTAACGATACTCGGGCCCTCCGGGGCAATGACTCTGGCGGTGGTCTCCTGACCAGTAACGATACTCTGGCCCTCCTGGGCAATGACTCTGGCGGTGGTCTCCTGACCAGTAACGATACTTGGGCTCTCCTGGGCAATGACTCTGGCGGTGATCTCTGGACCAGTAACGACGGTGCTGGCGGTTGTGTCTGGACCTCCGGAAATGATGGTGCACTTCTCCGCCGTGACACTCACAACAGGCTGGGCAGACTTCCTCTGAACCTTCCCCACCTTCTTTGGAGTTACAGCTGACTCACCAATCGCCTTCGATCCCATTTCACTTGTTGTCCCACCAGGAGTCTTGACACAGTCCCGTCGTCCACTGTCCAATTTTGGTGCCTTTACAGGGGGTGGGCTGACAGTGCCTTGGCTCCGGGTCCTACTACCTGCCCTGGTGGACGGTGCACTCCAAAAACCTGGAACACGCACCACTGGTACTGGAGGCTTTTTGGCTGAGGCGCTACAACAGGACTGATGAACTGGAGTGGGGGGGTGGGGGCAAACAGGTCAATTTAACAGAGGGACAGTTTCTGACGGACACTGGGATGGGTAGTTGGAGGGGGTCTGGGAGTGGAGGTAGAGGAGGTGGTTGTAGGAGGTGTCACTTTAGGTGTTTTGGGTGCAGGTGCAGATACTGGAGGCTGTCGTGAGGTGGATGGATGTTGGGTGAGTGATTGCCGGTGTTTGTATACTTTGGGAGGGGGCGTCACAGACACACTGGGAGAGGACACCGGGGACGTGTAAATGGCAGTGGAGGTGGTGAGTGCAGGTGAGCGGCTTGTGGTGCTGGGTGTTCTGGTGCGAGTCCTAGTGCCTGTAGATGTGGTGCATGCAGGTGTGTGTGTAGACGAGACTGGGAGGGAGGAGGGAGAAGAGGAGGAGGGGGACACAGTGGAGACAGTGGATATTGCTGTGTCTGTATGGGTGTGATGCTTGTGTGAGTGCCTGTGGTGTCTGTGGTGCCTATGTTTGCTTGAGCTACTTTTGGGTGTTGACTTGTGTGCAGGCTGGTCTGTAGGTGTGCTTGGGATGGGCTGGGGTACAGGGGATTGGGTCTGGGTGGAGGAGGTTGGAGGGGGAGGCTGGACACAGGGACAATGGCTGCCATCAGTGCTGAAGTCAGAGATTGCAGTGTTTGCTGAAGGACAGCCTGGCCAGAATGAATGCCTTTCAGGAATGCATTACCGTGTTTCAACTCTTGTTCTACACCCTGGATTGCATTCACAATGGTAGACTGCCCAACAGTGGGTGACCTGAGGAGGTCAATGGCCTCCTCACTGAGGGCAGCAGGGGTGACTGGGGCAGGGCCTGAGGTGCCTGGGGCGAAGGTGATGCCCACCCTCCTGAGTGAGCAGGCACGGGACACACGCTGAGGGGCTGCTGGGAGGGCGGTGCTGGTAGGGGAGGTGGCGGCTGTACCTGTAGAAGTGGGGCGCACAGATGGTGCCGCCACCACAGGGGAGCTCCCATCAGCGGACGAGTCCGTGTCGCTGGTTGGTGATCTGGTGGCCGACGTGAAGCTCCCCTCGCCCTCCGTCCCACTGGTGAATTCAGAGTCTGTGGTGTGGCCCTCCATGGTCATGTGAGATGCAGCTCCCTCGTGCTCCGGTGCCACTGTACCTCCGCCTGTTGATGCTGATGTACAAAAGAACAGGGAGAGCAGGAAAAGGGGGGAGACAGAAGAAAGAGAGTTTTAGTGCATGGCATACCGCTACCGTTGGCGGACAAGACAGACGCAGCAGCCCCATGCATTACGCCGTGCTCCTGACCTCTGCACATGCTATTTCTGGGATATGGCCTACATGGCAATGGTAGTATTCTGCCCACATGGATGGCAAAGGGGCAACTATACATCAATTTCCCTCTGTTTTGAGCTGGGGTAGAGTGCCACATGGCCTACATAACAGAGGGGCCTTGCCTACCTAACTCGCCCTGGCCTAGGGACACCCACAACCCACCACCCCCACCCAGACACCTCCACTGCACGCAAAGTCCATATGATGAGGTAGTACTCACCCCCTTATGTCTGCTGTGATGTCCTTAAGCGCCCATCCAACTCCGGGTAGGCCACCGCCAGGATCCCGAACATCAGGGGGGTCATGGTGCGACGGGCACCCCTCCCACGTTGGGAGGCCATCCCCAGCTGAGCCTCCGCCGTCTTCTTGCTGCAGCAGCGAATGTCCTCCCATCTCTTACGGCAGTGGGTGCCCCGTCTCTGGTGGGCCCCCAGGGTCCGGACTTCCTTGGCGATGGCATGCCAAATGTCCCTCTTCTGGTGGGCGCTGACCTACATGACATGCACAAGGAAAGAGGACAGTCATTACCTACTGCACCGTTGTTGTGATTTGCCCCCTCCCAACTCTATCCCTGTGGCCCATTCATCCCCATGAATAACTGTTCTATGTACTCTGCCCCCTTCCCTCATCCACCCAGCCCATACAACGTGCTCCCTGTGTACTAACCTGTTGGTCTGGAGGACCGTAGAGTAGCGTGTACTGGGGGAGGACCCCATCCACAAGTTTCTCCAACTCCTGTGCAGTGAAGGCAGTGGCCCTTTCCCCAGACGCAGCAGCCATCGTCGTTTCCAGACCGAAGTCACAGCAGCACTAGCAGTGTAGGTCCTCTCCTGTCGAAGGTCAGTTATCTAGTGATTGAAGAGATAGAAAATGGTGGTGACGTCCGTGGCGGTGACGTCCGCGGCGGTGACGTCCGCGGTGGTGCGCATCATCACCGCCAGCGCACCTGTTCATTGGCTCCTGGGACCCATAGGGTCCAATGTTAACCAATGCAGCATTGCGCCGCGCTATACGACCGCCTACCGCGACGGTGTCCAGCGCCAGCGCAGTTACCCCACAATCACATTGTCCCAGTTTAGAGGTCAGGCAGCCGCCATTTCAGGGGCCCACATGGCTTCAATTACTACTGCGTCACACATACCGAGGCCTACACTAAAAACCTTTCCCAGGTGGGTTAATTGTCTGTTGTAGTCTTGTGTGTGACTGTGGGTACATACCTGGAGGAATGCTGACAGTTTCTTCGCTGTTGTCCTTCTTAGGCACCGTCAGTTGGGACATATTGGAAGATGGTGGAATCCGCCGATATACCGACCGCTGGTGGACCTGTTAACAATGGAAGAGCGACATGTCATCGTGACCTACCGGTTTGACCGTGCCACAATACAGGAACTATGTACCCAGTTGGAGCCAGACCTGATGTCACCAATCTGCCATCCAACTGGAATCCCCCCATACATGCAGGTGCTGTCAGTGCTTCATTTCCTTGCAAGTGAGTCTTTTCAGACAACAGTGGCCATGGCATCAGGGATGTCCCAGCCTATGTTTTCCAACATCTTGTCCAGAGTGTTGTCTGCACTGCTGAAACACGTAAGGAGATACATCATTTTCCCTGAGGTGGAGGATTTGCCTACAGTGAAAGGTGATTTCTATGCCCTTGGACATATCCCCAACGTCATAGGTGCCATTGATGGGACCCATGTAGCTCTGGTCCCCCCCGCAGGACTGAACAGGTGTACGGGAAGAGTTATCATTCGATGAATGTGCAGATGGTCTGTTTGACAGACCAGTACATCTCGCAGGTAAATGCTATGTTCCCTGGCTCTGTGCATGACACCTACATCCTGCGGAATAGCAGCATCCCTGATATGATGGGTGAACTCCAGAGGCACTGTGTATGGCTATTGGGGGACTCTGGTTACCCCAACCTGTCATGGCTATTGACCCCAGTGAGGAATACCAGGACCAGGGCAGAGGAACGGTACAATGAGGCCCATGGACGGACTAGGAGGGTGATCGAGCGGACCTTCGGCGTCCTGAAGGCCAGGTTCAGGTGCCTCCATATGACTGGTGGATCCCTATTCTACTCACCGAAGAAGGTGTGCGACATCATCATCGCCTGCTCCATGCTCCATAACTTGGCATTGCGACGGCAGGTGCCTTTTCTGCAGGAGGATGATCCAGATGACGGTGTTGTTGCAGCGGGGGAGCCTGTGGACAGTGATGAGGAGGAAGATGATGAAGATGAAAACGACAACAGGGAGTCAGTCATACAGCAATATTTTCAGTGAGACACAGGTGAGTACATTTTCATGTTTCACATATTATTAACTTTCACAAGTCTACCTCTATCCTGTACCTACATTTCACTCCCTATTTGTTAACTTCCATTTCAGTTTCACTATTGTAGTAACCTACGTGTCAACAGCTTGCACCTTTGAAAGGCTTGTGATGTGTGACATTGGTATGTTGGCCTTCCAATGGGTAACCTTTTTTAACACTGTAATTGACAATACAAAGTTCACAATCATTGACTGACTCCAGTTTTATTAGTGTTTCAAGGGTGTTTATTTAAGTGCATAACAATGAAGGTGGGTTGTGAAATGAGGATGGGTGATGGTGGAGGAATGTCCATGGCAGAGTCCAGTCTATTAGTCTCACAGGTACATTGCACATCTGGCCATTGGAAGTGGAGCTGGGGCAGTTGGACAGGGTAACAAAGACGAGATGCGGCACATTGTGACTGGGACGTAGCGGGATGCATTTTGACTCCGTTTCGGTTCCCCATGTATAAGTTTGATATTTTATCACAGAAGATTGATATGGAATTTACCTCGGTGCAACTTTATTTTGGATGCAACATAGAACTTAAGCCCTGATGAAGTCCTTAAGAGATTAACTTCTCATGGGATGAAACACGTGTTGGCTGTACTGTACTATACTTATGGAGAGTTCCATACATTGAGAATAAAATCTGGAGTCTGAGATGAACATGAGTCGGTGATTGATTGACTAAGAAGACTGGATACATCAATAACTCCTAATTAGGAATATCATGAGTGCTCTGACACCTGTTCTTTTTCTGTGTGTTTGCCTTGAAACATGGGAGGACTAAGGGAGATCCTCTTGTCATGAGCACCATACCATAAACTTATTGGACTATTACTTGATTGGACTTACTGTGAGCGCCCAAATCCTATGAATATCTTCCCTGTTGGCAGGGTAACAAAGTGGGACAGTGGGTGGACGATCAGGGTGGTCTTATTTCCTGGCGGGGGTCTTGCCATCTTGCTCTGTCCTGTTCCTGGATCTCAGGGTCCGCTTGCGTGGTGGTGGTCCATCTGCAGGGGATGGGGTGCTGGTGTGTTGGTCCTGTGGCGGTGCCTCCTGTCCACTAGCGCCGGCGGAGGTGGTGGGCATTTCATCGTCCTGGCTAGTGTCAGGGGCCCCTTGGAGTGCCACGGTGTCCCTCAAGGTCTTTTGAATGTCCGTCAGCACCCCTACAATGGTGCCCAGGGCGGAGCCGATGGTCCTGACCTCCTCCCTGAACCCCAAATACTGTTCCTCCTGCAGATGCAGGGTCTCCTGCAACTTGGCCAGTACCGTTGCCATCGTCTCCTGGGAGTGGTGGTATGCTCCCATGATGGAGGAGAGGGCCTCGTTGAGAGTAGGTTCCCTTGGCCTGTCCTCCCTCTGTCGCATAGCAGCCCTCCCAGTTCCCCTGTGTTCCTGTGCCTCCGTCCCCTGGACCGTGTGCCCACTACCACTGCCCCCAGGTCCCTGTTGTTGTTGGGGTGTTGGGTTCGCCTGGGTGCCCTGTAGTGGTGGACACACCGCTGATTGACCTGTCCTGGGTAGGGAGGTTTGGGCCCGCTGGGTGGGTGCTGTGCTGGTGTTCCCAGAGGGTGGCAGTTCGGTGTTGGGCTGTGGCTGGGCAAGGGGAACCGACTGTCCTGAGGCCCACGATGGTCCGGGCTGGTCATCAAGATCCAGTGGGGCAGAGCTGCTGTTGTCACTGTGGGCCTCTTCTGGGGGTGGAGTGGTGTTGTCTGGACCCTCTGGTGTGGTGACGTTCCTTCGGGTTCCTGCGGGGGTATGAGTACATGATTATTGCAGGTGTGTGTTTCATGATGTGCAATGTTTGGGTGCGCGTGTACCCCAGTGCAGGCATTCCTGTGTGGGGGCTTGTGTGGTGATAGTTGGGGGGTGTTGTGGGTCTGTGCAGTGGTCATGCTTTAGTGATGGGTATCCATGCTTAGTTAGGTCATGCAGGTTTTGGGGTTGGGATGGGTAGTTGGTGTCATGGGTAGATAGGTGAGGATTTGGAGTGATAGGGGAGGGTGTGAGGGTGGGGGTGTGTGATAGCATGCAGGTAGGGTGGGGGATATGATAGTTGAAATTTGACTTACCAGTGTCCGTTCCTCCAACGACTCCTGCGAGGCCCTCAGGATGCAAGATGGACAAGACTTGCTCCTCCCATGTTGTTAGTTGTGGGGGAGGAGGTGGGGGTCCGCCCCCAGTCCACTGTACCGCGATGTGGTGCCTGGATACCGTGGAACGCACCTTCCCCCGTAGGTAGTTCCACCTTTTCCTGATGTCCTCCCTATTTCTTGGGTGCTGTCCCACAGCGTTGACCCTGTCGACTATTCTTTGCCATAGCTCCATCTTCCTGGCTATTGATGTGTGCTGTACCTGTGATCCAAATAGCTGTGGCTCTACCCGGATGATTTCCTCAACCATGACCCTGAGCTCCTCCTCGGAGAAGCGGGGGTGTCTTTGGCGTGCCATGGGGTGGTGTGTGTGATGTGTGGGGTGGTGTATGTGTTGATGAGTGTGGTGAGTGTAGTGGTATGTGGTGTTTTGTGCGTGGGTGTTGTGTGAGTGATGGTGTAGTGTGCCTCTGTGTGATGGGGTTCTCTATTCTGGGCTGTCTCTCTCTGGCCTTCTCTCAGAAATTGTGGTCGTAGGGGTTTGTGTGTGATGTGGGTGTGTGCTTTATATTGTATTGGGTGTGTGGGAGTGGTGTGTGTATGTGTATCAGGTGTGTGTATTTCTAAATGTCCAATGTGACGGTGTTTTGGAGATGTGTGTGTATTTTGAGCGCGGCGGTGTGTACCGCCAATGGAATACCGCGGTTGAAAGACCACCGCGTGGATTCGTGGGTCGTAATAGCATGGGCGTGTTTCTGTTGGCGTGGAGGTGGAGGATTTGTTTTCGCCAGTTTATCGCTGACCTTTGGTGTGGCGGTGTTGTGTGGGTGTCTGAATTTCGGCGGATTCCGAGATGTGTGTCATAATAGCTGTGGCGGTCTACCGTGGCCGCAGCGGTGTATTGGCGGTCTTCTGCACGGCGGTAAGCGCCTTATACCGCCAAGGTCGTAATGACCCCCTGAGTGTCTGATAACTTTGGATGTAAAATCCTTGTACACTAACATACCTCAGGAAGCCACATTAGAGGTAATCAGTGAACTGTTTGAGAACAGAACATGGGATTCGATAACTCCTTCGGAGTTTATGCTTGACCTGGCCCACCTAGCATTAACAAGAAACTTCTTCGAATTTGACAACAGCTACTACTTACAAGTAAACGGAACATTAGCGGGCAGCACATTTGCCCCCAGTCTGGCCTGTCTATATGTGGACTCCTTAGAAAGACAATGGCCCTCATTACAACCCTGGCAGAAGGTGGTACTTTTCCCCATAATATGACGTTGGCGGTTTGGCCCAAGCCATACCACCAATGTACCACACCGTCCGCCACAGTGGTAATGACCGTCGGGCTGGAGACTGCAGTCTTCAGCCAGGCAGCCGACACTAGCCCACCCGTGGGATTATGACCCCGCCTACCGCCATGGTTTTCGTGGCAATCTTCCCACCACGAAAACCATGGCGGAAGGCACTATCAGTGACAGGGAATTCCTTCCCTGTCACTGATAGGGGTCTTCCCCGCTCCCCTCCCCCTCCCCTGGTTCCCCCCCACTCCCACTCTAGACCCCCCACAACATACACGCACCTTCACGTACCATCGAACACACGCATTTACACACTCACACCACATTTATCCACGCATGCATACATCCATTCACACACACATCCACACACACTGACATACATACATGCACACACGCATGCACACAACACAACAATCACGCGTTCACACATCTATACACGCACACACGGACAACACACATCTCACACCCGCATACACGCACGCACAGACATACACACACACACACATACACACACACACCCACACACACACACAACACCCCTGTCGGAGCACCCGACTTACCTGATTGTAGGGAGTCCTCTGGCATAACACTGACAGGCTGTATCATGTGTCATGATTCTGTCTGTAGCGGTCTACTGGCGTGGCGATGCTGCTGGCAGGAGCGCCACTTTACCACCCTCCGCCGCCATGGCCGCAGCTGGATTTCTGCCGTCCTTCTGGTGGAATTCCTGCTACGGTCATAATTTTGCGTACGGCTGGTAGCCGCGGGGACGGTCTTTTGGCGGCCGTCGCCGTGGCGGTAGGCGGTATATACCGCTAATGTTGTCATGAGGGCCAGTATGTTTACATGATGACAACCCATTCTAAAACAATATCAAACTATGAAAGTGTTATATCGATGATGTCCTTTTGATTTGAACAGGGACAAGAGATGAAGCGTCAACATTTTTTGATTGGCTAAATGCTCTAAATCCCTATCTGAGATTTACCACAGCCATAGGTGGCACAGTACTACCTACATCACTTTATATACGGAAAGAATGGCTTCCTGAAGACCAAAGTTTTCCACAAACCCACAGATTGGAACAACCCCCTTCAATTCCAGAGTTTCCATCCACGTTCTCTGAAGGAGAATTTGCCAGTGGGCCAATTCCTCCACCCATGAAGCAATTGTTCCGACATCTCAAACTATACCAAACATGCAAGGAAACTTATCAGCAAACTTCATGCAAAAGGATGCCCTGCTTACCTTATCAAAAGAACAGAAAAAAGAGCCCACTATAGCCACAGTGACTAGCTGCTACAACCGTCCCAGTGGACCAAGAAAGAAGATAACCTAATCTGTATAACCACTTTCAATCCACTGTCCAACAAGGTACAAAAGATAATTAAAGAGGATTGGAAGATTCTGACATCTGGAGGACTACCCTTTGACCCTCCTCTAAATGCATTTAAAAAAGCAAAAGGTGTACGTGATATGATTGTCCATACACGTCCTTGTGTTAGGACACTGATAAACAAACAAACTACCCTTTGTCATATGCCTATGCCACCCCCTACAGGACATTAGCCCTGTAGCAACTGTAGCATTTGTCGATTTATGAAAAAGACTATTAAATTGGAACTAGGTCTACAAACACCCTGGGAACTAAAAACACTCTCTAACTGTAACAGCAAGAATGTGATTTATATGATGAGATGCCCATGCTCGCTCAAATACATTGGCATGTCTACAAGGAGAGTTGGCACACGCATATGTGAATATAGGAGTACTATTAGGTGCCAACGGGACGCTACCAAACTCACAGACCATTTCATCAAGAACAACCACTCCCCTGACAATATGGAATGGGTTGTCATAGACAAACTAAACAAAACAACAACAAATATGAAACAATAACTTCTACACTATGAACAGAGATGGGTCTGGAGACTACGCACAGGCGCCATAGGACTCAACAGTGACATCCAATGGTCAACTTTATATGACTAACCAACCAACCTAGAGAAATTCAACAACAAACCCCCCTCCTGTCCTCCCCCATCTCCCTCTGTATTTCTCTCCCACCTTTCCCTCTCCGCACCCACATAAAAACCCCTCTTGCTGACCCCGTTCCCCCCCTCAACATCCCACCACCCCCACCCACGTCCCTTCATGTCTATTCTCTTCTTTTCTTCTTTCTATCACACTAGATATTCTTTTATCTCTCCTTCATCATTTTTTCTCAATTCCTTTCCTATTCTTTTTCTTTGTTAATTCAATGTTTTTTTGTTTTTATTCTTTATGCTCCTCTCTTTTCCCCACTTTTTCCCCCTCCCATGTTTTCATTGTCCCTTCCCCCCAACCCCCACACGCACTGCCGTCAATGCCAGAGGCTCAGAGATTACATCTCCCATGAGCCTGGGCACTGGAGAGACTTCTGGCGCATGCACCTCTCACTCAAGGAAGTCCCACGTATCTTTCTAGAAGACCCGGGACTCTGGAACTTCACTTCCCAAGAGCCCAGGCATATGGGAAATGCCCTTCTGTTGTACTCCTCACACGGGGAGACACGCGTCCAATTCAGAGGCTCTGATGTTTTCTCGACGTGAGCCCTACATATGGCTGCCGCGTCCCAGCTCAAACGAGCAAGCAGATGGGACGCGTAACCCTCTAGGTGAACATAAGAGATGTCGCCTTTGGAGTAGTAAGTCCACCCCTCCGGGAGCACCAGAGACCCGGCGAGCAGACAAGAGGTGTTTTGTCTGTCCCTCACTGCATATGTTGTCTTGTCTTGTAACTATAACCCCAAGGGGGGCTGCTGCATTATTCTTAGCCTGAATCTAACCTTACTTTACAACTACAGCCTGGGTAACACTACTTTGCTGTATATTATATTGAACATCTCACGAGCTATTACGCGGCCGTTAATATTTTCACGTAAGTCATAACAATTAGGACTAATTGTAGGAGGCAGGCCTGGCTTATAGTGGGTACCTTGTGGTACTTACACCTTGTGCCAGGTCCAGTTATCCCTTATTATTAGAATAGAGGTGTTCTAGCAGCTTAGGCTGATAGAGGTAGCTATAGCAGAGCAGCTTAGGCTGAAGTAGGAGACATGCAAAGCTCCTACTATACCACTTATATCATATAGCACTGTATCATAAGAAAACACAATACTCAGAGTTACTAAAAAAAAAGTACTTTATTTTAGTGACAATATGCCAAAAGTATCTCAGAGGATATGCTCCCTTAGGAGGTAAGTAATATACACATAATATATACACACAAACCAGAATCAGGTAAGTAACAGTTAGAACGGTAGTGTAAACACTGTAGAGCACAATAGAATGCAATAGGGAGAAATAGGCCTAGGGGCAACACAAACCATATACTCCAAAAGTGGAATGCGAACCACAAATGGACCCTAGGCCTAGTGTAGTGTGTAGAGGGTCACTGGGAGAGTAAGAAAACACTAAGGGTGTCCAAGATACCCCACCCCAAGACCCTGAAAAGTAGGAGTAAAGTTACCCTACTACCCCAGAAAGACAGTAAAGTCGAGATAGGGGATTCTGCAAGGACAACAACTGACTGCAAAACACTAAAGACGGATTCCTGGACCTGAGGACCTGTAAAGGAAGGGGACCAAGTCCAAGAGTCATGCAAGTGTCTGGGGGGACAGGAGCCCACTAAACCCCAGATGAAGGTGCAAAAGGGCTGCCTCCGGGTGGAAGAAGCCAAAGATTCTGCAACAACGGAAGGTGCCAGGAACTTCTCCTTTGGTTAGAATATGTCCCACGGCGTGCTGGAGGATGCAGAGTTGTTTCCACGCAGAAAGACCGCAAACAAGCCTTGTTAGCTGCAAGAGTCATGGTTGAAGGTTTTGGGTGCTGCCAGGGCCCAGGAAGGACCAGGAGGTCGCCCCTTGGAAGAGGAGACAGAGGGGACACTCAGCAACACAGAAAGCCCATGCAGAAGCAGGCAGCACCCGCAGAAGCACCTGAACAGACACTTAGAAGATCTGAGGACAACGGTTGACTCAGAGCAACAAAGAAGGGTCCCACGATGTCGGAGTCCAACTCAGCGAGTTCGGCAATGCAGGACGGAGTGCTGGGTACCTGGGCTAGGCTGTGCACAAAGGAAGTCTTGCAAAAGTGCACAGAAGCCCGAGCAGCTGCAGTTCATGCAGTACACAGGATTACTCACTGGCATGGGGAGGCAAGGACTTACCTCCACCAAAAGAAGGGCCACTGGACTGTCGAAGACACTGGGACCCAGCTCCTGTGTTCCAGGGACCACGCTCGTCAGGATGAGAGGGGACCCAGGGGCCCAGTGATGCAGAAGTTTGGTGCCTGAGTTAGCAGGGGGAAGATTTTGTCGACCCACTGGAGATTTCTTCGTGGCTTCCAGTGAAGGGTGAAGGCAGGCAGCCCTCAGAGCATGCACCACCAGGAAACAGTCAAGAAAGCCAGCAGGATGAGGTGCTACAATGTTGCTGGTAGTCTTCTTGTTACTTTGTTGCGGTTATGCAGGCGTCCTGGAGCAGTCAGCGGTCGATCCTTGGCAGAAGTTGAAGAGGGAAGTGCAGAGGAACTCTGGTGGGCTCCTGCATTCGTTATCTGGTGAGATACCCACAGGAGAGACCCTAAATAGCCCACAGAGGAGGATTGGCTACAGAGAAAGGTAAGCACCTATCAGGAGGGGTGTCTGACGTCACCTGCTGGCACTGGCCACTCAGAGCTGTCCATTGTGCCCTCACACCTCTGCATCCAAGATGGCAGAGATTTGGGACACACAGGAGGAGCTCTGGGCACCTCCCCTGGGAGGTGCTGGTCAGGGGATTGGTCACTCTCCGTTCCTTTGTCCAGTTTCGCACCACAGCTGGGCTGGGGGGATCCCTGAACCGTTGTAGACTGGCTTATACTAGGAGGGCACCATCTGTGCCTTTCAAAGCATTTCCAGAGGCCAGAAGAGGCTACTCCTCCCAGGCCCTTCACACCTATTTCTAAAGGAAGAGGGTGTGACACCCTCTCTCAGAGGAAATCCTTTGTTCTGCCTTCCTGTGACCAGGCTGCCCAGGCCCCAGGGGGGCAAAAACCTGTCTGAGGGGTTGGTAGCAGCAGTAGCTGCAGAGGAGAACCCGGAAAGTTAGTTTGGCAGTTTCTGGGCTCTATTCTGGAGACCCGGGGATGCATGGAATTGTCCCCCCAATACCAGAATGGTAGTGGGGTGACAATTCCATGAACCTAGACATGTTACATGGCCATGTTTGGAGTTACCATTGTGACGCTACATATAGGTATTGACCCATATGTAGTGCACGCATGTAATGGTGTACCCGCACTCACAAAGTCCGGGGAATTTGCCCTGAACGATGTGGGGGCACCTTGGCTAGTGCCAGGGTGCCCGCACACTAAGTAACTTTGCACCTAACTTTCACTAAGTGAGGGTTAGACATATAGGTGACCTATAAGTTACTTAAGTGCAGTGAAAAATGGCTGTGAAATAACATGGACGTTATTTCACTCAAGCTGCAGTGGCAGTCCTGTGTAAGAATTGTCTGAGCTCCCTATGGGTGGCAAAAGAAATGCTGCAGCCCATAGGGATCTCCTAGAACCCCAATACCCTGGGTACCTAGGTACCATATACAAGGGAATTATAAGGGTGTTCCAGTGTGACAATCAGAATTGGTGAAATTAGTCACTAGCCTGCAGTGACAAATTTAAAAAGCAGAGAGAGCATAAACACTGAGGTTCTGGTTAAGCACCACACAGGGAACACATACAGGACATACTTTATGAGCACTGGGGTCCTGGCTAGCAGGGTCCCAGTGACACAGGCAAAAACAAACATACATACAGTAAAAATGGGGATAACATGCCAGGCAAATGGTACTTTCCTACACTAATTAGTTGCTAATTACTAAGCCTCACTAAGCCTTAACAACCTTCTGTTTTTACTAACCTTCCCTGACCTGAACCCTTGTTCTTCCATAGAGTGTGACTACAGGGGGCAACTCCCCACCCGTGTTCCCAGATTCAAGGCAAATAGCCTCTATTCCACAGGGTAAGAGACCTTCATTGAGTACATATATTGAGGGCTTGACCATAAGCCTGTTATATTGATTTAGAATAACTTTGCATGATCTTTTGTGTGACCTACGGTATGGTTTTTACACCTTAGTGTGCAGTGATGTGGAGTGAGTTCTCACATGCACCATATACACCACAGTTTGATGTTTCATTCACTTTGTTCTCCCTTCCAGCCCTCCCTCAGACACTTCAATCAGGTAGGCCCTGTGTGCACTTTAATGCATATGCTCAAGACCTAGCATATTCAGCTAGCCCCATATACATTAGGAATCCTAGACCTGACGAAATATGTTGGTCATAGATTTCTGTAAGACACCTTGAACCATTATATTCAAGTCCATCAAGTCCGTCACATATTGCACCTTCATTAAAGTATTATATCATATAGGTGATTTGTGAGGTAATTTTAGTATCTATTTTCCCTTCAACTGGATCCCCATTTTATCCAGAAAGGTAAAATTTCAGCACTCCCTCAGAGTTCATTTAACAACGAGGTTGGGTCTGCCCAGGTGGTATCATCTTACCTGGGTGGGGCTAGGTGGTCAAATGATGAAGCATCACACTATAATGTGTGTGAGAATACCTAGTCAATAAAGGGAACTCCCCCACTCGCCCCTCATCACTCAAATGTCACTACCGTTATCCATGTCTACGAAGTAGACCGCCTAACCGACAAATACTTTACCCACTGACTTTACGTTAAGCCTGACTACTCTGTGCCAAGCTACCAGGGGTTAAGCACAGGTTGATTTGGGGTTTGCATGAGCTTCACCCTGACAAGGATTGTGGTTGCTGCTTGACCGGGGCTCACATCACAGTCAACCAATAACTCAATTTCTTACAATCTTTAATCAAAGGGAATACTTTCTGAAAATATCATTTTGCATTATCAAATTAGTCATTTTCCAATAATTGACTTATTTTTAATGCTTTAAAAAGGCATTAGTGGGCGCATGTATCCCTTTATATTGGGCAAGCAATCTGATAGTCTGGGCGATTAGACAATCAGATAGACTGCTAAACTAGGTGTTGATGGTACAAGAGAAATATTTTGAACATTATTCAGTTAAGCTATCAGAGCCCAGATGCACAAAGCATGTTTGTGTTCGCAAACGGCCCAATTCACAGAAGCAGGCTGTTTGTGACTACTAAAATGCCCTTTCTGATGTACAAAGCCCAAATTGTGATTTGGTAACTTGTTACCGAATCTCAATTTGAGTTTTGCAATTCTGTATTTTTTGCATGGGGGTGTTGAGGGCATCCCTTCCTAACAATGAATCGCAGTGTTATGTACAAATGTTTTACAACAGAAATGTGGTCGCAAAACATTCGCCATTTGCCACCAACTCAAAGTTGGTGGTAACCCATTCACAAATGGGAAGAGGTCCCCAAAGGACTCCTTCCCCTTTAAGAATGGTTGGAAAAATATTTTTAAGAGCAGAAAGTGGTCCAGGGGAGACTTCAAAGTTTAATTTTGTTTGTTTTTAAACACATCCTGTTTTCATTTAAGGAAAACGGGCTATGTTTAAAAATAAAGATTGCTTTATTTAAAATCAGTCACAGACATGGTGGTCTGCTGAGTCCAAAATGTCACCATCCTTGTGATGGCAGCAAATCCCAGATTAGTACATTTGTTGCTATCATGATCTGCAGCTTACCTTATGTACTGTTTTGATGTTCTTGCCTGATATGCAGCCTTGGATAAGGAGGATTGTGGACTTTCCAGTTATCACTCCTAGACTGAGAGCTTGGTTGGAAAGTGATAACATGCATTGAGAAAATGGTGATCTTAATTTGTTGATTCATGCAGATTGTAACAGTTGGTAATCCAACTACGAAGCAATGCAAATGTTTATCCAAAATTTGGGATTATGTTTTTTTCTGGTAAAGAATCTGTTACAGGATTGGGTGAAAGAACAAATAGTCCTAAAATCTGGTTATTGTAAATTTTGCTGTGTTTTGCTCTCCAGGAGAAATTGGAAAATCTTTCAACCACATAGCAGATTGGGAATTCAAGGATCTGTTCAGTAAAAAGGAGGCAAATGTTTGTAACATTGCATCACATTTATGATTTTGTCATAGATATACAATCTCATGCTAAGATACCTCATTGACATATCTATCTGCTCACTCCCAAGGAAGATGCAGGGTTAAAAGCAAAAGATTGCTATCTCCAGCTAGTACCCCCATTTCTTAATCCAAAAACATGGCAGCAAGTATCACCCTTACTTCGACTGCAGGGAGTTAAATTCCATTACCATTCATAGCAGACATTCTGTTCCACTCATTTCTGTACCATTGACCAAGTAAAGCTCACAAAAGTATTTTCCAAGTTAGAACTCAGAAGTTCTTTTTTTGGTATGGATTAAGAAATGAAATGAATGGAAGATAGCCTTTAACTCCAAGTGGGTGCATTATGAGTATTTGGTCATGTCTTTTGGGCAATGTAATTCCTAGTTGCCTTTCAGCACTTCATAAATTACATTTTTAGAGACATGCTAGATATCTTCATAGTCATCTGTCTGGATGCCTTGGGAGCCTCTGCTGCCGGTGTTATGGTCTGACTATTTTGTCTTGCCCTTCTCCTGGTAGTTGAGCTCTGATAAGGAACCCCATTCCCTCTTACCTAGGTCTGAGGTTAGGGCTTGGGGTAAGGTTACTTTAGAGGATCTGAAAAGTATTGTGCTAGAACTTAAATCAGATTTGTTGGGGTCCGTTCAGGAGACGAATATGATCATTCAGAGATGGCTATGGATGACAGTTGAGCAGGTAGCTGAAGAAATATGCCTACCATTAAGCCCTGCTCATAAGGTTGGCTCTCCGTGGGCCTAACTCAAGAAAAAGCCGCCTGCAAGAAATTGGAGGGATATTGACAGAAACATTATCTGGACGTAGATAAGGCTATTTATAGAGATACGTTAAGCAAATATCACAAAAATATTAAGCACGCCTGTTGTTCCTTTTTTACAAATTGCATTCAACAAGATGACAGTGACAGTAAGGAGATCCTAAAATTGTGTCTTTGTTCACCGATTCCAAAACTTCTTCCCCTCCTTTTGAGCCTAGTCAAGAACTATGTCCCCACCTGAAGTGACTTTTTTGAGGACAAGATTCAAAGAATTCAAACTAATAATTCTAGCTCAAAACACACATCTGACCTTGTGGACTTGGAAAAGGCAGTTATGCTGCCCACTGGGCCTGATTTTTCATTGTTTTCTGTCCCAACCATGGAAGATGTTGTATCGGCTTTCTCCAAATGCAAATCCGGCTTCCCAACCGATCCCATCTCCCATCGATGGCTGAAGGCAGCTGCTGATATTATCAGCCCTCTTTTTCATGATCTGGTCAGCAGTTCGCTTCAGATGGGGACTCTTTCTAGGGAGTGGAAACAAGCAAATGTTGTCCCCATCCTTAAAAAAGCCAATGCAGGCCCAGAATCTTTGGCTCATTTTAGACCAATATTTTTACTCCCTGCTGCTGCTAACCTCTTAGACAAATTAGTGAAACAACAGCTAACCACCTTTTTAGAAGAGAATAATCTACTACATCCCTCCCAGAAGGGGTTTAGAGCACGTCACAGTACCAAGGCAGGATTATTGGAGATGTCTCTGTATATTAGATTCAGCTTAGACTCTGGACTCAATGTTGCCCTGGTGCTTCTAGACCTGTCTGCGGCTTTTGACACAGTCGATCATGGCATCTTGCTAAGCAGGTTGAAGCACCTGGGTGTGACTATCTGGGCCTTGGACTGGTTGAATTCCTTTCTGATGGATCGACAGCACGGTGTTTGGATGAAGCCTTATGCCTCTAACACAAAGAGTATAAAATGGGGAGTCCCTCAGAACTTCTCTCTTAGTCCCACTCTTTTTAATATCTATCTGGCGCTGTTAGCCTTTTTGGTGGAATCCTTTAATATCAGTATCATATTTTATGCTGATGACAGTCAACTCCTGCTTCTTTTGAGTGTGACTCATTGGAAGTAAAAGTGGCCTTTACTAGCTGCATGGATGTAGTTCTTGATTGGTTGAAGATCAATAAGTTCCAGTGTAATCCCGATAAGATGGAGATCTTACTGTTTGTGCGCAACCCCTTGACAGGATGGAGAGAAGCTTTGCCTCTGGCCACCCCTAAACCCCTCCACCCTCATCTGAGGCCAGGAATCTGGGAGTCATATTTGATTCTAAGATCTCTTTTGGGGCACAGGTGTCCACTGAAGTCAGATCCTGCTACTAGATCCTTCATATATTGAGATAATTCTTGCATTTTTTTACCTCACTCTGCCCAGGTGACAGTGGCCAGGGCTCTGAGCATTTCAAGACTGGATTATGCCAATGCCCTTTACTTGGGAGTGCCAGCTTCTTTAACTAATCAGCTACAGGTAATTCAAAATATGGCCGACAGCCTTCTGTTCAAACTGCCTAAAGCGTAGTTGAGCTCTGATAAGGAACCCCGCTCCCTCTTACCTAGGTCTGAGGTTAGGGCTTGGGGTAAGGTTACTTTAGAGGATCTGAACATTATTGTCCTAGAACTTAAATCAGATTTGTTGGGGTCCGTTCAGGAGACGAATATGATCATTCAGAGATGGCTATGGATGACAGTTGAGCAGGTAGCTGAAGAAATATGCCTACCATTAAGCCCTGCTCATCAGGTTGGCTCTCCGTGGGCCTAACTCAAGAAAAAGCCGCCTGTAAGAAATTGGAGGGATATTGACAGAAACATTATCTCGACGTAGATAAGGCTATTTATAGAGATACGTTACGCAAATATCACAAAAATATTAAGCACGCCTGTTACTCCTTTTTTACAAATTGCATTCAACAAGATGACAGTGACAGTAAGGAGATCCTAAAATTGTGTCTTTGTTCACCGATTCCAAAACTTCTTCCCCTCCTTTTGAGCCTAGTCAAGAACTATGTCCCCACCTGAAGTGACTTTTTTGAGGACAAGATTCAAAGAATTCAAACTAATATTTCTAGCTCAAAACACACATCTGAACTTGTGGACTTGGAAAAGGCAGTTATGCTGCCCACTGGGCCTGATTTTTCATTGTTTTCTGTCCCAACCATGGAAGATGTTGTATCGTCTTTCTCCAAATGCAAATCCGGCTTCCCAACCGATCCCATCTCCCATTGATGGCTGAAGGCAGCTGCTGATATTATCAACCCTGTTTTTCATGATCTGTTCAGCAGTTCGCTTCAGATGGGGACTCTTTCTAGGGAGTGGAAACAAGCAAATGTTGTCCCCATCCTTAAAAAAGCCAATGCAGGCCCAGAATCTTTGGCTAATTTTAGACCAATATCTTTACTCCCTGCTGCTGCTAACCTCTTAGACAAATTAGTGAAACAACAGCTAACCACCTTTTTAGAAGAGAATAATCTACTACATCCCTCCCAGAAGGGGTTTAGAGCACGTCACAGTACCAAGGCAGGATAATTGGAGATGTCTGTGTCTATTAGATTCAGCTTAGACTCTGGACTCAATGTTGCCATGGTGCTTTTAGACCTGTCTGCGGCTTTTGACACAGTCGATCATGGCATCTTGCTAAGCAGGTTGAAGCACCTGGGTGTGACTAGCTGGGCCTTGGACTGGTTGAATTCCTTTCTGATGGATCAACAGCAGGTTGTTTGGATGAAGCCTTATGCCTCTAACACAAAGAGTATAAAATGGGAAGTCCCTCAGAGCTTTTCTCTTAGTCCCACTCTTTTTAATATCTATCTGGCGCCGTTAGCCTTTCTGGTGGAATCCTTTAATATCAGTATCATATCTTATGCTGATGACAGTCAACTCCTGCTTCTTTTGAGTGTGACTCATTGGAAGTAAAAGTGGCCTTTACGAGCTGCATGGATGTAGTTCTTGATTGGTTGAAGATCAATAAGTTCCAGTGTAATCCCGATAAAATGGAGATCTTACTGTTTGGGCGTAACCCCTTGACAGGATGGAGAGAAGCTTTGCCTCTGGCCACCCCTAAACCCCTCCACCCTCATCTGAGGCCAGGAATCTGGGAGTCATATTTGATTCTAAGCTCTCTTTTGGGACACAGGTGTCCACTGTAGTCAGATCCTGCTACTAGATCCTTCATATATTGAGATAATTCTTGCATTTTTTTACCTCACTCTGCCCAGGTGACAGTGGCCAGGGCTCTGAGCATTTCAAGACTGGATTATGCCAATGCCCTTTACTTGGGAGTGCCAGCTTCTTTAACTAATCAGCTATAGGTAATTCAAAATATGGCCGACAGCCTTCTGTTCAAACTGCCTAAAGCGTTGTCCTACTTCTGTGAAAACAGTGCATTGGCTGCCAGTAAGGCAACGTGTAATTTTAAAAGCTCTAATTCTGGTTCATCAGGCTCCTTACAGTAAGGGGACCAGCTTCCTCAATAAGAGGGTGACAGAATCTATCCCGGTGCACCCTCTCCGGTCTAGTAATTCAAACAATGTGGTGGTTCCTCGCTTTAAAAGAACTCATCTGAGAGGCTCTTCCTTTAACGTGGCCGTTGCTAAGTCATGGTATTGGTTTCCTCCCTAATTAAGGTCTATCCTAGCTAAGGATCTTTTTAAAAAAGAACTGAAAACCTACCTGTTTAGAATTTAGTATGTAGTTTGGGCTGCCATAGTTCTGATTTCTGTTTGTACCTAGCACCGGGACAGTCTTCTGAGAAGCAGTGCGCTTTATACATATTTTTAATTCAAGTTTTATTCATTCATGATATCTTGGTGTTCACAGACACTCTGGAACAATATAAAACCCAAGAGAGGAAATTGCTCCTTCAGTTCAGGAGCAATTCTTTGTATGTCAAAGCGGAGAAGTTTATTTTCAAAATCAACCAACTATCATTCACAGGATTCATCATATAAAATCAAGAAAAGAGATGGATCCTGAAAAGACCAAAGCTGTGTGAGAACGACCAATAACAGCAAATGGTAAACAGATTCTGAAGAACAGAGGATTCATCAATATTTACAGATATTTGATTGAAAGTTTCTCACAGGTTGTCAAACTCATCAAAGAACTCACCCAAAAGGACACACTCTTTCAGTGGGGAATAGAACAAGAACATACAATCCAAATCCTAAACAATGGATTTATCTCTGCTTCAATTTTAAGATACCTTAATTGCACCCAACTGTTTTTTTAGTTACTTATGTATCATCCTTTGTCACAGGTGCCATACTGTCTCAAAGACACTCATAGAATCAAACATGTTCATCCAGTAACAAATTACTCTAGAGGTTTAACAGCTCCTGAAAGGAAATCTACCTTCTTTGATACAGAATTACTTGTGTTCCAAGTGGTCTTTATTCTTTTCACAATTTTCATGGTGATACATCCAAGACAGGAACTGGACAAGGAAAGGCTGATGCATTTTTTTCACAAGGAAAAGAAATACCACCAGACCGCCCGACAAAGATCCTGGAAAACACAGCAGTTAACAATGACAGTTATCCTCCAACAGATTAGACAACCTTTAGGGAAGATTGATATACAACAACGAATACAGCAAGACCACACATGAAGGAAAGAATGTCAAGGACTATTATTTCAAATCCATAACATATCATAAAGCGTGCTTGTAAAGTGCACCTTCACACACTGAGGCATTGTAGTGGTCAAACACATATATATATTGTTACCCAAACTCAGTGGTTCTCATTTTATTGACTTCAGAAGGATGAAAGGCTGAGTGGACCTACCAGGATTTGCATGTGTAGCCAGAAGTCCAAATACAGGTTGCTGGAATTAATGTATTAGTCTACTGAGCCACAAAACCTGGCTGAAGTGTTCATTACTGAGAAAGAACTAAAAAAGACATGAGTCCAGTTTTGTCATGATAACCCTGTTCAGGCACCCTATCATAAGAAATACATAAGGCTTAGTGCTAGATGTATGAAAGCATTTATTGATCACAAACCCTATGATTCAGCAAATTGTAGAGTTTTTGACCAGTAAATACGTCTTTCAAATGTCATTTATTGATTCAGTAACATGTAACTGAATCACTAAAACTATAAAGACAACCTCTCGCCAATGGTCAAAATTAGATTCTAGAGATTGGCAGGAGACCCTCTGTCTCTCATCTCTTAACCACAATGAACCCAATACTGGCCATGTAGAAAATTTTAACAATTGGATCTCTATCTCTTTAGATACTCTTCTTCCGGTTAAGACGATTGTTAAAAGGCTCACACCTCAACTGCTGGAACTAAAAAAAGAGTGTAAGAAGCTAGAAAGAAGTTGGAGGAAAGATTACTGTATCTCCTCAAACAAAAATATATAGGGCAGCTATCAGAGTTTATCATGAGGGTATCAAATCAGCTCAATCTTCATTTTACAGTACTAGAATAGAACAATCTGCTAATTCTCAGAAAGAGATTTTCCATATTTTCTAAGAACGTACTCATATTTCCTCGGATGATCCTCCCATAGGGGCCTATATTGATCACAGTAACAATCTGGCAGATTTCTTCCAGGAAAAGATCACTGATATCTACTCCTCTTTTCCGGTCATATCTAGCCACGAAATAGATGGAGAAATAGACGGGGATCAGTACATTAACATCCAGCCCTCACCGGTTTCGCTTGCAGTTTTTCAGCCTCTGACAGAGACGCTTGTCACTATCTCCACAATATAAAATCAAGATCTCCCCTTGACCCTGCTCCTCCCTCTATTCTAGCGCTGGCCTCCAACATAATTTCACCTCCTCTGACAAATATTCGTAATTATCTTTTAACCTCAGGATTTCTACCCCAATCCCATAAACATGCCGTGGTCAAACCCCTAATGAAAAACCCTAG
Source organism: Pleurodeles waltl (assembly GCF_031143425.1). NCBI lineage: Eukaryota > Metazoa > Chordata > Amphibia > Caudata > Salamandridae > Pleurodeles > Pleurodeles waltl. The sequence continues at coordinate 1,229,666,084 of NC_090445.1, forward strand.
CTTGATCCCTCTTTGCTTAGTACCTACAGGCCTATTGCTCTTCTTCTGATTCTGGCTAGGATTATGGAAAAGCATACAAATAATCAGTTGACATGTTTTCTTGAAGACCATGAGCTTTTAGACCCTTCTCAAATGGGATTCAGGCCCCAGCACAGCACAGAATCAGCTCTACTAACAGTCACGGAAAACACTCGCCAATTGTTAGATCGTGGTGGACATGCAGCTATCATCCTGTTAGATCTCAGTGCCGCTTTTGACACTGTAGATCACAACATTCTCCTTCAAAGACTTTCCGCTATGGGAATAGAAGGCACAGCACTGGGCTGTTTTTCTTCATTCCTGAAAGGTAGAACCTTTCAAGTCCTTGACCGCTCGTTTCTGTCTAAAACACTCCCCCTTACATGTGGTGTTCCTCAGGGCTCCTCATTGAGGCCTATACTTTTTAATATCTATCTTTCTTCTCTAGCCAAAGACGTGGAACCCCACTGCCTTTCTGTGGTCTCACATGCTGATGACATACAGTTAGTAGTCTCACTCTCTAATCTCAAGGGCCCCATCTCACACAAATCTTTCCCTCTGTTTGGCTGATGTAGCCAAATGGATGACTGAGTCCAAACTCAAACTTAATTATGGAATGTCAGAAGTAATAATTGTGGGCAATTGTGCCCCCTCTAACTTCCTGGCACTACTTAAAGAGGTTTTTAATAATCTTCCACCCCCTAAGGATCATATAAAGATTCTAGGCTTCTGGCCAGACCGTCGCCTTACGATGGAGCAGCAATCTAAAAAGATTGCCTCATCTTGCGTTCGCCTCTTAAGAACCTTAAGGAAAATTCTTTACCTCCTGCCTCCTCTTGCCACAAGAATTCTTATCCGGGCCCTGATACTGTCACGACTGGACTATGGTAATTCCCTTTTTCTCAGCTCCCCTGGCTATGTGATAAGGAGACTGCAGGTTGCACAAAATGTGGCCTCAAGATTACTTCTGAAGATACCTAGACATCTATCAGCTAAACCCACCTTAGTGTCCCTTCACTGGCTACCCATAAGACATCGGATCAATTTTAAGGCCCTATACTTGACACACAAAGCCCTTCATAATAAAGGCCTCTAAATGTCTCACTTTACGCTCCTACAAGGACTTTGAGATCTTCCACCGCCCAGCTAGTCATATCTCTCGATTCAAGAGATCTTCATGGGGAGGTAACTCTTTTTTAGTTAAGGCTGCTCACCTTTGGAATTCCCTACCCCTAGAGCTCCGATAAGAACCTTTGGAACTACCTTTCCGTAAAAAGTTGAAGACCTTTTTATTTTCATCATAGTTTTTCTCTTGGGTTTTCTGTTTTGAGCTGTCACCTACCTTTTAGCGCTTGGAGGCCTTCGGGTAGCCATGTGCTTTACAAATTATCTAAACTAAACTAAACTAAACTAAATGAGTTTAGGAAAACATACCAAAATGGTATTTGGGTCGTGTCACTGATTGCGAAAATACTGGTCGGAAATTGCAAGTAGTATTTTGCAACTAGTAAATAGTACACATCATCCCTTGTTACCAGAACCTCCTAGGGGACCAAATGTGAGGAATGCAATCCTCGAGTATATATATCAAATAGTGCAATCTGAGGTCAGAACAGGGTACCACATAAGGCAATGTTTATTGCCGCCTTTGGTTACTCCAAAACAACGTTAGACACATTATATTGTTTTATTTTACAGTTGACTTCCCTGTTCAGAAGCCTGTACCGTGTTACGGAGATCAACGACTACTCACAAAGAGAGACTATCTCATCCCCCTGCCAAAACTTCCCACTGTGACCAAATTGGCTAAATGCTTTTTGAAAGAAATAGTCAGGCTCCATGGATTTCAAGAGGTTATATTAATAGTGAGGGGGACTCAGTTTATGTCTAGGGTCTGGAACACACTATTATAACAATTAGGCACCATCAATTTCAGGTCAGTCAATCAATCTTTCTTTATTCCATGGTATAAATACCAATTGTTAGAAATGGGGTCTCTAGATGGCAGTGGTTTGCACCCTGTCCAAGAAGGGACCCTCACTCTAGTCAGGGCAAGGGAGTCATATATCTAAGATAACCCCTGCTCACCCCCTTGGTAGCTTGTCACAAGCAGTCAGGCTTATCTCAGAGGCAATGTGTGAAGTATTTGTACACACGCACAGTAACACACTGAAAACTCCACTAACGTACTCCACACAAGTTTAGTAAAATAGCCAATATTTGTTTTAGTAAAACAAGACCAAAACGACAAACATCCAACATACACAAGTAAAGACATCACTTTTCAAAGGTTTAAATGAGTCTTAGTCCATAAGAATCAATGGTTGTATCTTTTTAGCACAAAGTTCCTATGACGCATCAAAAAAAAGGGACGATGCAGGCTACAGGGGAGGTGAATCACAGAAAAAGCATAGCAATATGTAGGTTCCTTACTGTGCTGCAGGGTCAATAAGAAATTGAGGCCCAGGGACGATCCATGAAAAATCCAGATGTCTTATGTTGGTGGAGCCGCAGAGAAACAAGTGCTGCGTTGTTTCTGCAGCTGTTAGACAGGCGCTGCATCAGTGAGGCTTATCTCATATGCAGTGTGTAAAGTATTTGTACGCACACACAGTAACAAAGTGAAAACACTACAAAAAGACTCCACACCAATTTAGAAAAAATGTCAATATTTATCTGAATGAAACAAGACCAAAACAACAAAAACCCAACATACACAAGCAAAGATACACATTTTTAAAGATTAAATCTCAGTAAAGCACTTAGAAAAACAATAGCTCCAACTACGGCTATCACAATATTGCTGACGGAGTCCTTCCCAACAGTCCGACACTACTTGCAAGGGACAGCGGGCCTCTCACGGAGTCGCACTGACCCCAGACACAGTAATTTTGGACAACGATGAAACAAAAATGTTGCACAGAGTCGGGGAAGTGAGGCGTCCCTGGAGCCGGTACAGCATTGATTCCTTATTGCTAGCAGGTAGGTGAGGTGCTGGTTCCTTACTGTGAGGCAGTGGAGATGAAGTGTTGGTTCCCTACGGTTGCAGGGGAGGTGATGTGGTATCGGTGGCGAGGCGAGGCGAGGCGTCGGTTCCTTACGATCCGGCGGGGTGAATGAATCTAGCAGGTCAAAACGTGGGGCATCGACTTCCCGGTGTAACGATCACACCACGGAGCCACAGGTGCTGCAACGAAGTTGGGTGTCATGGACATCAGTGACACGGCACTCAGGACTCACACTGTGGCAGGACTTGGGAGGCGCTGCAGCATCATCGGTCCTGCAGCATCGGTCGCAGTCATTGCACTTGCTAGCGCCCCTGGTCCTTAGTAAGTAAACTTACAAGGGGACGCGTATAGGTAGATGAACCTTTTGAATCGCATGGAATATCCTAATTACGTAGTGACCAATGGCATCAATAATCAGCGTAACCAATTAATAACTTTAGAATCAAAACAACTATAACCAACAGTTCATGAATAACCACAACTCAGTAAAGCGTTTTAACAATTTTTATTTCTCTATTAGTTACAATACTAAGGCCCTCATTACAACCTTGGCAGGCGGAATCCCGCAGACCGCATTACAACATCACTGCTGGGCCGGCGGGCGGAAACAGAAATTCAGCCCGCCAGCCCAGCGGGGATGTCGGCCGTAACATTGGAGCCTGCTTTTAATGGAGCCGGCGGTGTTGCGCCCATGCGACGGGTGCAGCTGCACCCATCGCGTTTTTCAGTGTCTGCTGTGCAGACAGTGAAAAGCAGGGTGGGGCTGTGCCTGGGGACCCCTGCACTGCCCATGCCAAGTGCATGGGCAGTGCAGGGGCCCCCAGGGGCCCCACGACTCCCCTTCCTGCCAGCCTTTCCATGGCAGTCTCTACCGCCATTGACAGGCTGGCGGGAAGGGGAGTCATAATCCCCTGGGCAGGGCTGCAAGCAGTGCTGCCCTGGCGGATTAAAACCGCCGGGACAACCATGGCAGGAAACCGCCAGTACAACCATCGCAGGAAACCACCAGGACAACCATGGTGGGAAAACGCTGGTCCCGGCGGTGCGACCATGGCGCTACCGCCGCTGTCATAATACGGCAGATTGTACCGCCAGCGTGTTGGCGGTACAATCGCCAAAACAACCCTGGCAGTCTTTGACCGCCAGGGTTGTAATGAGGCCCTAAGTCATCAAGTTAGATCAAACTTTATTTCATCCACACAGAATTAGATCATTAATTGCCATCAATACTACAAACAAATCAGAAAGTGAGAAAACACATGCTAGAATGCTTCAACCTAGGCTAATAAAGATGAATACAACAACATTAATAGCAGAGTTCAGCAAGCAGTTCATCAGTCATTTGTCACTTTCAAATGTCACCCCTAGGAAGCCTACCTAACCCAGGTTAGCATTGGCATGTGGGGCTTCATGCAAAACAGTTTAGAAAACATGAATTTGGAATAACATCTTGATACGAGAAAAACTATAAAACAGCGCAGTTGGTACCTAGAAGAAAAGGCACAAGTTAATCAGTCACATTGTCATAGTTACCTATCCACTGAATGGATCAGCAACAAAGTCAGTCTTCGTCTTCAGGTCATCAATAGATCAGCAACGCATCAGGCTCTCAGAGTATGAGCCCAATGACAGAATCTCAAACCGCGTCTCCTGACGTCATCAATTCTCCCCTCGCATCTGAAGTTTGAGCCCCTTGTCATGACTTTTTATTTGAGTTTTCCAGTCCATCCCCCTAATTCCCAATTGGTCAGTCAGTCAGCAGATAAGACTCTAACCTATAATATTAATTTTTCGAATCTATTAATTTTAATGTTGCTTCTTTCACAGCACACGGATTGGTCCACTATACAATGCCCTCATCATCCGGCTGTTCAGGTATCAAAAATGTTGCATGTTTCTCTTCAGTCAGTGCTCTCATTGTTCAAGTCCTGGGAAAGTACATTTATCCTACTCTACCCATAATTGTATAAAATTGTCTTCATCATCTCCTATCCGTCGGTTAAACAAGGCCATTTTGACTGACTGCATGGAGTCTACATACGTAGCAAGTGTGCCCTGGTTAAGATATATTATGACCTTCTTCGAAAACATGGGTAACAAAATTTATGACACAAACCCAGCTTTGCTGGGAAAAATCTCTAGGAAGGACCTGAGTGTTTTGGCATTAAAGTATTTAGAAGATTTACGATGGGAGGTTGAATCAAAAAAGCCCACCCTCATTCATAACCAAATAATTCTGTCGACGGAGGGCATACAGCCTTATTTGGTGAATGTGGTAAACCCCCGCCACCGCTTTGTTCTCACCAGACTGAGGCTAGATATATTTCATCGTTTAGTAACCTTTCCAACTATAAACGACTGGAGCACCACGTTGAAGGCTTGCCCCTGTGATGCAAAGGCACCTCAAACTACAATTCACGTGATCTTATTCTGTAAATTTTATGCCAAGCAGAGAAAGCGCTTAGTAGTCCCTCTTCTAAGGTTAATCAACTTGCCCCAGTGTCGTATTGCGTACGCCAGCCTCCAGGTGTTATCCTCTATTGAGATGTGTGGAACTTTAGCTAACTTTTTATGCTCAGTATTAAATACAAGAAAGCTTATGGGGGTAGCAACGTAATTTTATCTAGTTCATTTAAAGGTTCGTAACTAGGAAATTTTAAAGATATATTAAATACTCTGTTTGTTTCCTTTTATCATTTTAATTTATTTAAATCTTATCTTATTTATTGTATACTGAAATGTATAATATTTTATACTTTTATGACTTGTTGAAAGTCGAATAAAGTTTGCATTACTTACTCCTATCCGTCAGTACATTGCAGAAAATTCTAACTAAGCAACTTTAACATTGGGTGGCTCAAGGACAGGTCATGCACTAGCTTCTCTGCAGTGCGTTAGAATTTCAGCTCCTTGAGTGAGGCCTGGAAAGGACTAGGCCTTAACCACAGCTAAGTTAACTCTACAAATTAATGCAAAGCATAGGTTATACATCTTAATATGACATATTACTACATTATTCTTTCACATTTTCATTATTTCACACATCTTTAGTTATTTTAGTATAACTTTGTATAAAAGTGGCTGCCGCTCCCCGTGGTCACAATTTCAAACGTGCACTTTATTTTCTCTATAATTAATTTCTCTATGAACTTTTCCTTAATAAAAACACATAAACATTCATTAATCATTTCTAATGAACATATGTGCATCAACAGTCCCTCCTCTGATGACTAAATATGTCATCACACCTTTCTTTTTCCCATTTCATAATTCTGTCTCAGATGTATTTTGCCTTCTTCTCAAATTTCCCCTATAAATTGTTCCCCTGTTTTGTTCTTTCCTCCTCTGATTATTTTTAGATGTCTTCAACTTTATCTTTTGTCATAATTTACATATACCCCATAATCCTAATATGCAAGCAATCACAAATAATATTCCCTGTAAAAAAAATTATAACACCCCATTCCAAATTTGGCTAAGCCAGTTGCCCACTGAAGCAAATCCTTTTCCAACCTTTTCCCAAACACCTGGTTCTTTCAATTCTTTCAAATCCTTACTGGAATTAGTTAAGTTAGTGAGTAAGTCTCTTATCTCTTTATCATTATGTGTATAAATGAACAACAATGCCTAGCAATAATCATCCTACAGACTCTGCTGTCTTTTACTAAAAGAATGTCTAAAGCAAGCCTATTTTGAAGCGTCATAGCTCTACCTATAACATGTCCCATACCATCCTCTAGGAAGACGGTAATAAGCATTAGGTCCACAAAAATAATAAATCCAAGTAATCGCAGGGCCCTGACCATTCAGCATAAAGGTCCATTTACTCTGAAACAAAAACACATACCTACATTCACTCGTTCCTACAAATAAAGTGTCAGTGCATGACTTTGGCCTATATATATAAAGCTTCCCTACATGTAATGCATCTAGTGCTAATTTTCCTTGTGTTTTAATATCGGTGGAAGCATAATCATTCTTATAAGTTCTTTTCTGTAACCCTTTTTCTAACTTCTCCTTCAATGCCTTTCTCCTGTCATCAGTATACCCTATAAAGCTCTTTTCTAAAGGTGTCAAATTGTTTCTGTGTGCGTACGCTGTCCCAAAAGTTAGTGTTGGTTCAAATAATCCTTTATCTAGTACTATATCATGTTCATTAGCCACCTTACTCAGGTATCTAATAATAGGAACAAATTAAAACACTACATCATAATTTGAGTAAAAATACTGTAAGTACTCTTGGTTATAGAATCTTGTTAGTATCAAACTACAGCTTAAGCCATAGGTTAAGGGAAGACTATGGTACGGAACTCCTTCTACTGACATAGGAATTTGTGTACACACAAGACAATTCCTCGCATCCATTGTCTCAACATACTCACTCAACAAGCAATAGAAAACATTAAAAGAAAGCTCTCCTTGAGCATTAGTATAGTCATGCAAGTATTTCTCATCTAACTTAAACCTCTCTAAAGCTGTTAGTGTGGTAGTTTCAGGAGCAGAAGTAATAGTAGCCTTTTTCATATCATGAACAGACATTCCCACAATCATTATTATAAACATTATTCCACACATAACTGCTAGTCCTACACTCATGTATCTACAGTGCCTAATATTTCTATCTTGATTATTTAGCTCAGCCATGATCTGTAAAGAATCAGAAAGCAGAAGTAACTCTTAGATAAAGTGCAACAAAAATCAAAAACGAAGAAAAATTATCTTCTCACAGTTCAGTTTCACATCCAGGAACCCCTCCTTTTCCTTTGTCAAAATCGATTAGCAGCTTGTCACATCCGGTTTTCAATTGTCATATCAGGTTATCAATGTCTCTTTTGGTTTTGTTTCAACTGTCTCTTAATTAGGGTTCTCAGATCAGCTTAACAATTCAGCTCTTCGATCACCTTCAGGTTACATCAAAATACTGACTCAGAACTTCTCTATCAAAACAAAAAGACATCAACTCGTGTTGCCATTCATTGGTAGCTGTATATGCCCATAAAGGACCTGCGTAACGTCGACTTGCTATTCTCTTCTTTTCAACCTTCGTTCACCACCTAATTCTCCTTCACTCAATTCTTCCTTTCTCGTAGTGTCTACTTCTTCTTCTATTGTTTCATTTACGACCAGTTCCCTTTTCTTTCCAATCTGCGATTCAGGTCAATTATCTCCTTTTCTTGTTCCTTCTGTCAATTTTCTTCTCAAGATTGGACTTTTCTATTTCTCCTTCTCTATGGTGTTTTCTCTTGATGGAGCAACGGGCTCAGGAGGAGTCGAATCACCTTGACCTTCATCCGTCTCAACTCTTTCACCCTCTTGGTCTGGCATTTGCTCTGTCTGCTTTTCAGCACCGTCTGCTTCTGGGAGAACCACTGCTGAGCTAGGCTCTCCTGCTGTATCCATTGAGATAGGCTCTTGCACACCCTCCTACAATTCTTCACTTTCATCTCTTACGGGGGTGATAGATCCATCTTCCACAAGCTCTGGTTCAATTTCGGGATCTGTTGGCTCCTTTTCTGTCTCAGTTGCGGCGACCTGTTTCCCTGTTGTTGGTACTCTCAAAAACACTTCTTCATGCACCGGTGGACATACCATTCTCTTTGTATGGCTTGAATGTATCCAGTTCGGGAGTCCTGCACACTTCACAGCTTTCATAGTTGTTAGCACCACCTGGCAAGGACCCCTCCAATGCGATTCCAAGCAGGTCTTGCAAACATGCTTTTTGACAACGACCCAGTCTCCGGCTCTCAGATTGTGACCTGGATAGTGGATGGGTACCAGGTGGTAGGGTGGTGGCCTGCACCTACTGAGAGAAAGAGCAAACCACATCAGCCAGACCCTTGCAGTAGTCCAACACCATATCATCTGCAATATTGACAAGTGCATTGGCTGGAACTACTGGTAATCTCATTGCTCTGCTCATGAGGATTTCATAGGGTGACAGATCTGTCTTCCTGTCAGGTGTGTTTCTCATTGACATCAACACCAAAGGCGATGCATCTGGGCATTTCACATTTGTAGCAGCACACATCTTAGCAGTTCTTTATTTTAAGGTACCATTCATCTGTTCCATTAGTCCTGATGCTTCAGGGCGATAGCTACAATGCAACTTTCGCTCGATGTTTAGTGCTGAACATAAGAGTTTAATCACCTCATTATTGAAGTGAGTTCCCCCATCTGATTCTAAAGAGATCGGAAACGCGAAACGTGGTATCAACTCCCTAATCAACAGTTTTGCTGCTGTGAGACTGTCATTTCTTCTTGTGGAGTATGCTTCGATCCAGTGACTAAAGACACACAATCACCAACACATACATCAAACCTCCACATGTAGGCATTTCAATGAAATCCAATTGCATTCTGCTGAATTGACCTCCTGCTCTTCCAATGTGGCTCAAATTCACCACTGTCCCTTCTCCCACGTTTAGTTGCTGAGAAACTATACAGCGATGAGATACTGCCTCCGCTGCTTGCCTAAATTTAGGATTAAACCAGTCAATCTTGAACAATCTAACCATGGCATCCCTTCTAATATGTGCCTGCCCATGATAATACCTGGCGATCTGAGACAATAAATCATCGGGCAGGACCATCTGACCTTCTTCAGAAACCCACATTTCAACAGGTCTTTGGACACATTCATATTTTACCCGGAGACGTCTTTCTTCTTTGTCAACATTATTCTGCAATGTTTTCAACTCTTCTAAAATATCAATCACCTTTAATGCAAAACTCGAACAAGTATTGTCATCTTCTGTCATCAATTCCCACTTATCTTTAAACGATATACAGTTCAATGCACAAAACCTTGCAACTTGATCTGCATATCCATTTCCCAATGAGATGTAATCCTGTATCTATTGATGTGCACTGCATTTCACCACAGCAATTTCTTCAGGTAATTGTATTGCATACAGCAACTCTTTTATCTTGCTGCCATTTCTCACTGGTTTACCAGTAGAGGTCAGGAAACCTTTTTGCAACCGCAATTGACCAAAATCGTGAACAATTTCGAATCCACATTGCCTGTCAGTATAGATTGTGCCTCTCAGTCTCTCAGAAACATGGCATGCCCTAGTAAGAGCTACCAATTCTGCCACTTGTGCAGAATATACACCTCAAAGCCAGGAAGCTTCTAATGTGCCTGTGATTGTGCATACAGCATATCTTGCTCTCAATGTCCCTGTACCATCTCTGAGACAGGACCCATCGACAAAAACAATTTGATCTTTTTCTTCTAATCGTGTATCTCTGGTATCAGGCCTTGGTTTTGTACACAGTTCAGTTACCTCAAGACAATCATGCTCGGTGTCTTCGTCTTTTTCAATTTCAACAGTATCACTTGGAAGTAATGTTGCTGGATTCAACACTGTACATCTTTTCAATGTTACATTTGGAGCACCTAATATGCTCGTCTCATACCTTGTCAGTCTTGCACCAGTCAAATACTGTCTTTTTGTCCTTGTTAGTAAAATCTCAACAGAATGTGGTACCATTACCGTCAAAGGGTATCCCATCACTACTCCTTCACATTGAGAAAGACTGTGACCAACTGCGGCTACTGCATGCAGACAACCTGGTAAAGCTGCTTCGACTGAGTCCAAGGTAGCTGAAAAATAAGCTACTGGGCGATAAGAACCTCCATGGACCTGTGTCAAAACAGACAAAGAACAAGCATCACGTTCATGACAAAACAATGTTAATGGCTTTGTGTAATCAGGCATTCCCAACGCTTGAGCTCTACACAAACTCTCTCTCAACTCAGTGAACGCTTTCATCTGATCCTCATCTAATGTAATGGGGTCTGTAACTTACTTATGTGTCAACTGTTGCAATGGTTTGGCAATCCCAGCAAAATTTGGAATCCACTGTTGACAATACCCTACCATTACCAGAAACATTTTGATATCTCTCTGTGAAGTCGGAGGACTTCTCTGCAGTATCTTAGTAATCCTCTCCCTGGGGATTCTCCTTGACCCTTTCTCAGTCTGGTGTCCCAGGTATTTTACTGATTTCTGACAATACTGCAATTTCAAAGGTGACACCTTATGTCCGAATTTTCCCAAGTGATTCAACAGGGCAATTGAGTCATACTTACACTCGTCCCTTGTCCTGGATGCAATCAGCAAATCATCAATGTACTGCATTAGAGTCGATTGGTACGGTAGTTCCAATGTCTCCAGATTCTTTTTCAGGATCTGATTAAACAGAGACAATGACTCCGTATACCCTTGTGGAAGACTGTACCAGCTGTAGACTCTGTTTAGGAATTTGAAACTAAAAGAAACTGACTATCCTCATGAAGAGGCACAGAAAATAAAGCTTGTGACAAATCTACCACTCTGAACCACTCTGTATCGCAAGGAATCTTAAACAGTATCACTGCTGGATTTGGCACTACCGGACAACACTTGACCACCATGTCATTTACTTTTCGCAAGTCCTGCACAATGTTCACTTTTCCACACAGCTTCTTTAAGCCCATTATTGGTGAATTAGATGGACTGCTCAACACTTCTTTCAAAACTCCTTGTTTCAGAACATCTCCAATTATCTGCGCCACTTTCATCAGAACATCTTGTGCCATGTTATAGTGTGGAAGCTGGGGAAATACTACATTTGGCTTCAGAGTGATCTTAATCGGTTCCACTCCCTCAATCAAACCCACTTCTTTTCCTGTCAGGTCCCACACATTTTCCTGTACTGTTCCCTATAAGTCTGCATGCAATTCTTTCACAGTAAACATCGGGAAAAACTCGATCAATGGGTATTCCTCATTAACATTGTTATTTATGGTCTCAGATGTCTGTTCTTCCTCATCATCGCTATTAGTTTGAACCTCTATTCCAGCAATCAAACAGCTAATGGAGCACTTTGTCTTACACAGTAAGTCCCTTCCCAGTAGGGGTACTGGACTTGAGTTGCAGACTATGAACCTATGCAGTCCCTGGAAGTACCAATTTCAACCTGTACCGGATCTGTTTTTGGATTTGTCAACTGTCTGTTCTCTACTCCCACAACTTGAACTGTTCTGCCTGAAAAGGTGAGTTCGGAACTTCTGCACTTTTCAATGTAGAGCGTGTAGCTCCTGTATCCACTAAAAATGAGACTTTGTAACCCATCACCTTTCCCTTCACACAAGGTCCTCTCTGGTCTACTTCTAAGGACGCTGCAAGCATCCACAGTCCTTCATCTGAACTGTCACTCATCCATGCTTCGTTTATTTCATCCTTACTGTGAAATGGGAATTGGTGTACTGTGTCATTACTTCTGTCTTGTCTCTGACCTGTGACCTGCTGAGTAAGCATCATCGGTTGCTGTTCCATCGGGGCTTGCAGTATCTGCATTTGCTGTATAGGTACCATGGAAACCTGCTGCTGTATTGGTTGTAACTGTGTCTTGCACATGCTGCATGGGTTGAAAATTCTGCACTTGGTTTTGGACATTTGGATTAGGTCCTCTCATTCTAGGGACCTTCACAGTTTGAAATGTATTGACATCACCACCTTGCTGAACAACACCATCCTGCACCATCAACGGACACTCCAGCTTCCAGTGTCTCACGTTTCCGCACTGATGACACAGTAACATCTTTTTCATCCCTGCACATCATTCTAAACTACTATAGTATTCAAATCCGGACCACGAGTCAGGTTGACTCCACGACCCCTACCTCTCATTTGAGGTTGGAACATGACAGTTTGAGCTGCCTTTTTTTGCATCACCATTGCTTTCTCCTTCAATGTTTTCTGCTTCAATTCAATCTCATCACTACATAATTTCACGTACTGCAACACCTCATCAATTGGCTTTCCTTGCCAACAAATCAAATGAATCTTAACCATCTGCCCTATTTCTGGTCTCAATCCTTCGACAAACTCTCATAATAAGTATGCATCGACTCGTTAGTTTCTTGCACTGTCCTGTCAATTCTCTGCCAATCAATATATTTAGGAGAAATTCTTGTCTTCAGGAATTCAATCACCTTATAATAATGTTTCATTACTTCAGGTGATGGTGCACCTGTAACTCTATCCCTTCCGGTTCACTTGTTGGCCAATCTACTGTCCTCTTGCATTCAACCCACAAATCAGCTGGAATCACTGTTTCCAACAAAGTATTCAAGTCTGCCCACAGACATTTGGAAAGCTTCACAAATCTATCGGTCTGCTGGTACCGCTCAATCGGTTTCTCCCTCAGTTTCGGATAATAATTTTTGAATGACAGTATATCACTCCTGTGCCATGGGACATGAACGAACTGCCCTCCTGGAATTTCCCTCATAGGAAAAATCCTTACTGTATCATTGTCTTTCTGAACACCTTCAGACCCTTCTTGTGAATCTTGTTTCCATTTATCCTTCTTCTTTGCCCATCTACCTTCCCACTTCTCTAATGCTCCCCAAATCTGAGCACTCTGCAACAATTCTTTCAGTTGAGCCTTCATTCCTGCTAACCTCATGTGCTCGACATCCTTTGCCATGAAATCTAACCTGTAACTTCGCTTCAAATGTTTTGTTCTCTCAATCTCTATGTCATGTTTGACTGCCAGTTCTGCCAATTTCTGATTTACCTTACTCACTTTCCTTGTAATCCTTGGACACTAGTACCTCAGCTCTTCTTCTGTGTAGGATTTGTTTCCTCAACTAGCTCAGTTACTTCTGTAGTTAGTCTTACACGATTTATCTGCTCTTCACCCTTGGATTTATTTTGAGGCGTATTCAAACTATCCAACCATTCACTCAATTCTGTGCTGTCAATCCCTGTAACGAGATGTTACTTGCATTTGGCAATGGCACCTGTTGCATCACTGCACCTGGAGTTTGCGGCGTCAAACGTTTCAGACGTTGACTTGCACTCGGGCCATTTACTGCATCTGGAAGCACAACAAGTGGACTAAGATCCATTAATGGTCTAGTTCCATTAAAGGTCTAACCCATAGACGATATCACTTGCACATGATCACTCACTCCCCTCCTCACGAGAGTCTGGGACATTTCACCTTGCTGTCCTGGAATTGATTTCTTCTGTGCAAACAATTGTCCAGCTGGACCAACAGTAATCGGTAGCGATATTGCATCTTGAGCTGCTCTGACATTCGCATTTTGTGGAAGAGCTACTCCCCTAGTCTGATTCACTACTGGTGTCACATCTGACTGTGTCCCTGTCATTGGCGTGAACTTCGGCAATCCCTGTGGCTGTGCCTAAGGAGGCAACATTGGCCTAGGAAGCACTTGCTCCGATGGCACCTCTAAGTTCGAAGTTGTCTCAAGAACTGGTACATCTGGATAAATTCTCTGTATCAATGGGGGTGCATCTGCACTTGGACCATCGAAGTAGTCACTGCATTAGGAGTACTTTGCACTACCCCTTGTACCTGTCCATTATTTGTCTGCACTGGTCCCTCTGACCCGATGCTTGTGCTGGAGCAGTTAGGGCAGAACTAGTACTTGGACCCCCTACATGCGCCACATATGACGGAGGTCAGTCCCTCAACAATTGTTTAGTAAGATCCTCAACATCTGAATCTTCTTCTTCTAGATAAGTCTTTTTCTTCTTCTTAGTCCCTGAAATCTTATCACTCTTAGCAGCATCTTCTTTTTCTGACTCGTCTTCCTCTGTAATTGCAGGAAACAATTTAATACCCTGTAATGTCTCAGTTCTCCACCTTTTTTGTTCCCAATCCTACCTTGCTTCTGCCAAGGACTTTTCTACCTTCCTTATTCTCCTCTGAAATTTCAACTCTTTTTGTTGTCTGGCTACTAGCTCCCAAACCGCTAAACCTCAACCAGTGCTGGCCTCGGTAATGGCTTTGTCTCATATAATGTTATTCGCAATTCATCCGAAACTCTCAAATTAAACGTCCCATGCTCTGGAAACGCTAGAGCTCCAAATTCCTTTGTCATTTTGCACCACTGCTTTAACCAAAGATATAGCGTGACACCTCGCTCCCCCATCACAATATATGCCGGAGAATTTTCCGGTGGGGTCGGCTCCCCCACTGCCGCCTTAATGTAAGAATCACCCTTCATGGCACTTCTAAAGGCTTTGAAAAACGTCATTTTCTCTGTTGTATTTATTTCGATTCAATAATGAAATGACTTTTACTCCCAAGATTCCTTTCACTTGCTTACTCAACCAATTGCCTCTTACGGACCGCTGCCAATCCGCTCACGACTCTTCTCACTAACCAACCTATCCCAGCGCGGCACACTTCTGATGTCACACTCACACACTGCGGCTGACAAAGTCTTGAGGCTTTCCTCCTAAACTTCAACTCACACAAAACTAATGCAAAATATTGCGAGCACTTAACCAAAAAACCAATAACCAAAAACAAACCTGCTGGTTTACTACAGGAAGGCACACAATTGCTTCAGAGACCTTACGGATTTTCACTAATGGCCCTTTCGCTCATGTAGCTATTCCTCATTCTCAGTCGCCCACATTCGCAAGCAAAATTCGACCCGCAAATTTCACTCTCAACTGATCAACGGGTCTGTCCTGGTGCACATAGGACTCGCCCAATCTCAGTCGAGAAATTTCTCCTACTCACTTAGCTCACACACTGACTTGTTGACCACACCGATCAACCTACTAAACCAGACAAATTGCAACATGTACCCAAGTGTCTCGTACACTTGTCAATATACTCCGGAGTCTTAGACCACGCAGGGTCAGTACATCACCAACAACCACGTGGACACTTTTTGAGCACTAAGCGCCACACACATATGAAGTTCGACGACTTCCCTACTCTCATACTGCAGAGTACGCACACTGCTACTAAACCTCATCTAGAGTATGCAAACTCCCTATGTTACCCCTCATACATCACAATTCATCTGCACTTTGCTTAAGCCTTTGCAAGCACATCCCACCATTTTCACACTATCACAAAACACGCCGAGAACACACCCAACTTTTCTAGCGGGATCCAGGATCTGGGAAAGTCATTTCTGGGCTTAGGGGGACATCATCTTTGCTACAGTTGCCATCTCAGAAAAACAAAAATTCGAACTCATAAAATATGAACAATTAACCCTGACTTAAACTACCACCATAACCACTAATCACCACATAACTAGTCTTCCAAGGAAACTAACCATAAAGCTGCTACCAAAAACCGCTAGCGCGCCTGGTGCTTATTAAGTAAACTTACAAGGGGACGCGTACAGGCCAATGAACTGTTTGAATCGCATGGAATATCCTAATTACGTAGTGACCAATGGCATCAATAATCAGCGTGCCGCTTTTGACACTGTAGATCACAACATTCTCCTTCAAAGACTTTCCGCTATAGGAATAGTAGGCACAGCACTGAGCTGGTTTCCTTCATTCCTGAAAGGTAGAACCTTTCAAGTTCTTGACATTTCGTTTCGGTCTAAAACACTCCCCCTTACATGTGGTGTTCCTCAGGGCTCCTCATTGAGCCCTACACTTTTTAATATCTATCTTTTTTCTCTAGCCGAAGTCGTGGAACCCCACTGCCTTTCTGTGGTCTCATATGCTGATGGCACACAGTTCGTAGTTTCACTCTCTAACGTCAAGGACCCCTCTCATACAAATCTTTCCCTCTGTTTGGCTGATGTAGCCAAATGGATGACTGAGTCCAAACTCAAACTTAATGATGGAAAATCAGAAGTAATGATTATGGGCAATTGTGCCCCCTCTAACTTCCCGGCACTACTTACAGAGGTTTTGAATAATCTTCCACCCCCTAAGGATCATATAAAGAGTCTAGGCTTCTGGCTAGACCATCGCCTTACGATGGAGCAGCAATCTAAAAAGATTGGCTCATCTTGCTTTCGCCTCTTAAGAACCTTAAGGAAAATTCTTAACCTCCTGCCAGAAGAATTCTTATCCAGGCCCTGATACTGTCACGACTGGACTATGGTAATTCCCTTTTTCTCAGCTCCCCTGGTTATGTGATAAGGAGACTGCAGGTTGTACAGAATGTGGCCTCATGATTACTTATGAAGATACCTAAACATCTATCAGCTAAACTCGCCTTAGTGTCCCTTCACTACCCATAAGACATCGGATCAATTTTAAGGCCCTATGCTTGACACACAAAGCCCTTCATAATAAAGGCCTTTACATTTCTTAGGCAAAACATCTCACTTTACGCTCCTACAAGGACTTTGAGATCTTCCACCGCCCAGCAAGTTCATATCTCTTGATTCAAAAGATTTTCATGGGGAGGTAACTCTTTTTTAGTTAAGGCTGCTCACCTTTGGAATTCCTCACCCCTAGAGTACCGACAAGAACCTTTGGAACTACCTTTCTGTAACAAATTGAAGACCTTTTTATTTTCATCATAGTTTTTCTCTTGGGTTTTCTGTTTTGAGCTGTCACCTACCTTTTAGTGATGGGAGGCCTTCGGGTAGCCATGCGCTTTACAAATTATCTAAACTAAACTAAACTAAATGAGTTTATGAAACCATACCAAAATGGTATTTGGGTTGTGTCAATGGTTGTGGAAATACTGGTCGGAAATTTCAAGTAGTATTTTGCAACTAGTAAATAGTAAATATCATCCCTTGTTACCAGAACCTCTTGGGGGTCCAAATGTGAGGAATGCAATCCTCGAGTATATATATCCAATAGTGCAATCTGTAGTCAGAACAGGGTACCACATAAGGCAGTGTTTATTACCACCTTTGGTTTCTCCAAAACAACCTTAGACACATTTATATTGTTTTATTTTACAGTTGACTTCCTTGTTCAGAAGCCTGTACCGTGTTACGGAGATCAACGACTACTCACGAAGATAGACTATCTCATCCCCCTGTCAAAACTTCCCACTGTGACCAAATTGGCTAAATGTTTTTCGAAAGAAATAGTGGGGCTCCATGGATTTCAAGAGGTTATAATAATAGTGAGGGGGACTCAGTTTATGTCTATGGTCTGGAACAGACTATTATAACAATTAGGCACCATCATTTTCAGGTCAGTCAATCAATCTTTCTTTATTCCATGGTATAAATAACAATTGTTAGAAATGGGGTCTCTAGATGGCAGTGGTTTGCACCCTGTCTAAGAAGGGACCCTCACTCTAGTCAGGGCAAGGGAGTCATACAGCTAAGATAACCCCTGCTCACTCCCTTGGTAGCTTGGCACAAGCTGTCAGGCTTAACTCAGAGGCAATGTGTAAACTATTTGTACACAAGCACAGTAACACATTGAAAACTCCACTAACGTACTCCACACAAGTTTAGAAAAATAGCCAATATTTGTTTTTTAGTCAAACAAGACCAAAACGACAAACATCCAACATACATAAGACATCACTTTTCAAAGGTTTAAATGAGTCTTAGTCCATAAGAATTAATGGTTGTATCTTTTAGCACAAAGTACCTATGACGCATCAAAAAAAGGACGATGCAGGCTGCGGGGAGGTGAATCACAGAAAAAGCAGAGCGATATGTAGGTTCCTTACTGTGGTGCAGGGTCAATGTAAAATTGAGGCCCAGGGACGATGTGTGAAAAATCCAGACGTCTTATGTTGGTGGAGCCGCAGTGAACCAGGTGCTGCGTTGATTCTGCAGCTGCGAGATAGGCGCTGCATCAGTGAGGTTTATCTCATATGCAGTGTGTAAAGTATTTGTACGCACACACAGTAACACAGTGAAAACACTACAATTTAGCAATAATGTCAATATTTATCTGAAAAAAAACAAGATCAAAACAACAAAAACCCAACATATACAAGCAAAGATACACATTTTTAAAGATTAAGGGGGTTATTCTAACTTTGGAGGAGTGTTAATCCGTCCCAAAAGTGACGGTAAAGTGACGGATATACCACCAGCCGTATTATGAGTTCCATAGCATATAATGGACTCGTAATACGGCTGGTGGTAAATCCGTCACTTTCCCGTCACTTTTGGGACGGATTAACACTTCCTCCAAAGTTAGAATAACCCCCTAAATCTCAGTAAAGCACTTAGAAAAACAATAGCTCCAACCAGGGCTATCACTGACAGAGTCCTTCCCAAGTGTCCGACACTACTTGCAAGGGACTGCGGGCCTGTCAAGGAGTCGCACTGACACCAGACACAGTATTTTTGGACAACGATAAAACCAAAATGTTGCACGGAGTCGGGGAGGTGAGGAATCACTGGAGCCGGTACAGCATTTGTTTCGTATTGCTATCAGGTAGGTGAGGCAGTGGAGGTAAGGTGTTGGTTCCCCACGGTTGCAGGGGAGGTGATGTGGTATCATTGGCGAGGTGTTGGTTCCTTACGATCCGGCGGGGTTAATGAATCCAGCAGGTCAAGACGTGGGGCATTGACTTCCCAGTGCCATGATCACACCATGGGGCCACAGGTGCTGCAACGAAGTTGGGTGTCACGGACATCAGTGACACAGCACTCGCGACTCACACTGTGGCAGGACTTGGGATGCGCTGCAGCGGCATCGGTCCTGCAGCATCGGTTGCAGTCATTGCACTTGCTCGCGTCCCTGTTCCTTAGTAAGTAAACTTACAAGGGGACGCGTATAGGCCTATGAACCTTTTGAATCGCATGGAATATCCTAATTACGTAGTGTCCAATGGCATCAATAATCAGCATAACCAATTAATAACTTTAGAATCAAAACAACTAAAACCAGCATTTCATGAATAACCACAACTCAGTAAAGGGTTTTAACAATTTTTATTTCCCTATTAGTTACAATACTAAGGCCCTCATCACAACCTGGTGGTCGGTGGTAAAGCGGCGGTAAAACCGTCAACAGGCTGGCGGTAAATAAAATGGAATTATGACCGTGGAGGAAACCGCCAACATAGACAGCCACTTTAACACTCCGACCACAACGGCGGTACAAACAAACAGCATGGCGTTCACCACCAACAGACCGGGTGAAGACAATGTACCGCCCACACTATTATGACAGGCCAATCAACGCGAACAAAAACAAGACGGAAACAGGACTTGGAAGGGAAAACACTCACCTCTACGCATTCCATGAGGAACCAGGACGCCATGGAGCCTGAACTCCAAATAGTCCCTGCGATTGTCTTCCTGTTCCTCTACCAGGAGCACGACCGACGGCAGCGACGACCACGGTGAGTACTGCACCTACGACACAGGGGAGGAGGGAGGGAAAAGAGAGTGACACACACATGCAACACGCAACTCCCCCACCCCCACCCTCACCTACTACAACACACACACCAAACCATGCTGAAACATTACATTTACCCCCCCAACCCGCCCTGGAAGAACGCAAGGACAAAAGGAAATGATTCTAACCATTGTAATCAATAAACATCCATTAGTCCAAAATTTATATACACTATAACCAAATATGTACACCAAGAATTCAAGACCAGGTACTACACCTACATAGTCCGTGGACCACTGGGCCCAAAATGCATGGGCGAGCCCACACAAGATACCCGATTGAAACAGAGAGAACACTGCAGGGGCATCAGATCGAAATAAAACAGGCACCTCAGGGGGAAGGGAAGGGGGGGCACCTCAGCTGGATGAGTGCACGACGCCAGCTCCACGATGGGGCTCCATGTCCATTGATGTATCCTGGGGAGTGCAAAGCCACAGTCTCTCAAGTCTCTCCAGTGGGTGGTTTGCCCACTGCTCTATCCTGGGGAGTGCAAAGCCACAGTCTCTCAAGTCTCTCCAGTGGGTGGTTTGCACACTGCTTGGTCCTGGGGAGTGCAAAGCCACAGTCTCTCAAGTCTCTCCAGTGGGTGGTTTATCCACTGCTTGGTCCTGGGGAGTGCAAAGCCGAAGTCTCTCAAGTCTCTCCAGTGGGTGGTTTGCCCACTGCTTTATCCTGGGGAGTGCAAAGCCACAGTCTCTCAAGTTTCTCCAGTGGGTGGTTTGCCCACTGCTCTATCCTGGGGAGTGCAAAGCCACAGTCTCTCAAGTCTCTCCAGTGGGTGGTTTGTCCACTTCTTTATCCTGGGGAGTGCAAAGCCACAGTCTTTCAAGTGGAGAACAGTCTCTACTGGTTCTGGAGGGGGCTTTGTGCCCAGAGTGCTTCATCCTGCCAAGGACTGAGGTAGTGGATGCCTTTCTCCACTGATTCTGGAGGGGGTTTTGTGCCCTGAGTGCTTCATCCTGCCAAGGTCAGAGGTAGTG
The DNA here is from genome assembly GCF_031143425.1 of Pleurodeles waltl. NCBI lineage: Eukaryota > Metazoa > Chordata > Amphibia > Caudata > Salamandridae > Pleurodeles > Pleurodeles waltl. The sequence continues at coordinate 1,229,687,219 of NC_090445.1, forward strand.
AATGTATCTCTCCACTGGTTCTGGAGGGGGCTTTGTGCCCAGAGTGCTTCATCCTGCCAAGGACTGAGGTAGTGGATGCCTCTCTCCACTGGTTCGGGAGGGGGCTTTGTGCCCAGAGTGCTGCATCCTGCCAAGGACTGAGGTAGTGGATGCCTCTCTCCACTGGTTCTGGAGGGGGCTTTGTGCCCAGAGTGCTTCATCCTGCCAAGGACTGAGGTAGTGGATGCCTTTTTCCACTGGTTCTGGATGGGGCTTTGTGCCCAGAGTGCTTCATCCTGCCAAGGACAGAGGTAGTGGATGTATCTCTCCACTGGTTCTGGAGGGGGCTTTGGGCCCGGAGAGCTTCATCCTGCCAAGGACTGAGGTAGTGGATGCCTTTCTCCACTGGTTCTGGAGGGGGCTTTGTGCCCAGAGTGCTTCATCCTGCCAAGTACTGAGGTAGTGGATGCCTTTCTCCACTGGTTCTGGAGGGGGCTTTGTGCCCAGAGTGCTTCATCCTGCCAAGGACTGAGGTAGTGTATGTATCTCTCCACTGACTGTGGGGCAACATGGAAGCTGCCCAGGCCCCTAGAACTGACCACCAGCCACAAACGGATGACCACTGGGGATGGCGGCCATGTCTGCGGTGGTGCCGCTGGCTCAGGTTGTCGTGGGGCCGCTGGCGGGGCTGGCGGCGGTGTCATTATCGGCGGTGCTTGTAGCGGTCATTAGGGGGGCGGTGCTTGCGGCGGTCATTGTGGCGGCGGTGCTTGCTGCGGTCATTGTGGCGGCGGTGCTGGTGGCTGGCTCACTGACTGCCGTGCTGGTGGCTGGCTCGCTGACCTCGGTGCTGGCAGCGGTGTCTGTAATGGCGGTGCTGGTGGCTGGCTCACTGACCGCGGTGCTGGTGGCTGGCTCACTAACCGCAGTGCTGGCGGCGGTGTCTGTAATAGCGGTGCTGGTGGCTGGCTCACTGACCGCGGTGCTGCTGAAGGGCTCTGTATCTGGGCTGCTGGCGGCGGTGTCCTTGCCGGCGGTGCATGTGGCGGTCTTGTCTGTCGTGCAGGTTGGTGGCAACATTGACTTGCCTTTCTGCTTCAGGCCCTTCCCCACCTTGGATGCTGGTGCAGCTGTCTTCCCACTCCCCACGCTTGTCTTGGCTGAGCACTTGGTGGCAGGTGTTTTGGCCTTCTCCCTCTGGGATGTGGGCAACTTCTTCTGTTTTGGAGGTGGGGGAATGTCCTTGGCCTCGCTCCTTGGGACACTGGCAGCCCTGTTGCTTGGCACACTTCAAAAACCGGGTATTGCTGGCACCACTGTGCCCGGTGATGTGGTGGCTGAGGTGCAGGGTTGGGACCTGGAAAGGCGGCCCCTAGGGGACGGACGGGGGGTAGATGTAGGGAAGAGGTCAACATTTAAGAGGAAAAGTTTTTTTGACACACTGGGACGGGTAGATGGAGGGGGTTTGGGAGTGGAGGAAGAGGTAGGGTTATAGGAGGTGTTCGTTTGCTGACTTTGGGTGAAGGTGCATGGGCTGGAGGCTGTTGTGAGGTGGATGGCTGTTGGGTGGGTGTGTGACTGCGTTTGTGTACTTTGGGAGGAGGGCTCACAGACACACTGGTAGAGGACACAGAGGATGTGTGAATGGTAGTGGGGGTGGTGAGTGCACGTGAGCGGTATGTGGTGATGGGCGTGCTGGTGATGGAAGTAGTGGTTGAAGATGTAGTGCATGCAGGTGTGAGTGGAGACGTGACAGGGAGGGAGGAGGGAGACGTGGAGGAGGGGGACACAGTGGAGGCAGTGGATGCTAGTATGTGTGCATGGGTATGATGCTTGTGTGAGTGCTTGTGGGATGTGTGGTGCTTATGTTTGCCAGAGCCACCCTTGTGTGTTGAGGTGTGTGCATGCTGGTCTGATGGTGTGCTTGGGATAGGCTGAGGTACAGGGGATTGGGTCTGGGTGGAGGAAGTTGGAGGGGGGAGGCTGGACACAGGGACAATGGCTGCCATCAGTGCAGAGGCCAGAGCCTGAAATGCTCTCTGTTGGGCTGCATGGCCAGAATGAATGCCCTCCAGGTATGCATTTGTCTGTTGCAACTGCCTCTCTACACCCTGGATGGCATTCAGAATGGTAGACTGCCCAACAGTGAGGGATCTCAGGAGGTCAATAGCCTCCTCACTGAGGGCAGCAGGGCTGACTGGGGCAGGGCCTGAGGTGCCTGGGGCGAAGGAGATGCCCACCCACCCGCGTGAGTGGCCACGGGACACACGCCGAGGGGCTGCTGGGAGGGCGGTGCTGGTAGGGGGGGTGGCGGCTGTACCTGTAGATGGGGTGGGCACAGAGGGGCCCGCCACCGCAAGGGATCTCCCATCAGATGAAGAGTCTGTGTCGCTGGTTTCAGCTCCTGTCTCCGTCATGGAGCTCCCCTCGCCCTCCGTCCCCCTAGTGAATTCAGACTCCATTGTCTGGCCCTCCAGGGCCATCTGGGATGCAGCTCCCTCCTGCTCCGGTGTCACAGCCCCTCCGCCTGATGATGCTAATGCACACAAGAACAGGGAGACCACAAAAAGGGGGGGGAAGAAAGAAGAAAGACATGTTCAGTGCATACAATACCGCTACCGTTTGCAGACACTACAGACACAGCAGCCCTCTGCACTACGCCATGCACGTAGAGTTCCCTAATTAATCACAGGGACATGGGTACATGGCCTATACCCGATTGCTGCACACATGGAAGTCACAGGAGCCTGACTAGGTATAGATGGCTATTACCACTGGTGGGGATGGGGTGCCACTTAGCCTGCCTCACAAAGGGTCCTTGCCTACAAAGCTCGCCCTAGCCTATGGGAACCCACTGCCCACCTCCCCCACCCAGGCACCTCCAATGCACGCAGAGTCAGCTGAATGTGAGTGTACTCACCCCCTTGTGGCTGCTGTGATGCCCTCAAGCGCCCATCCAACTCCGGATACGCCACTGCCAGGATCCGGAACATGAGGGGGGTCATGGTGCGACGGGCACCCCTCCCACAATGGGAGGCCATCCCCAGCTGGGCCTCCGCCGTCTTCTTGCTCTAGCGGCGAAGGTCCTCCCATCTTTTACGGCAGTGGGTACTCCGTCTGTGGTGGACCCCCAGGGTCCAGACGTCCTTGGCGATGGCACGCCAAATATCCTTCTTCTGGTGGGCGCTGACCTAGTGGAATTGTACAGGGGAAACTTTTACACTTTTACCATCCGGACCGTCATACTCATTGCTCACCAGTTCCCACCCTTGCCCTGACGAACATACACTCACCATCCGATCATGCAGGCCTCATCTCCCCCCGCATCTTCCATCCACACCACTCCAAACAGGCATTGCCCAAGCAGCATGCTCACAGTGTACTCACCTGTTTGTCAGGAGGACCATGAAGTAGCGTGTACTGGGGGAGGGTCCCATCCACTAGTTTGTCCAACTCCTCTGATGTGAAGGCAGGGGCCCTTTCGCCAGACACATGAGCCATCGTCGCTTCCAGACTGAGGTCACAGCAGCACTTGCAGTGTAGGTTCTCTCCTGTCGAAGATCAGGTATCAAGTGAGTGAAAAGAGAGAAAATTGTGGTCACATCCGCGGCTGTGCGTACCGTCACCGCCGGTGTACATCGTCATTGGCTCCTCGGACCCATAGGGCCCAATGTTAATCAATGCAGGATTGCGCCGCGGTCTTCGACCGCCTACCGTGACGGTGTACAACACCAGCGCAGTTACCTCATATCCCCTTATACCACATTACAGGTCAGGCAGCCGCCATTTCAGGTGGCCACATGGCATTATTTTTTAATGCGTCACACATATATAGGCCTTGCATATACACAGAGATAGGCAAATAGTATATTGACAAATGTGTGCAATACTATTGTTTTTTTCCTACCTCAGTGTTGGCTGACTCTGTGCTCACTGTTATCATCCACAGGGCACGTCCGCTGGGGCAGGAGAGGAGATGGCGACATCCTCCGGTGTACAGACCGCTGGTGGACCTGTCGACAATGGAAGAGCGACATGTAAAAGTCACCTACAGACTAGATTGTGCCACAATCCAGGAACTGTATGCCCATTTGGAGCCAGACCTGATGTCAGCAATCCACCATCCCATATAAATCCCCCCTCTAGTGCAGGTCCTGTCAGTACTCCTTTTCCTGGCAAGTGGGTCTTTTCAAACTACAGTGGCCATAGCATCAGGGATGTCTCAGCCCATGTTCTCAAACGTGTTGTCCAGAGTGTTGTCTGCCCTGCTTAAACACATGCGCAGCTACATCATTTTCCCTCAGGTGGAGGATTTGCTTACAGTGAAAGGTGACTTCTATGCCCTGGGACATATCCCCAACATCATAGGTGCCATTGATGGGACACATGTGGCCTTGGTACCCCCCCCGCAGAAGTGAACTGGTGCACAGAAACCGGGAAAGCTATCATTCGATTAATGTGCAGATGGTGTGTTTGGCCGACCAGTACATCTCCCATGTGAATGCCAAGTTTCCTGGCTCAGTGTATGATGCTTACATTCTGAGGAATAGCAGCATACCTTATGTGATGGGGCAACTCCAGAGGCACCGTGTGTGGCTAATAGGTGAGGACACGGACCCTATACTGTGTGAATAGTTGTCTGGGTCTGGGGTTGTCCATAAGGGTTAGTGTGTGTCTAACAGTTGTCCCTCGATATTTGCAAATGACTCTGGGTACCCCAACCTGTCATGGCTACTGACCCTAGTGAGAAATCCCATGACAAGGGCAGAGAAACGCTACAATGAGGCACATGGGCAAACTAGGAGAGTCATAGAGAGGACCTTCGGCCTCCTGAAGGCCAGGTTCCGGTGCCTCCATATGACAGGTGGTTCCCTCTACTACTCACCAAACAAGGTGTGCCAGATCATCGTGGCCTGCTGTATGCTGCACAACTTGGCTTTGCGACGACAGGTGCCTTTTCTGCAGGAGGATGGCCCAGAAGGGGGTCTTGTGGCATCTGTGGAGCCTGTGGCCAGTAAAGAAGAGGAGGCAGAAGAGGAGGACATAGACAACAGAAACACCGTGATCCAGCAATACTTCCAGTGAGACACAGGTAAGAAGGCATCACTGCCTCCTACATCTGATAAAATTGTAAGACCTATCATCTGTCTGTCACTTTCACCCAGTGTATGGGCCCTGACTTGTCACTTTGCCTTTCCATTTCACAGATGTGGGTCCCACTGCGGGATCTCTGGTATGTTACATCATGGACTAGAGCTGTGTGACATAGGTATGTTGACAAATTGAATGGACATTGCTATTTTCCTCAGTTATTGCAAATACACATTAGTGAAAGCACAGACTGTCTCCAGATTGTTTTGTGATTCAAGGGTGTTTATTTAAGTGCAAAATGGTAGAGGTGGTATTAAAGTGGTCAGGGGTGATGGTGGAGGAATGTCCATGGCAGAGTCCAGTTATTAGTCTTACAGGTGCATTGTCCAAAGGGGCATAGGAAGTGGAGCTAGGGCAGTTGATGGATAGACAGGGTGACAAAGTGGGACAGAAGGATGACAATCAGGGTGGTCTCATTTCTTGGCGTGGGTCTTGGCATTGTTCTCTGTCTTTGTCCTGGATCTCAGGGACCACTTGCGGGGTGGTTCTCCGTCTGCAGGGGGTGGGTTGCTGGTGTCGTGGTCCTGTGGTGGTGCCTACTGTCCACTAGCGCCGTGAGAGTTGGTGGGCAGTTCATCGTCCAGGCTAGTGTCTGGGGCCCCTTGTTGTGCCACTGTGTCCCTTCTGGTGTTCACAAAGTCCTTCAGCACCCCTACAATGGTGCCCAGGGTGGTATTGATGGATTTGAGCTCCTCCCTGAACCCCAAATACTGTTCCTCCTGCAGCCGCTGGGTCTCCTGAAATTTGGCCAGTACCGTTGCCATCGTCTCCTGGGAATGATGGTACGCTCCCATGATGTTGGAGAGGGCCTCGTGGAGAGTGGGTTCCCTGGGCCTGTCCTCCCCCTGTTGCACAGCAGACCTCCCAGTTCCCCGGTTTTCCTGGGCATCTGTCCCCTGAACCGTGTGCCCACTGCCCCCAGGTCCCTGCAGTTCTTGGGGTGGTGAGTTTGCCTAGGTTCCCTGTAGTGGTGGACACACTACTGCTTGACGTGTCCTGGGGACAGAGGTGTGGGCCCGCTGGGAGGGTGCTGTGCTGGTGTTTCCTGAGGGGGGAGGCTCTGTGGTGGCCTGTGACTCTGTCAGGCGAACCGACTGTCCCAAGGTCCCAGATGGGCCAGGCTGGTCATCTAGATCCAGTTGGACAGACCTGCTGTCATCACTGTGGGCCTCTTCTGTAGGGGGAGTGGACATGTCTGGAACCTCCTGTCCAGTGACGTTGGGTAGGGGTCCTGCAGGGGTGTAAAGGCAGGATTATTGCATCTGTGTGTGCCATGGTGTGCAATGGGTGGGTGACCCTGTACCCCAGTGCTTACATTCTTGTGTAGGACCTTGTGTGATATTTGGTTTGGGGATCTGTGTGGGTATGTGTACTGGACATGCATTGGTGATGGGTGTCCATGCTCTGTTGTTGCATGCAGTGCTTGGTGTTGGGATGTGTGGTTTGTGATAGTGGGGCATATGTGAGGTGTTGGAGTGATAAGGTGAGGGTGGGGGTATGTGATAGCATGCAGGTAGGGTGGGGTATTTGGTAGTTAAAGATTTGACTTACCAGAGTCCTATTCTCCAGCTACTCCAGCGAGGCCCTCAGGATGCAGTATAGCCAAGACCTGCTCCTCCCATGTTGTTAGTTGTGGGGGAGGATGTGGGGGTCCGCCGCCAGTCCTTTGAACCGCAATGTGGTGTCTTAAGACCACAGAACGCACCTTCTCCCGTAGGTCGTTCAACCTCTTCCTGATGTCATCCCGTGTTCTTGGGTGCTGTCCCACTGCATTGACCCTGTCCACGATTCTGTGCCATAGCTCCATCTTCCTAGCTATGGAGGTGTGCTGCACCTGTGATCCGAATAGCTGTGGCTCTACCCAGATGATTTCCTCCACCATGATCCTGAGCGCTCCTCCTCAGAAAACCTGGTGTATCTTTGCGGTGCCATGGGGTGGTGTGGGTGAAATGTGAGGTGGTGTGTGTTGTGATGTGTGGTGTGATGTTTAGGGGTGTGTGGTGTTTTGTGCGTGGATGTGTGTGATTAATGGTGGTGTGTGCCTCTGTCTGCTGGTGTGGTCTTTGCTTTTCTGTCTCTCTGCTTCTTCCAAATTTTTCGTTGTAAGGGTTTGTGGGTAATGTGGGTGGGTGTTTTATATTGTATTGGGTGTGTGGGAGTGGTGTGTGTATGTGTATCAGGTGTGTGTATTTCGATTTGTCCAATGTGGTTGTGTTTTGTAAGAGTGTGTGTATTTTGAGTGCGGCGGCGTGTACCGCCAATGGAATACTGCGGTTGAAAGACCGCTGTGTGGATTCGTGGGTCGTGATAGTGTGGGCGTATTCCTGTTGGCGTGATGGTGGAGGTTTTGTTATCGCCAGTTTATCACTGACCTTTGGTGTGGCAGACTTGTGTGGGTGTCTAGATTTTGGTGAATTCCGAGCTGTGGGTCATAATAGCTGTGGCGGAATTCCGCAGCCGTGTGTTGGAGGTCTTCTGCATGGCGGTAAGCGGGATTTACCGCCAATGTTGTAATGAAGGCCTAAGTCATCAAGTTAGATCAAACTTTATTTAATCCACACAGAATTAGATCATTAATTGCCTTCAATATTACAAACTAAGCAGAAAGTGAGAAAACACATGCTAGAATGCTTCAACCTAAGCAGGTAAAGATAAATGCAACAACATTAGTAGCAGAGTTCAGCAAGCAGTTCGTCAGTCATTTGTCACTGTCAAATGTCGCCCCTAGGAAGTCTACCTAACCTAGATTAGCATCGGCATGTAGGACTTCATGCAAAACAATTTATAAAACATGAATTTGGAAAAACATCTTGATACGAGAAAAACTATAAAACAGCGCAGTCAGTTGGTACCTAGAAGAAAAGGCACAAGTTAATCAGTCACATTGTCATAGCTACCTATCCACAGAATAGATCAGCAAAAAAGTCAGTCTTCTTCTTCAGGTCATCAATAGATCAGCAACGAATCAGGCTCTCAGAGTATGAGCCCAATGACAGAATCTCAAACCGCGTCTCCTGACTTCATCAATTCTCCCCTTGTATCTGAAGTTTTAGCCCCTTGTCATGACTTTTTATTAGAGTTTTCCAGTCCATCCCCCTAATTCCCAATTGGTCAGTCAGTCAGCAGATATGACTCTAACCTATAATATGAATTTTTTGAATCTATGAATTTTAATGTTGCTCCTTCTACAGCACACTGATTGGTCCACTATACAATGTCCTCATCATCCGGCTCTTCAGGTATCGAAAAATGATGCATGTTCCTCTTCAGTAAGTGCTCTCATTGTTCAAGTCCTGGGAAAGTACATTTACCCTACTCCACACATAATTGTATCAAATTGTCTTCATCATCTCCTATCCATCGGTACGTTGCAGAAAATTCTAGCTAAGGAACTTTAATATTGGGTGGCTCAAGGACAGGTCATGCACCAGCTTTTCTGCAGTGCGTTAGAATTTCAGCTCCTTGTGTGAGGCCTGGAAAGGTCTAGGCCTTAATCACAGCTAAGTTAACTCTACAAATTAATGCAAAGCATTGGTTATACATCTTAATATGACATATTACTACATTACATACAAAAAAGGTGTTCACTGTTCCAAATGGAAAAATATAATCACTAGGGGAACATTAAAGTTCAGGAGCAAGAGCCCTCACACATCGGAGAGGATGTCATGCTTCATCATCGGGTAGCTCCTCGTCAGACCGGCGCTACAATGTCTGACGGGCTCCCCGTAAGGGGGCTCTTTGCCGGAGATCTTTTAGGTAGCAGCCGTGGTAGCGGACACTACAAGACCTGGTGTTGCGGTCAGGTGCTAATCCTGGCAGGAGAGTGAAAGCTAAAATTGGTTCCCAGTCTTAATAGGAGCGAGTCAATTTAATTAATCAATGGAATAAGGCCGGGGACCAAGATTAAAAACAAAAGGAAAGTGTAAAATGAGGAATAATGCTCAACCACTTTCTGCATGGTGCTGGAGCTTAAGGAGATTATCGTCGGGCTCCTAGGACATGGTCAACATGTTTCGCGTACAGTGGTCTAACAAGATCCTATGACGCTTCTTCAGGACCAATACATAATAAGACTTCTCCTGTCTATATTACCGAAAGTTTGCAAAAATGTCAAACAAATCATATAGGGGGTGATTCTAACCCTGGCGGTCGGTGATAAAGCGGCGGCCAACCCGCCAACAGGCTGGCGTTCCAAAAAATGGAATTCTGACCCTGGCGGGAACCGCCAACAGAGACCGCCACTTTAACACTCCGACCGCCACGGCGGTACAGACAAACAGCGCGGCGGTCACCGCCAACAGACAGGCAGCAGACAATGTACCGCCCACAGTATCATAACTCACCAATCCGCCACCTTTTCCGGGGCGGGAGCCCCGCCGATAAAAACACGGCGGAAACAGACTACGAACGGGAAAACGCTCACCTCTACGCACTCCACGAGGAAGGAGGACAGCATGGAACCCGAATTAAACATCCTACCTGCTCTCGTCTACCTGCTCATCTACCACGAGTACGAACGCCGGCGCAGACGACAACGGTGAGTACTGCACCTACGACACACGGGAGGGGGGAGGAGGAAAGCTTACGGCACACACATATGCGACCCCCACCCCCCCCAAACTATGTACACACCAATGCAGAGCAACAAGTCACAGTGACACCACCCAAACCCCCCTGAAAAATGCAAAGACATAATTAAATTGTGAATAAAAATTTATGTACAAAATAGGCTCTGAAAAGTATTGGTCAACTAGCCAAAAAATCAATATCAAAATAATTCTATATACATTGCAATGGAATAACCGAGGCAATTAGTCCTGCACATCAAAAGAAAATCGAAGTGTCCGTGGGCCAAAGTGTAACAACACAAGGGCAAAGCCCACACAGGAGACCTGAGTCCTTTGGAGAGAACACTGCAGGGGCATCTGATGAAAAAACTACAGGCACCTCAGGGGGAAGGGAAGGGGGGGCACCACAGCCACATGAGTCCACGACGCCAGATCCACGAAGGGGCCACCATGCCTACTGTGCCATCCTGGGGAGTGCAAAGCCACAGTCTCTCAAGTCTCTACAGTAGGTGGGTTGCCCACTGTTCCATCCTGGGGAGTGCAAAGCCACAGTCTCTCAAGTCTCTACAGTAGGTGGGTTGCCCACTGTGCCATCCTGGGGAGTGCAAAGCCACAGTCTCTCAAGTCTCTACAGTTGGTGGGTTGCCCACTGTGCCATCCTGGGGAGTGAAAGCCACAGTCTCTCAAGTCTATACAGTAGGTGGGTTGCCCACTGTTCCATCATGGGGAGTGCAAAGCCACAGTCCATCAGGTGGATTACAGTCTCCACTGGTCAAGGAGGAGGCATGGTGGGCACAGTGAACCGTTAACAGTGCATGCAGGAAGGGCCCAGCGGAGCGGTGCTTGAGACGGCGGGGCCCAGCGGAGCGGGGCTTGACAGGAAGGGCCCAGCGGAGTGGTGCTTGAGACGGCGGTGCCCAGCGGAGCGGTGCTTGACAGGAAGGGCCCTGTTCAGCGGTGCTCTTCTGCACGGCGGGGCCCTGTTCATCGGTGCTCTTCTGCACGGCGGGGCCCTGTTCAGCGGTGCTCTTCTGCACGGCGGGGCCCTCTTCAGCGGTGCTCTTCTGCACGGCGGGGCCCTGTTCAGCGGTGCTCTTCTGCACGGCGAGCCCTCTTCAGCGGTGCTCTTCTGCACGGCGGGGCCCTGTTCAGCGGTGCTCTTCTGCACGGCGGGGCCCTGTTCAGCGGTGCTCTTCTGCACGGCGGGGCCCTCTTCAGCGGTGCTCTTCTGCACGGCGGGGCGCTGTTCAGCGGTGCTCGTCCAGTAAGTCAAGGGAGCCAGACCTGGCCTGGACTCCCTGCTCAGTCGCCCTCCGACGGTGCTGTTGCTGGACCCTTCGGTGACGGATTCCTGGGCCCTTTGGTGTCCTCCCTATCACCCGGGATGGGGCTTGTGGGGCCCTCCTGCTCCGCGCTCCTGCTGGCTGACTTCTCCGCCCTGCTGCTCTTTCGCTCCTTAGATGGGGCTCTCGGGCCCTTGCCTCCCCTAGATGTTGTGGCTGGTGAAGTGGGCGAACTTTGCTCTTTGGGGGCAGCCGTGTCAGTCCTCTCACGGCGGCCCTTTAGTTTCCTGGTCCTCTTGCCTGGGGGGGTCTGGCTGTCCCCTTGCTGCTGATTGAAGTGTCACTGCTGGCAAAGGGTGGACTCCAGAACCCATGCACCACAGTGACACTCGAAGCTGGGCTGGTGGTGGCTGAGGTGGTCTTGGGACTCTTTGCAGATGGAGAGGGTGGGTCAGGGGAGGGAAACAGGTTAAGATTAGCGAGGAAACGTTTTTTAGGACCAAGGTAAAGGGTAGGAGTAGTGGTGATGGGAGTGGAGTAAGAGGATGTGGTTGTAGGAGAGTCAGGTGTGCTGTCTTTGGGTGCAGGTGCTTGTGCTGGAGGCTGTCGTGAGGTGGATGGCTGTTGGGTGGGTGTCTGCCTGCGTTTGTGTGTCTTGGAAGAGGGGGTGACAGACACAGTGGGAGAGGACACAGGGGACGTGTAAATGGTAGTGGGGGTGGTGACTGCACGTGTGCGGACTGTACTGGAGGGTGTGCTGGTGATGGAAGCACTGGCTGATGGTGGTGTGCATGCAGGTGTGAGTGTAGACGTCACAGGGAGGGAGGAGGGAGACGAGGAGGAGACACAGAGGTGGTAGTGACTGTTGGAATGTCTGCATCTGGGTGTTGCTTGGGTGAATGCTTGTGGGTTCTGTGGTGCTTGTGTCTGGATGAGCTGCCCTTGGGTGTTGAGGTGTGTGCAGGCTGGTCTGATGGTGTGGATGGGATAGGCTGAGGAACAGGAGACAGAGACAGGGTGGAGGCAGTCAGAAGAGGGAGGCTGGAAACAGGGACAATGGCTGCCGTCAGTGCTGAGGCCAGAGCATTGAACGATCGTTGATGGGCAGCCTGACCCGAATGAATGCCCTCCAGGTAGGCATTGCTCCGATGCACCTCCCTTTCTACCCCCTGGATGGCATTCAAAAGGGTAGTCTGCCCAACAATGATGGTCTGAAGGAGGTCAATGACCTCCTCATTGAGGGCAGCAGGGGTGACAGGGGCAGGGGCTGAGGTGCTTGGGGCGAAGGAGACGCCCGCCTTCCTGGGCGAGCGGGCACGGAGCGTAGGCTGAGGGGCTGCTGGGAGGGCGGGGCTGGTGCGCTGGGTGGCGGCTGTACCTGTAGAGGCGGGGGGCCCGGATGTTGCCGCCACCGCTAGGGAGCTCCCATCCGAGGACGTGTCGGTGTCGCTGGTGTCACCACCGGTCCCCGTTGTGGTGCTCCCCTCGCCCTCCGGATCACTGGTGCCCTCGGTGTCTGTTCCTGGGCCCACTGGGGCCTTGTGACTTGCAGCTCCCTCGTGCTCCGATGCCAATTCTCCTCCGCCTGATGATGCTAATGCACACATGCACAAGAAGATGAAGAAGAAGGGTGGGGGGAGAAAAACGAAGACCAGGTTGAGTGCATGCAATGTCAACACCGTTGGCGGAGAGGACAGACACAGGAGCCTCATGCACTAAGCCGCGCATTCGGGGTACACTACTCAGTACTTCTGACTAGGACAACAGGTCTAGAGACGACAAACGCGCACATGTGTGATGCTGGACCATCGATAGCTGTACTTGTCACCCTACAGAGGTGGGGGCCGGGAGCACAGGGCCATGCCTAAAGGAGAGGACTACACTACAGAAAGCGCCCTGGCCTAATGTCACCCACAACCCTCCTCCCCCACCCAGACGCCTCCACTGCGCAGAAAGATAGCAGAATGTGCTGATACTCACCCCCTTGTGTCTGCTGTGATGTCCTCAAGCGCCCATCCAAATCAGGGTAGGCCACCGCCAGGATCCGGGACATCAGGGGGGTCAGGGTACGACTGGCACCCCTCCTAGGTTGGGAGGCTATCCCCAGCAGTGACTCGGCGGTCTTCCTGGTCCCGCGGCGGATGTCCTCCCACCTCTTGCGGCAGTGGGTGCCCCTACTGACGTGGACCCCCAGGGCCCGGACGTCCTTGGCGATGGCACGCCAAATGTCCACTTTCTGATGGGCGCTGACCTATTTGACATGTACAGGGTGGGAAGGAAAAATTCATCAATTTTCTGCATGTTAGATGTGATTGGCACCCCCTCCCCAACCTTGCCATATGGCACATGCTCTCATCTGTCGTGCGTTGCACTCCTCATTCACCCCCACCCCACCAACTTACATCCACCCCACTCCACACAGGCATAGCCCATTCAATGTGCACCCAGTGTACTTACCTGTTGGCCTGGAGGACCGTAGAGTAACGCATACTGGGGGAGGACCCCATCCACAAGTTTCTCCAACTCCTGCGACGTGAAGGCAGGGGCCCTTTCACCCGTCGCAGAAGCCATTGTCAATTCCAGACCGAGGTCACAGCAGCACTTGCATTATAGGTCCTCTCCTGTGATCAGGTCTCGAGTGATTAAGCAGATAGAAAATGGCGGTCACGCCCGTGGCGGTGCGTACCGCGGCGGTGCGTACCGCGACCACCGGCGCACCTCGTCATTGGCTCCTGAAACCCATAGGCTTCAATGTTAACCAATGCGGCTTCGTATAGCGGTCTTTGACCACCTACCGCCAGGGTGTGCCACGCCAGCGCATTGACCTCACATCCCATTGTCCCACTTCACAGGTCAGGCAGCCGCCATTTCAAGGGCCCACATGGCATAATTTGTACTACGTCACACAGGCCTAGGCCTTGCATTGCCACACATACACGCCTTTCAATACATAGATAATCGTGTGCTAGGCATGCTGTGGTGAACGTACCTGTGATTTGCTTGACTCTGTGCTCCATGTTGTCCTTCCTAGGCACCGTCCGCTGGGACTTGCGAGGAGAAGGATGAATCCTCGCGTGCACCGACCGCTGGTGGACCTGTCGACAATGGAAGAACGCCATATCATACTACGATACCGCCTTGACCGAGCCACTATACATGAACTGTGTGCCCAGCTGGAGCCAGCCCTGATGTCCCCCATCCGCCAACCCACAGGAATTCCCCCTCTAGTGCAGGTTCTGTCAGTCCTCCATTTTTTGGCAAGTGGCTCATTCCAGACAACAGTGGCCATGTCATCTGGAATGTCTCAGCCTATGTTTTCAAAAATGTTGTCTAGAGTGTTGTCTGCCCTGACGAAACACATGCGGAGCTACGTGCTCTCCCGAAAAGACGTCAGGGTAGGTTCCCCTGCAGACTGCCGTCATCCACAAATAGTGACCGCTTTCGGCATGCTTCTTCCCAAGGGGCCCCCCCATGTACCAATGGATGGGCGACCATTAGAGGTTTCTGACAATTAGTGAACTTCAATGTAAGTGACTATGGGCCAGATGTAGCAAACGTTTTGCGACTCGCAAACGGCAAAATTTGCCGTTTGCGAGTCACAAAACGCGTATCCCAATGCAGAAATGCATTTTGCGAGTCGGCATTTCAGACTCGCAAATAGGAAGGGGTGTTCCCTTCCTATTTGCGAGTCGCATTGGGATGCAATACCATTTGCGACCGCATATGCGGTCGCAAATGGCATCGCAGTTACCATCCACTTCAAGTGGATGGTAACCCAATCGCAAATTGGAAGGGGTCCCCATGGGACCCCTTCCAGTTTGTGATTGCACCCCAAAATATTTTTTCAGGGCAGGGAGTGGTCCAAAGGACCACTCCCTGCCCTGAAAAATCCGAAACTAAAGGTTTAGTTTTTTTTTGTAGTGCAGCTCGTTTTCCCTTAGGGAAAACGGGCTACACTTCAAAAAAAAAAAAACTGCTTTATTGACAAGCAGGTCGCTAACATGGAGGCCTGCTGACGTCAGCAGGCCTCCATGTTAGCGAGTGCCCATACTCGCAATGGGGACGCAATTTGCGACCCACCTCATGAATATTCATGAGGTGGGTCATTGCGACCCCATTGCGAGTTGCAGTCGGTGTCTGAGACACCGTACTGCATAGCAATTTGCGACTTGCAAATTGCGAGTCGCAGGGACTCGCAATTTGCAAGTCGCAAATTGCTTTTTTGGTACATCTGGCCCTATATGATTTGTTTGACATTTTTGCAAACTTTCGGTAATATAGACAGGAGAAGTCTTATTATGTATTGGTCCTGAAGAAGCGTCATAGGATCTTGTTAGACCACTGTACGCGAAACATGTTGACCATGCCCTAGGAGCTCGACGATAATCTCCTAAAGCTCCAGCACCATGCAGAAAGTGGTTGAGCATTATCCCTCATTTTACACTTTCCTTCTGTTTTTAATCTTGGTCCCGGTCTTATTCCATTGATTAATTAAATTGACTCGCTCCTATTAAGACTGGGAACCAATTTTAGCTTTCACTCTCCTGCCAGGATTAGCGCCTGACCGCAACACCAGGTCTTGTAGTGTCCGCTACCATGGCTGCTACCTAAAAGATCTCCGGCAAAGAGCCCCCTTACGTGGAGCCTGTCAGACATTGCAGCGCCGGTCTGACGAGGAGCTACCCGATGATGAAGCATGACATCCTCTCGGATGTTTCAGGGGTCTTGCTCCTGAACTTTAATGTTCCCCTAGTGATTATATTTTTCCATTTGGAACAGTGTACACCTTTTTTGTATGTTCAGTTAATTGGGAGACCGTACACTGGACCAATTAATCTCCCAGTCCCTCCCTTTGTTGATATTACTACATTATTCTTTCACATTTTCATTATTTCACACATCTTTAGATATTTTAGTATAATTCCGTACAAGTGGCTGCCACTCCCCGTGGTCACAATCTCAAATGTGCACTTTATTTTCTCGACAATTAATTTCTCTACGAACTTTTCATTAATCAAAACACATATACATTCATTAATCATTTCAAATTAGCACATTGGCATCAACAGTCCCTCCTCTGATGACTAAGTATGTCATCACACCTTTCTTTTTCCCCATTTCATAATTCTGTCTCAGCTGTATTTTGCCTTCTTCTCAAATTTCCCCTATAAATTGTTCCTCTGTTTTGTTCTTCACCTCCTCAGATTATTTTTAGATGTCTTCAACTTTATCTTTTGCCATAGTGTACATATACCCCATAATCCTAATATGCAAGCAATCACAATTAATATTCCCTGTACAATTTTTAATAATACCCCATTCCAAATTTGGCTAAGCCAGTTGCCCACTGAAGCAAATCCTTTTCCAACCTTTTCCCAAACACCTGGTTCTATCAATTCTTTCAAATCCTTACTGGAATTAGTTAAGTTAGTGAGTAAGTCTCTTATCTCTTTATCATTATGTGGCATAAATGAACAACAATGCTTAGCTTTAATCATCCTACAGACTCCGCTGTCTGTCGCTAAAAGAATGTCTAAAGCAAGCCTAT
The DNA here is from genome assembly GCF_031143425.1 of Pleurodeles waltl. Lineage (NCBI taxonomy): Eukaryota > Metazoa > Chordata > Amphibia > Caudata > Salamandridae > Pleurodeles > Pleurodeles waltl. The sequence continues at coordinate 1,229,703,751 of NC_090445.1, forward strand.
TTTGAAGCGTCAAAGCTGTATCTGCGTCTAATTCAATATCTAAGAGGAGTATTGCCCCTGTAAAATTTGTCAGCATGTTATCCACAATAGTAGACAACTTTCGTATCTTGATGGCATTTAAAATAACTCCCACTGAAGGAATTACTGCACCAAAAATATCTCCCATAACTGCAGAATAGGTTTCCCTCCTCTGTCGCTTATGATGTAATTCAGTCAATTTCGGAAACTTCTTTAAGTCATCTATCTGATAAATTTTAGGGAAAACTATCCCCAAATAACAGGTCCCATACCATCCTCTAGGAAGACGGTAATAAGCATTAAGTCCACAAATATAATAAATCCCAGGAATCGCAGGGTCCTGACCATTCAGCATAAAGGTCCATTTACTCTGAAACAAAAACACATGCCTACATTCACTCGTTCCCACAAATAAAGTGTCAGTGCGTGACTTTGGCCTATATATACAAAGCTTCCCTACATGTAATGCATCTAGTGCTAATTTCCCTTGCGTTTTAATAGCGGTGTGAGCATAATCATTCTTATAAGTTCTCTTCTCGAACCCTTTTTCTAACTTCTCCTTCAATGCCTTTCTCCTGTCATCAGTATGCCCTCTAAAGCTCTTTTCTAAAGGTGTAAGCAAACATGTCAAATTTTTTCTGTGTGCGTATGCTGTCCCAAAAGTTAGTGTTGGTTCAAAGAATCCTCTAACTAGTACTATATATCATGCTCTTTAGCCACCTTACTCAGGTATCTAATAATAGGAACAAATGAAAACACTACATCATAATTTGAGTAAAAATACTGTAAGTACTCTTGGTTATGGAATCTTGTTAGTAGCGAACTACAGATTATGCAATAGGTTAAGGGAAGACTATGGTACGTAACTCCTACTTCTACTGATGAAGGAATTTGTGTACACACAAGACAATTCCTCGCATCGATTGTCTCGACATACTCACTCAACAAGCGATAGAAAACATTAGAAGAAAGCTCTCCTTGAGCATTAGTATAGGCATGCTAGTATTGCTCATCTAACTTAAACCTCTCTAAAGCTGTTAGTGTGGTAGTTTCAGGAGCAGAAGTAATTGTAGCCTTTTTCATATCATGAACAGACATTCCCACAATCATTATTATAAACATTATTCCACACATAACTGCTAGTCCAACACTCATGTATCTACAGCGACTAATATTTCTATCTTGATTATTTAGCTCAGCCATGATCGGTAAAGAATCAGAAAGCAGAAGTAACTCTTAGATAAAGTTCAACGAAAAATCAAAAATGAAGAAAAATTCTCTTCTCACAGTTCAGTTTCACATCCAGGAATCCCTTTTCCTTTGTCAAAATCGATTAGCAGCTTGTCACATCCAGTTTTCAATTTCTCTTTTGGTTTTATTTCAACAGTCTCTTTCTTAAGTTTCTCAGATCAGCTCAACAATTCAGCTCTTCAATCACCTTCAGGTTACATCAAAATATTAACTCAGAACTTCTCTATCAAAACAAAGAGACATAAACTCGTGTTGCCATTCATTGGTAGCTGCATATGCCCATTTAGGACCTGCGTATCGTCGACTTGCTATTCTCTTTCTTTTCAACCTTCGTTCACCACCTAATTCTCCTTCACTTAATTCTTCCTTTCTCGTAGTGTCTACCTCTTCTTCTATTGTTTCATTTATGACCAGTTCCTTTTTCTTTCCAATCTGCGATTCCGGTCAATTATTTCCTTTTCTTGTTCCTTCTGTCAATACTCTTCTCAAGATTGGACATTTCTATTTCTTCTTCTCTATGATGTTTTCTCTTGATGGACCTGCAACGTGCTCAGGAGGAGTCGAATCACCTTGACCTTCATCTGTCTCAACTCTTTCACCCTCTTGGTCTGGCACTTGCTCTGTCTGCTTTATAGCACCATCTGCTTCTGGGGGAACCTCTGCTGAGCTAGGCTCTCCTGCTGTATCTGTTGAGACACCCTCCTGTAATTCTTCAGTTCGTCTCTTACCGGGGTGATAGACCCATCTTCCACAAGCTCTGGTTCAATTTCAGGCTCTGTTGGCTCCTTTTTTGTCTCAGTTGCGGCAAACTGTTTCCCTGTTGTTGGTACTCTCAACAGCACTTCCTTATGCTCCAGTGGACATACCACTCTCTTTGTATGGCTTGCGTGTATCCAGTTCCGGAGTCCTGTACACTTCACAGCTGTCGTAGTTGTTAGCACCACCTGGTAAGGACCCCTCCAATGCGGTTCCAAACAGGTCTTGCGAATGTGCTTTTTGACAACGACCCAGTCCCCGGCTCTCAGATTGTGACCTGGATCATGGATGGGTGGCAGGGTGGTGGCCTGCACCTGCTGAGAGAAAGAGCGAACCACATCAGCCAGACCCTTGCAGTAGTCCAACACCATGTCATCTGTAATATTGACAAGTGCATTGGCTGGAACTGCTGGTAATCTTATTGCTCTGCCAATGAGGATTTCATAGGGCAACATCCCTGTCTTCCTGTCAGGTGTGTTTCTCATTGACATCAACACCAAAGGCAATGCATCTGGCCATTTCAGATTTGTAGCTGCACACATCTTAGCAATTCTTGATTTCAAGGTTCCCTTCATCTGTTCCACTAATCCTGATGCTTCAGGGCGATAGCTACAATGCAACTTTTGCTCGATGTTGAGTGCTGCACATAAGAGTTTAATCACCTCATTATTGAAGTGAGTTGCCCTATCTGATTCTAAAGAGATCGGAATCCTGAAACGTGGTATCAACTCCCTAAGCAACAGTTTTGCTACTGTGAGACTGTCATTTCTTCTTGTGGGGTATGCTTCAATCCAGTGACTAAAGACACACACAATCACCAACACGTACTTCAAACCTCCACATGTAGGCATTTCAATGAAATCCAATTGCATTCTGCTGAATGGACCTCCTGCTCTTCCAATGTGGGTCAAATTCACCACCACCTTCCCTTTTCCCACGTTTAGTTGCTGACAAACTATACAGCGATGACACACTGCTTCCGCTGCTTGCCTAAATTTAGGATCAAACCAGTCAATGTTGAACAATCTAACCATGGCATCCCTACCAATATGTGCCTGCCCATGCTAATACCTGGCGATCTGATACAATAAATCATTGGGCAGGACCATCTGACCTTCTTCAGAAACCCAAATTTCATAAGGTCTTTGGACACATTTATATTTTATCCAGAGACTTTTTTCTTCTTTGTCAACATTATTCTGCAATGTTTTCAACTCTTCTAAAGTATCAATCACCTTTAATTCAAAACTCGAACAAGTATTGTCATCTTCTGTCATCAATTCCCACTTATCTTTAAACTATATACAGTTCTGTGTGTAAAACCTTGCAACTTGATCTGCATATCCATTTCCGAATGAGATGTAATCCTGTGTCTTTTGATGTGCACTGCATTTCACCACAGCAGTTTCTTCAGGTAACTGTATTGCATACAACAACTTGTTTATCTTGTTGCCATTTCTCACTGGTGTACCAGTAGAGGTCAGGAAACCTCTTTGCGCCCACAATTAACCAAAATCGTGAACAATTTCGAATCCATATTGGCTGTCAGTATAGATTGTGACTCTCAGTCTTGCAGAAACATGGCATGCCCTAGTAAGAGCTACCAATTCTGCCACTTGTGCAGAATATACACCTAGAAGCCAGGAAGCTTCTAATGTGCCTGTGGTTATGCATACAGCAAATTCTGCTCTCAATGTCCCTGTCATCTCTGAGACATGAGCCATCGACAAAAACAATTTGATCATTTTCTTCTAATCGTGTATCTCTGGTATCAGGCCTTGGTTTTGTACACAGTTCAGTTACCTCAAGACAATCATGCTCGGTGTCTTCCTCTTTTTCAATTTCAACAGTATCACTTGGAAGTAATGTTGCTGAATTCAACACTGTACATCTTTTCAATGTTACATTTAGAGCACCTAATATGCTCGTCTCATACCTTGTCAGTCTTGCACCAGTCAAATACTGTCTTTTTGTCCTTGTTAGTAAAATCTCAACAGAATGTGGTACCAATACCGTCAAAGGGTATCCCATCACTACTCCTTCACAATGAGAAAGACTGTGACCAACTGCGGCTACTGCATGCAGACAACCTGGTAAAGCTGCTTCGACTGAGTCCAAGGTAGCTGAAAAATAAGCTACTGGGCGATAAGAACCTCCATGGACCTGTGTCAAAACAGACAAAGAACAAGCATCACGTTCATGACAAAACAATGTGAATGGCTTTATGTAATCAGGCATTCCCAACGCTTGAGCTCTACACAAACTCTCTCTCAACTCAGTGAATGTTTTCACCTGATCCTCATCTAATGTAATGGGGTCTGTAACTTACTTATGTGTCAACTGTTGCAATGGTTTGGCAATCCCAGCAAAATTTGGAATCCACTGTTGACAATACCCTTCCATTACCAGAAACATTCTGATATCTCTCTGTGAAGTCGGAGGACTTCTCTGCAGTATCTTGGTAATCCTCTCCCTGGAGATTCTCCTTGACCCTTTCTCAATCTGGTGTCCCAGGTATTTTACTGATTTCTGACAATACTGCAATTTCAAAGGTGACACCTTATGTCCGAATTTTCCCAAGTGATTCAACAGGGCAATTGAGTCATACTTACACTCGTCCCTTGTCCTGGATGCAATCAGCAAATCATCAATGTACTGCACTAGAGTCGATTGGTACAGTAGTTCCAATGTCTCCAGATTCTTTTTCAGGATCTGATTAAACAGAGACAATGACTCCGTATACCCTTGTGGAAGACTGTACCAGCTGTAGACTCTGTTTAGGAAATTGAAACTAAAAGAAACTGATTATCCTCATGAAGAGGCACAGAAAATAAAGCTTGTGACAAATCTACCACTGTGAACCACTCTGTATCGCAAGGAATCTTAAACAGTATCACTGCTGGATTTGGCATTACCGGACAACACTTGACCACCATGTCATTTACTTTTCGCAAGTCCTGCACAATGCTCACTTTTCCACACAGCTTCTTTAAGCCCATTATTGGTGAATTAGATGGACTGCTCAACACTTTTTTTAAAACTCCTTGTTTCAGAAAATCTCCAATTATCTGCGCCACTTTCATCAGAACATCTTGTGCCATGTTATAGTGTGGAAGCTGCGGAAATACTACATTTGGCTTCAGAGTGATCTTAATCGGTTCCACTCCCTCAATCAAACCCACTTCTTTTCCTGTCAGGTCCCACACATTTTCCTGTACTGTTCCCTATAAAACTGCATGCAATTCTTTCACAGTAAACATCGGGAAAAACTTGACCTATGGGTATTCCTCATTAACATTGTTATTTATGGTCTCAGATGTCTGTTCTTCCTCATCATCACTATTAGTTTGAACCTCTATTCCAGTAGTCGTAAAGCTCATGGAGCACTTTGTCTTACACAGTGAGGGCCAGATGTAGCAAGCAGTTTTGCCCATTCTGTGTCTGTGGGAAAATGTGTTTGTACATATGGCCCTAGGTCCCTTCCCAGTAGGGATACTGGACTTGAGTCACTGATTACGAACCCATGCGGTCTCTGGAAGTTACCAATTTCAACCTGTACCGGATCTGTGATTGGATTTGTCAACTGTCTGTTCTCTACTCCCACAACCTGAACTGTTCTGCCTGAAAGAGGTAAGTGCAGGACTTCTGCACTTCTCACTGTAGAGCGTGTAGCTCCTGTGTCCACTAAAAATGAGACTTTGTAACCCATCAACTTTCCCTTCACAAAAGGCCCTCTCTGGTCTACTTCTAATGATGCTGCAGACATACACAGTCTTGCATCTAAACTGTCACTCATCCATTCTTCGTTTATTTCATCCTCACTGTTAAATGGGAATTGGTGAACTGTGTCATTACTTCTGCCTTGTCTCTGACCTGTGACCTGCTGAGTAAGCATCATCTGTTGCTGTCCAATCGGGGCTTGAGGTGTCTGCATTTGTTGTCTAGGTACCATGGGAACCTGCTGCTGTATTGGTTGCAACTGTGTCAATTGTGTATGTGGCACTTGCACCTGCTGCATGGGTTGGAAATTCTGCACTTGGTTTTGGACATTCGGATTAAGTCCTCTCATTCTAGGGACCTTCACAGTTTAAAATGTATTGACATCACCACCTTGCTGAACAACACCATCCTGCACCATCAACGGACACTCCAGCTTCCAGTGTCTCACGTTTCCACACAGATGACACAGTAACATCTTTTTCATCCCTGCACATCATTCTAAACTACTACAGTATTCAAATCCGGACCACGAGTCAGGTTGACTCCACGACCCCTACCTCTCATTTGAGGTTGGAACATGACAGTTCCCTGCTGCTGCGGCATCTGTCATACCAAAGCTCTTTGCACTCCTGTTTGAGCTGCCTTTATTTGCATCACGATCGCTTTCTCCTTCAACTTTTTCTGCTTCAATTCGATCTCATCACTACAGTATTTTGCGTACTGCAACACCCCATCAATCGGATTTGCTTGCCAACAAGTCAAATGACTCTTAATCATCTGCCGTATTTCTGGTCTCAATCCTTCGATGATCCTGAACACAAAGTGCAACATGTCTTTCGGCTCAATTGTTTCCTTGCCACTGTACTCCTTGAACGCTTTCAGCAATCTCTCATAATAAGTGTGTATCAACTCGTTAGTTTCTTGCACGGTCCTGTCAATTCTCTGCCAATCAATATATTTAGGAGAAATTCTCGTCTTCAGGAATTCAATCACCTTATAATAATATTTCATTACTTCAGGTGATGGTGCACCTGTAACTCTATCCCTTTGCGGTTCACTTGTTGGCCAATCCACTGCCCTCTTGCATTCAACCCACAAATCAGCTCGGACCACTATTTCCAACAAAGTATTCAAGTCTTCCCATAGACATTTAGAAAGCTTCACAAATCTATCTGTCTGCTGGTAACACTCAACCGTTTTTTCCCTCAGTTTCGGATAATCATTTTTGAATGACAGCACTCCTGTGCCATGGGACATGAACAAACTGCCCTCCTGGAATTTCCCTCATCTGTAAAATCCTTACTGGATCCTTGTCTTTCTGAACACCTTCAGACCCTTCTTGTGAATCTTGTTTCCGTGTATCCTTCTTCTTGCCCATCTACCTTACCACTTCTCCAATGCTCCCCAAACCTGAGCACTCTGCAACAATTCTTTCAGGTGAGCCTTCATTCCTGCTGACCTCATGTGCTCGAAATCCTTTGCCTCGAAATCTAACCTGTAACTTTGTTTCAAATGTTTTGTTCTCTCAATCTCTGTCATGGTTGTCTGCCAGCTCTGCCAATTTCTGATGTATCTTACTCACTTCCCTTGTAATCCTTGGACAAAATTACATCAGCTCTTCTTCTGTGTAGGATTCTAACCTGTTTACACCCATTGTTCCCTAAACTAGTTCAGCTACTTCTGTAGTTAGTCTTACACGATTTATCTGCTCTTCACCCTTGGATATACTTCGAGAAGTATTCAAACTATCCAACCACTCACTCAATTGCTGTGCTGTCAATCCCTGTAACGAGATGTTACTTGCATTTGGCAATGACACCTGTTGCATCGCTGCAACTGGAGTTTGCGGCATCAAAAGTTTCAAACTTTGACTCGTACTCGGGCCATTTACTGCATCTGGAAGCGCAACAATTGGACTAAGATCCATTAATGGTCTAGATCCATCAAAGGTCTGACCCATATACGATATCACTTGCACATGATCATTCACTCCCCTCCTCACGAGACTCTGGGACATTTCACCTTGCTGTCCTGGAATTGATTTCTTCTGTGCAAACAATGGACCTACAGTAATCGGGAACGATATTGCATTTGGAGCTGCTCTGATATTCGCATTTGGTGGAAGAGCTACTCCCATAGTCTGATTCACTACTGGTGTCACACCTGACTGTGTCCCTGTCATTGGCGTGAACTTCAGCAAACCCTGTGGCTGTGCCTGAGGAGGCAACATTGGAGTCGGCTCAGTCTGAACTAACATTGGCCTCGGAAGCACTTGCTCCGATGGTACCACTAAGTTCGAAGTTGTCTCAAGAACTGGTACATCTGGATTAATTCTCTGTTTCAACGGTGGGTGCATCTGGACCACTGAGTACTTTGCACTACCCCTTGTACCTGTCCATTATTTGTCTGCACTGGTACCTCTGTCCCCGATGCTTGTGCTGGAGCAGTTGGGCAGAACTAGTACTTGGACCCCCTACATGTGCCACATATGGCGGAGGTCGGTCCCTCAACAATTGTTTAATAAGATCCTCAACGTCTGAATATTCTTCTTCTAGATAAGTCATTTTCTTCTTCTCAGTCCCTGAACTCTTATCACTCTTAGCAGCATCTTCTTTTTCTGACTCATCTTCCTCTGTAATTGCAGGAAACAATTTAATACCCTGTAATGTCTCAGTTCTCCACCTTTTCTGTTCCGAATCCCACCTTGCTTCTGCCAAGGACTTTTCTACCTTCTTTATTCTCCTCTGAAATTTCATCTCTTGTTATTGTCTGGCTACTAGCTCCCAAACCGCTAAAGCCTCAAATTATGCTGGCCTCGGTAATGGCTTTGTCTCATATAATGTCATTCGCAATTCATCCAAAAGTCTCAAATTAAACGTCCCATGCTCTGGAAACGCCAAGCTCCCAATTTCTTTGTCATCTTGCACCACTGCTTTAACCAAAGACATAGCGTGACACCTCGCTCCTCCATCACAATGTATGCCGGAGAATTTTCCGGTGGGGTCGGCTCCCCCACTGTCGCCTTAATGTAAGAATCACACTTCATGGCACTTCTAAAGGCTTTGAAAAACGTCATTTTCTCTGTTGTATTTATTTTGATTCAATAATGAAATGACTTTTACTCCCCAGATTCCTTCACCCGCTTACTCAACCAATTGCCTCTTACGGATGGCTGCCAATCCGTTCGCAACTCTTTTCACTGACCAACCTATCCCAGCGTGGCACACTTCTGATGTCACACTCACACACTGCGGCTGACAAAGTCTTGCGGCTTGTCCTCCTAAACTTCAACTCACACAAAACTAATGCAAAATATTACGAGCACTTAACCAAAAACCAATAACCAAAAACAAACCTGCTCGTTTACTACAGGAAGGCACACAATCTTACGGATTTTCACTAATGGCCCTTTCGCTCATGTAGCTATTTCTCATTCTCAGTCTTCCACATTTGCAAGCAAAATTCAGCCCACAAATTTCACTCTCAACTGATCAACGAGTCTGCCCTAGTGCACATAGCACTCGCCAAATATCAGTCGAAAAATTTCTCTTACTCACTTAGCTCACAACACCGACTTGTTGACCCTGCCCGATCAACCTACTAAACCAGACAGATTACAACATATACTCAAGTGTCTCCTACACTTGTCAATATACTCCGGAGTCTTAGACCATGCAGGGTCCGTACATCACCAACAACCACATGGACAATTTTTTAGCACTAAGCGCCACACACATATGAAGTTCGACGACTTCCCTACTCTCATACTGCGGAGTATGCACACTGCTACTAAACGTCATTTGGAGTATGGAAACTCCATACTTTACCTCTCATACATCATAATTCATCTTCAATTTGCTTAAGCCTTTGCAAGTGCAATCTACCACTTTCACACTATCACAAAACACGCCAAGAACATACCCAACTTTACTAGCGGGATCCAGGATCTAGGAAACTCATTTCTAGGTTTAAGGGGACATAATCTTTGCTACAGTTGCCATCTCAGAAAAACACAAATTCAAACTCATAAAATATGAAAAATTAACCCTGAATTAAACTACCACCATAACCACTAATCACCACATAACTAGTTTTCCAAGGAAACTAACCATCAAGCTGCTACTAAAAACTGCTAGCGCGCCTTGTCCTTTGTAAGTAAACTTACAAGGGGACACGTATATGTCGATGAACCTTTTGAATCGCATGGAATATCCTAATTACGTAGTGACCAATGGCATCAATAATCAGCGTAACCAATTAATAACTTTAGAATCAAAACTACTATAACCAAGAGTTCATGAATAACCACAACTCAGTAAAGCGTTATAACAATTTTTATTTCCCTATTAGTTTCAATACTAAGTCATCAAGTTAGATCAAACTTTATTTAATCCACACAGAATTAGATCATTAATTGCCATCAATACTACAAACTAATCAGAAAATGAGAAAACACATGCTAGAATGCTTCAACCTAAGCCAATAAAGATGAATACAACAACATTAATAGCAGAGTTCAGCAAGCAGTTCGTCAGTCTTTTGTCACTGTCAAACGTCACCCCTAGGAAGCCTACCTAACCCAGATTAGCATCGGCATGTGGGGCTTCATGCAAAACAATTTATAAAACATGAATTTGGAAAAACATCTTGATACGAGTAAAACTATAATACAGCGCAGAAGAAAAGGCACAAGTTAATCAGTCACATTGTCATAACTACCTATCCACGGAATGGATCAGCAACAAAGTCAGTCTTTGTCTTCAGGTCATCAATAGAGCAGCAACGCATCAGGCTCTCAGAGTATGAGCCCAATGACAGAATCTCGAACCGCGTCTCCTGACCTCATCAATTCTCCCCTCGCATCTGAAGTTTTAGCCCCTTGTCATGACTTTTTATTAGAGTTTTCCAGTCCATCCCCCTAATTCCCAATTGGTCAGTCAGTCATTCAGCAGATTTGACTCGAACCTATAACCCCTTCGCTGCCAGGCCTTTTCCCCCTCATGTGCCGAGCCTTTTTTTGGCTATTTGGGGCAGTTCGCGCTTAGGCCCTCATAACTTTTTGTTCACATAAGCTACCCACGCCAAATTTGCGTCCTTTTTTTCCAACATCCTGGGTATTCTAGAGGTACCCAGACTTTGTGGGTTCCCCAGAAGGAGGCCAAGAAATTAGCCACAATACAGGGAAAATTTCGTTTTTTTCAAAAAAATTGGAAAAAGGGGCTGCAGAAGAAGGCTTATGGTTTTTTCCCTGAAAATGGCATCAACAAAGGGTTTGTGGTGCTAAAATCACCAGCTGCCCCGCTTTCAGGAACAGGGAGACTTGAATCAGAAAACCCAATTTTTCAACAAAATTTTGGCATTTTACTGGGACATACCCCATTTTTACGATTTTTTGTGCTTTCAGCCTCCTTCCAGTCAGTGACAGAAATGGGCATGAAACCAATGCTGGATCCCAGAAACCGAAACATTTCTGAAAACTAGATAAAATTCTGAATTCATCAAGGGGTAATTCGTGTAGATCCTACAAGAGTTTTCTACAGAAAATAACAACTGAACAAAAAGATATTGAAATTGAGGTGAAAAAAACTGCAATTGTTCTCTACGTTTTATTCTGTAACTTTTTCCTGCAATGTCAGATTTTTTAAAGCAATATACCGTTACGTCTGCTGGACTCTTCTGGTTGTGGGGATTTATAGGGCTTGTAGGTTCATCAAGAACTCTAGGTACCCAGAGCCAATAAATGACCTGCACCCTGCAGTGGTTTTCATTCTATACCGGGTATACAGCAATTCATTTGCTGAAATATAAAGAGTAAAAAATAGCTATCAAGAAAACCGTTGTATTTCCAAAATGGGCACAAGATAAGGTGTTGAGGAGCAGTGGTTATTTGCACATCTCTGAATTCTGGGGTGCCCATACTAGCATGTGAATTACAGGGCATTTCTCAAATAGACGTCTTTTTTACACACTCTCTTATATTTGGAAGGAGAAACTGTAGAGAATGACAAGGGGCAAAAACACTTGTTTTGCTATTCTATGTTCCCCCAAGTCTCCCAATAAAAATGATACCTCACTTGTGTGGGTAGGCCTAGCGCCCGCAACAGGAAATGCCCCAAAAAACAACGTGGACACATCCCATTTTTTGACAGAAAACAGAGGTGCTTTTTGCAAAGTGCCTACCTGTAGATTTTGGCCTCTAGCTCAGCCGGCACCTAGGGAAACCTACCACACCTGTGAATTTTTGAAAACTAGAGACCTAGGGGAATCCAAGTGGGGTGACTTGTGGGGCACTGACCAGGTTCTGTTACCCAGAATCCTTTGCAAACCTCAAAATGTGGCTAAAAAAACACATTTTCCTCACATTTCGGTGACAGAAAGTTCTGGAATATGAGAGGAGCCACAAATTTCCTTCCACCCAGCGTTCCCCCAAGTCTCCCGATAAACATTATACCTCACTTGTGTGGGTAGGCCTAGCACCCGCGACAGGAAACGCCCCAAAACACTATGTGGACCCATCCCATTTTTTGACAGAAAACAGAGGTGTTTTTTGCAAAGTGCCTACCTGTAGATTTTGGCTGTTAACTCAGCCGGCACCTAGGGAAACCTACCAAACCTGTGCATTTCTGAAAACTAGAGACCTAGGGGAATCCAAGATGGGGTGACTTGTGGGGCTCTGACCAGGTTCTGTTACCCAGAATCCTTTGCAAACCTCAAAATGTGGCTAAACAAACACATTTTCCTCACATTTCGGTGACAGAAAGTTCTGGAATATGAGAGGAGCCACAAATTTCCTTTCACCCAGCGTTCCCCCAAGTCTCCCAATAAAAATGGTACCTCACTTGTGTGGGTAGGCCTAGGGCCCACGAAAGGAAATGTCCCAAAACACATCATGGACACATCACATTTTTTCACAGAAAACAGTGCCTACCTGTGGATTTTGGCCTCTAGCTCAGCCGGCACCTGGGGAAACCTAGCAAACCAGCACATTTCTGGAAACTAGACACCTAGAGGAATCCAAGATGGGGTGACTTGTGGGGCTCTGACCAGGTTCTGTTACCCAGAATCCTTTGCAAACTTCAAAATTTGGCCAAAAAAATACTTTTTCCTCTCATTTCGGTGACAGAAAGTTCTGGAATCTGAGAGGAGCTACGAATGTCCTTTCACCCAGCGTTCCCTTAAGTCTCCCAATAAAAATGATACCTCACTTGTGTGGGTGAGCCTAGCGCCCACGAAAGGAAATGGCCCAAAACACAACGTGGACACATCACATTTTTTCACAGAAAACAGAGGTATTTTTTGCAAAGTGCCTACCTGTGGATTTTGGCCTTTAGCTCAGCCGGCCCCAGGGGGGGCAGAAATGGCCTAAAATAAATCCCCCCCCAGCCCCCCTGGGGGGCGACCCTTGCCTACGGGGTCGCTCTCCTTGCGTGACGGCGCAAAAAAAAAGATCCCTGGTGCCTAGTGGTTTCTGCCCCCCTTGGGGGCAGATTGACCAAAAATCGGCCGATCTACCCCCAAAGCGGGCAGAAATGGCATAAATACAATTTGCCCCGCCAGGGGAGCGACCCTTGTCTAAGGGGTCGCTCCCCATCTGTAAAACAACAACAACAACAAAACTCCCCGGTGCCTAGTGGTTTCTGCCCCCCTTGGTGGCAGATCGGCCTAATTAAAATAGGCTGATCTGCCCCCCTGGGGGGCAGAAATGGCCTAAAATAAATTTGCCCCCCAGGGGAACGACCCTTGCCTAAGGGGTGGCTCCCCTTATGTGAAATTCACGAACAAAAAAAAACTCCCTGGTATCTAGTGGTTTCTGTCCCCCTTGGGGGCAGATTGGCCTCATAAAAATAGGCCAATCAATGGCCTAAATATAATTTGCCGCCTATGGGAGCGACCCTTGCCTAAGGGGTCGCTTCCCACCTCTAAAACAAAAAACAAAACAAAAACAAAACAAAAATAAAAATTATCCCTGGTGGCTAGAGGTTTCTGCCCCCAGGGGGGGGCAGAAAAGGCCTTAAAAAAAATGCCCCACCTGGGAGCGATCCTTGCCCAAGGGGTCGCTCCCTCATGGCAGTTTCCTTTTTAAAATAAAATCCCTGGTGTCTAGTGGGCGTTTTGACAGCCGGATTGCTTTCAATCCGGCTGCCAAAACGCAGAGAGAGACTTCAAAGGGAAGGAAATAACTTTCCTTCCCTTTGAAGCCTCTCTCGGCCTCCCCCACGTGATCGGAAGAGAAATGCAAATCATTTCTCTTCCGATTGCGCTTGAAGCAGAGCTTCCAGTGCGATGGGAGGAGGCCCTGTGACAAACAGCACGCAATCGCGCACTGACGTCACAGGGGAGGTGGGGGGCGTCGGAGGTGGAAGGGGAAGGGCTTCCCCTTCCATCCCTGCCTTGCGGGGTGGGGGGAGCCCCACAGAGGGAGCGCTAGTGCTCCCTCTGTGCTGTGTGCCCAGGACGTAATGGTTACGTCCTGGGCACAGCAGCACTGTGTCTCAGTATGTAACCATTACGTCCTGGGCACAAAAGGGGATAATATTAATTTTTCAAATCACAGCACACGGATTGGTCCACTATACTATGTCCTCATCATTCGGCTCTTCAGGTATCGAAAATGTTGCATGTTCCTCTTCAGTCAGTGCACTCATTGTTCAAGTCCTGGGAAAAGTACATTTAGCCTGCTCTCCACATAATTGTATTAAATTGCCTTCATCATCTCCTGTCCATCGGTACATTGCAGAAAATTCTAGCTAAGCAACTTTAACATCAGGTGGCTTAAGGACAGGTCATGCATCAGCTTCTCCGCAGTGCGTTAGAATTTCAGCTCCTTGTGTGAGGCCTGGAAAGGACTAGGCCTTAACCACAGCTAAGTTAACTCTACAAATTAATGCAAAGCATAGGTTATACATCTTAATATGACATATTACTACATTATTCTTTCTCATTTCCATTATTTCACACATCTTTAGTTATTTTCCCATAACTTCGTATAAGTGGCTGCCAATCCCCGTGGTCACAATTTCAAACGTGCACTTTATTTTCTCGACAATTAATTTCTCTACAAACTTTTCAGTAATCAAAACACATAAACGTTCATTAATAATTAATAATTAGCATATTTGCATCAACACACTCAGCGGGGACGCGGATGATATCGCGTTGTACGTGCGGGAGCTGGGCGTGAACCTAGATGTCCTGCTGACTGAGGTCGTTCGATTCGGTGGCTTCTCTGACATCACGATGAATTGGTCTAAATCGGTGGTGCTTCCTCTTACTAGTGGTACTGCGCGTTGCTTGTCGCATTACCCCGTTGAATGGGCGGAGGGCCCGGTCCGTTATCTGGGAGTATGGCTAAGCTGCGATGTAGAGACTCTGTGGCTTACCAATTATGGCAGGTGAGTGGCTTGGCTGGAAGATAGGCTCAAGGTGTGGCGTACGTTGCCGCTTTCGCTTATTGGACGCATCGGCATTGCTAAGATGGTTGTGCTGCCAAAGTTCCTGTATCTTTTTGTTAATCTTCCGTTGGTGCTCACTGTGAGTTTCCTTAGGAGGCTCAGATCTGCTTTGGTGCGATTAGTGTGGGCGGGTTGGCAGTCTAGGATTGCCTAGGAGAAGCTGATGCTGCCGTTTGAAATGGGGGGCCTTTCTGCCCCAGACCTGGAGCTCTATTATTACTGTGCGCAGGCCCATTTCGCATATTTTTGGATTCGTCCTATAAGGTATTTGCCTCATCTTGCGCCTGAGAGTGATTCGGTGTGGCCGGATCGACTGACGAGAGTTCTTGGATGCATGTCTCAGACTCGAGCTAGGGGGGTGGATACCATGGCGTGCATTTCTGGGGCTTGGGCTGCTTTGGTGTGCCGGTTGGGGACGGGTGCTCCCTTTGCCCCCGCGATGCCAGTGTTGCAGATGAGAGGATGTCTCGTGATGCTCGCCTGCAAGAGTTTCTTGCTGCCTTTGAGTTGTCATTGATGGGGCACTGGTTTGTGAACGAGTGTCTGGTTTCGCCGGAGGAGGCGTTGCGGTCTGGAGCTGATAATGGGTTGCACAGGTTATATTTACTGTGTGTATACACGACGCTCCGTGCGCGGTTTCCTGGTCTCCCGGCCATGCCTAAGACCTGTCAGGCGCTCGAGTTGCTGTGGCGGGCACAGTCACCGTGAAGGCTCATCACCAGATTGTATGGGTGCATGCAGGTGCAGCGGAAGGCAGTGGTTGTGGCTGCTAAGGCTAAATGGGAGCTAGATGTTGGGGAGGTGTTAACTGAGGAAATGTGGAGAAGCTGCTGTGCGCACATGCTAATGCTGTCGCCTCATTACAGACTGCAGCTCATACACTTTAAATTCCTTCACCTGTATATTATACCCGTTGTGGCTTGTGTGATATGGGCCAGCGTGCTGATGCACGCTGTGAACGTTGCCATGCACCGGACGCTGATTTTCTGCATCTGGCGTGGAACTGTGCTGAGGTGCGTGCCTTTTGGGAAGAAGTGATGCAAGCCATTGCTGGAATGACTGGCTTGGTTTTGCCTTTTTCTCCTGTGCTGGCGTTGCTTGAGCTGCAGGATGGGGTGCCACCGGTATGGAGGCGTCTGATGGGCATGCTGCTTTTACTGTCAAAGAGAAGAGTGGCGATGTGTTGGGGGTGAGGCAGGGCGCTGCGAAGGGCTGACTGGCTGCGTGATGCTGCGTTTTGTCAGGAGCAGTTGTCAATCTTTTGTGAGCAGACCCCCACGGGCTCTCGCCCTAGAGATATCTGGGCACCTTTTCGCTCTTTCTTGGACTCTCATGATTGAATTGTGAGGGCTTTGGCTCTACGTGACAGGTCGCGCACTTGCATTAATTGGATTAGATGTTGTTTCCTGCAAGTGCTGTATGTGCTGCTTGATGGTGGACCATGCTGTTTGTGTCTGCTCTGCCGCCTCTACCTTTATGTTGGTTGATGTTTGTTGTGTTTTTGCCCTGGAGAGCGCTGCGCTCGGTTTACACTATCGGTGTGCTTTTTGAGGCTGTGCTCCTGGGTGGTTGGGAGGAATCTGTTGACCTAGACATGCTGGGATCCTTGATTTATTGTACTTCACCTTTGGCGGTCCCTTGCAATCTTATGTGTGCACTACTGTACTTCCTTTGTTTACTATCCAGCTCCTGGGGCTGTTTTTGTTGTTGTATAGTAAATTTGTATAAATAAATAAATAAAAAAATAAAAAAACACACTCAGCGGGGACCACAGCTTCAGTGCAGGCAGCAGCTCAGAGTCGGACAGCTGCGCCAGTTCCGACTCTCGAGTTGATGTACTTGGTTTCTTCTTGGTTACACCAGAACTCAGGCCCAAGACCCCAGGGACTGGATTTGGCACCACTTGGCGAGTCACGACTCTCAGCAAGAGAGGCCAAGTGCTGGCAGATTAAGTCTTTGATGTCCCTGAGACTTCTAACAGGAGGCAAGGTCAGTCCAAACCCCTGGAGAACCTTTGGAAGCTCCCAGGACAGAAGCAGCAAGCAGCAGGTCAGCACAGCAAAGCAACATGCAGAGTGGCAGTCTCTCCTAAAGTATCTAGCTCTTCTGACTGGCAGAATGTCCTCAGTTCTGAAGGATTCTAAAGTTCTGGTCTCAGAGGTCCAATACTTACATTCATTTCTGCCTTTGAAGTAGGCAAACTTCAAAGGAAAGTATTTGTAGTGAACAAGACCCTGTCTTTCCTGCCCTGGCCCCAGAAACATTCCAAGGGGTCGGAGACTGCTTTGTGTTTCAGGCAGGCACAGTCCTATTCAGGTGCAAATGTTAGCTCTTCCCACCACTTTAGCTCAGGAAGACGCATCAGGATAAGGAGGGTCACTTCAACAACCTTTGTGTGACTGTCTAGAGTGAATTCACAAACAGCCCAACTGCCATCCTGACCCAGATGCGTATTCCACAGCCAGGCAGAGGCACAGAATGGTTAAACAAGAAATTGACCACTTTCTAAAAGTGGCATTTTCAAACTTACAATGTAAAAGACAACTTCGCCAAAAGATGTATTTTTAAATTGTGAGCTCAGAGACCCCAAACATTAGATCTCAATCTGCTCCCAATGGGAGAGTACACTTTTAAAGATGTTTCAAGGCAACTGCCATGTTAACCTATGGGATATGTGGGCCTTGAAATAGTAAAAACCAAATTTAGCAATAGTTCACTATCAGTACATGTAAAACACCTCCGTACCTCAGCTACCTTTTAAATATACTGCACCCTGCCCATGGGGCAAATCTTGGGCCTACTTTAGGGGTGACTTACATGTAGTAAAAGGGAAGGTTTGAGCCATGCAGGTGGGTGCACTGGCCAGGTGGAATTGGCAGTTTAAAACTGCACACACAGACACCCCAGGGCTACTCGTGGGTGGCACAATCAGTGCTGCAGGCCTACTAGTAGCATTTGATTTATAGGCCATACATAGTGCACTTTACTAGGGACTGACTGGTAAATCAAATATGCCAGTCAGGGGTGAACGAATTACCAATACAATTTAGACAGAGAGCACTTGCCCTTTACCACTGGTCAGCTGTGGCAAGGTGCCCAGAGTCCTAAAGCCAGCGGCAACAAAATTCAGCACAGGATCAAAGAGAGGAGGTCAAAAGCCAAAAAAACAGAGTAAACCACGACAAGATCTGGCAGGTCTAACAACAATCATTAAAGAGCAGATAAAAAATATACATACAAAAAGCTTCAAAAGCACGGGTCAAAATGGTTGACATGAGATAATATAAAAACCAAGCGATTCATACCAGCATACAATAATGAAACAAATATGAGAATCATCTAAGTGGAACAACCCTGGCCCACAGACTCAAAATAAAAAACTGTTACATAGTCTGACAGCAGATTCCAAGAACAAACTCATTCTAAAACATACTTTGGGCAGTTTAACCAGTGGCAGCTCCTCCGCAATGTCAGAGGAGCATTGCCCCACTGGCTCAGAACCAACAGCTGAAAAATAAAATTATATTTTATTATTGTTTTCTTTTTCAGCTGCTGGCTGAGCCAGCATGTGCAGAGAGGGGTGAGGCCGGGCCATGGTATGGCAGAGGAGGAGTGGAGTCACTGCAGTGCACCTAAAAGTGAGCATGTCAGTTGGTTGGCCGTCTTAGGGCAGCCAAACAGACATGTGCACTTAGATTTCTCTAACCCAGGTGTGTTCTATAGGCAGTTTGGAGAAACAGCACATATTCCATGCACATTCTGAGTGGCAGACCAAGCTGCTCAGACCAATACTATTGCTGCTCTCATGCTAAGTATAGCATGAGAGCAGTGCCAGGATTGCATGAGAAACCTGTGCTGGTGTCCCAGGGACTGCTGGGACACCATCAGGAGCAGGGGAGAAGAGGAGTAAGGTGGCTGGCAGCATTGGCAGCAGGACAGGTACCTTTTTTAAAAATGATTTCCCTAATCCCCCGCCCCCCCACTTGAAATTTGCAGCGCCGCTACTGAGTTCAACAGTTGTGAAAAATAGAAATGTCATCCTGCACCTCTTAAAGTGCAAGGGTTCCAACATGACAACCAAGAACTGGCAGCACAAAGCCTTGTAAAATTTACAGAAAAAGCTTAAATATAGGAGGGTATGGAACGAAACTTAATAGCAAGAACAGTTACAGATGCTAGAGTTATGATATTGCCCTAATGGAAAACATAATTGTCATCTAATAGATCTTAATATGAACCTGATTAGGAGTGCACACTCCCAAGAATTAGTGACCAGTTCCAGATAAGGCTGAGGGGTCACTGAGGTTTGGATCAAAGCATAGGTCTGCATATAGGAGTTGGGGAGCTCCCCCACTTCTGTGGGACATTGCTTGGCAGCCAAAATTCTCTTAGCAATCTTCCCTCATCTGATTTCCTTATCACAAGTGAAATGAAAAAGGGATGAAAAGTCATGTTTAGTAAGAGTATGCCTGATGTAACGAAGCCAGGGAATGTCCCCCATTGGTCACAGGCTAAACAGCATTCAATAACTGCTTTATTGAGTCGAACTTGTTCATTATGCTATATCAGTGACCAAAAGGCACAGATATCTGATCCTCAACATATACCAATCCCAGTTCCTGGTGCACTGCATAATGAGGGCAGGACACTGGAACCCCCACTAGCCTCCTGAAAACCCTATTCTCCTCAAGCTGTAAGATACTGATATACCTGTACCCCCAGATACCTTCGCTGTGAGAAAGCACAGGAAAACATTTCCCTTTGTATATATTCAAGTAAGGGAAGAATAAGTTTACTACCCAATTTTGAAAGTGAATTAAAGATAGAGCCCACTGCTTGGGGGGAACGTGGTTGCCTATTTGAAACACTTCAAATCAATCAGTTACCATACGCAAACAGATAGGAAGACCATGAGACTCAGCCAAACTATTTAACAATCAGTACTTTGTGTCACATCAGAACTTTGGGAAAACTGGGCCTCTAGATCTTCATCTATAGCAATTCAGTAGATGGCTCCTTGGGGTATTCTCCTTTTTTCTGCAGTGATGGATTTTATCCCAGAGTATGGACTAATGTTTTTCCCTACCAGTGTACTACCTGTATGATCACTATTTCATTGTTTATCACAAATTCATAAATCAGTCATCAGAAATATATTTTAAACAAGGCCTCATACAAGAAAATTGCAGGGACGCAGAATTCCGTCACCTTCCTATGTTGTTGAGGATTTGGTTTGGCTGTTACTACACAGTCAGGGTTTCAAAGGTCACACTCCGAGTTTTCTCCTCGATTTGTAGGTCCTTTATTAACTGAGGAAACGGCGGGGTTGGGAGCAGTTTAATTTAAGTTGCCCAAAACATAGACGTTTAACCACGTTTTGCACGTTTCCATGGTTAAGCCAGCTAAAGAGATTTAAAAAAACGCCCATCTCCTGCAATCGAAGTGCAGGGACATTCTGAGTTCCAGGTAGGGTAGAAGCCATTTTAGATTCTAGAATTAGAAAGGGGTACCTTCAGTATTTGATTGCATGGAAGCGTTATGATAAAGCAAATAGATACTCCTTCACAGATGTGCTCAAATTGTTGAAAACTTTCCATTCTCGTTTTCCTCACTGTAGGCTGAAAGTCCAGTACAGACCAGGGATTTTTTCATTTGTAAAATTACATTAGATGGAGGCTGACCAGGCATTGGGCGTACCCATAGCCTTAAATGCCCCAACAGTCTTTCTGCCTATCTCCATGTGGATTAGATTTGGAGATTTGCCCCCAGTCTGCCCCCAGGAGTATATAGACCACTGGATGTCGGAGGTAGATTTTTATTTTTTTAAATGAATAGGATGCGATCTGTCCTGTTTTGACATTGAGCCATACCCCAGCCGCACCAATGCTTCTCTTCTAGGCCCCAAGGGTCAGAGAGGAGGATTTACCCCAATCTGCCCCTTGGCAGCAGAGTGACAGAAATGCATTGAATGCCAGGGATAGATTTGTAAACAAAATAAAGAATGGGGTGGGAGTCGTTCTGTCCTGGCATCAAACTATTGCCCATCAAAGCCCCAAATGTCTTTGTGTCCCCTCCCCCCCCCACTAGTCTAGAGCATCCTCATCCCTATGGCAAGAGAGAGGAAATCTGGATCTTTTTTAGGTGTAGTGTTGACATATGGACTTGTAGAGGGACAACACTCCATTCTGCCTTCCTGGGTGGCATAAAAACTGCCTGGTGCCTGGTGGTGGGGTTATTCTGTGCAGTGTCAAGATAGATGTAAGAAAGTAGCCTCTTTCTAGCACGGTTCCCCCCCACTTTTGGCCTGTTTGTGAGTGTGTGTCAGTGTGTTTTTACTGTGTCACTGGGATCCTGCTACCCAGGACCACAGTGCCCATAGATAAAAACCTATATGTCAGTGTGTGTTGTCTGTCTCACTGAGATCCTGCTAGACAGGACCACAGTGCTCATAGTTTGTGGCCTAATATGTATGCCTGTGTAGTGACTAACTGTGTCACTGAGGATCTGCTAACCAGAACTTCAGTGCTTATGCTCTCTCTGCTTTTAAATTTGTCACTGTAGGCCAGTGACTTAATTTACCAATTTCAATTGGCATACTGGACCCCCCTTATAAGTCCCTAGTATATGGTACCTAGGTACCCAGGGCATTGGGGTTCCAGGAGATACATATGGGCTGCAACATTTCTTTTGCCACCCATAGGGAGCTCAGACAAACCCTTACACAGGACTGCCATTGCAGACTGTGTGAAGTAGTGCACACACTATTTTACAGCCAGTTGCACTGCACTTAAGTAACTTATAAGTCACCTATATGTCCAACCTTCACTTGCTGAAGGTTAGGTGCAAAGTTACTAAGTGTGAGGGCACCCTCGCACTAGCAAAGGTGCCCCCACATAGTTCAGGGGCATTTCCCCGGACTTTGAGAGCGCGGGGACGCCATTAAATGCATGCACTACATATAGGTCAATACCTATATGTAGCTTCACAATGGTAACTCCGAATATGGCCATGTAACATGTCTAAGATCATGGAATTGTCCCCCCATTCCAAATCTGGTATTGGGGAGCTAATTCCATGCATCCTCGGGGCTCCAACATGGACCCCCAGTACTGCCAAACCAGCTCTCTGAGGATTTGTAGGAAAGTACCATCTTGCCTGGCATGTTACCCCCATTTTTCACTGTATATATGTTGTTTTAGTTGTATGTGTCACTGGGACCCTGCCAGCCAGGGCCCCAGTGCTCATAAGTGGGCCTGAATGTGTTACCTGTGTTATGACTAACTGTCTCACTGAGGCTCTGCTAATCAGAACCTCAGTGGTTATGCTCTCTCATTTCTTTCAAATTGTCACTAACAGGCTAGTGACCAATTTTACCAATTTACATTGGCATACTGGAACACCCTTATAATTCCCTAGTATATGGTACTGAGGTACCCAGGGTATTGGGGTTCCAGGAGATCCCTATGGGCTGCAGCATTTCTTTTGCCACCCATAGGGAGCTTTGACAATTCTTACACAGGCCTGCCACTGCAGCCTGAGTGAAATAACGTCCACGTTATTTCACAGCCATTTTACACTGCACTTAAGTAACTTATTAGTCACCTATATGTCTAACCTTTACCTGGTAAAGGTTGGGTGCTAAGTTACTTAGTGTGTGGGCACCCTGGCACTAGCCAAGGTGCCCCCACATTGTTCAGGGCCAATTCCCCGGACTTTGTGAGTGCGGGGACACCATTACACGTGTGCACTACATATAGGTCACTACCTATATGTAGCTTCACAATGGTAACTCCGAATATGGCCATGTAACATGTCTATGATCATGGAATTGCCCCCTCTATGCCATCCTGGCATAGTTGGCACAATCCCTTGATCCCACAGGTCTGTAGCTCAGACCTGGGTACTGCCAAACTGCCTTTCCCGGGGTTTCGCTGCAGCTGCTGCCAACCCCTCAGACAGGTTTCTGCCCTCCTGGGCTCCAGCCAGGCTTGGCCCAGGATGGCAGAACAAAGGACTTCCTCTGAGAGAGGGTGTTACACCCTCTCCCTTTGGAAAATGGTGTGAAGGCAGGGGAGGAGTAGCCTCCCCCAGCCTCTGGAAATGCTTTCATGGGCACACATGGTGCCCATTTCTGCATAAGCCAGTCTACACCGGTTCAGGGACCCCTCAGCCCTGCTCTGGCGCGAAACTGGACAAAGGAAAGGGGAGTGACCACTCCCCTGACCTGCACCTCCCCTGGGAGGTGCCCAGAGCTCCACCAGTGTGCTCCAGACCTCTGCCATCTTGGAAACAGAGGTGCTGCTGGCACACTGGACTGCTCTGAGTGGCCAGTGCCAGCAGGTGACATCAGAGACTCCTTCTGATAGGCTCCTTCAGGTGTTGCTAGCCTATCCTCTCTCCTAAGTAGCCAAACCCTCTTTTCTGGCTATTTAGGGTCTCTGTCTCTGGGGATTCCTTAGATAACGAATGTAAGAGCTCATCCGAGTTCCTCTGCATCTCTCTCTTCACCTTCTGCCAAGGAATCGACTGCTGACCGCGCTGGAAGCCTGCAAAACTGCAACAAAGTAGCAAAGACGACTACTGCAACTCTGTAACGCTGATCCTGCCGCCATCTCGACTGTTTTCCTGGTGGTGCATGCTGTGGGGGTAGTCTGCCTCCTCTCTGCACTAGAAGCTCCGAAGAAATCTCTTGGGTCGACGGAATAGTCCCCCTGCAACCGCAGGCACCAAAGAACTGCATCACCGGTACCCTGGGTCTCCTCTCAGCACGATGAGCGAGGTCCCTTGAATCCAGCAACTCTGTCCAAGTGACTCCCACAGTCCAGTGACACTTCAGTCCAAGTTTGGTGGAGGTAAGTCCTTGCCTCCCCACGCCAGACTGCATTGCTGGGAACTGCAACTTTTGCAGCTACTCCGGCCTCCGTGCACTTCCGGCGGAAATCCTTTGTGCACAGTCCATCCTGGGTCCACGGCACTCTAACCTGCATTGCACGACCTCCTAAGTTGGCCTCCGGCGACGTGGGACTCCTTTGCGCGACTTCGGGTGAGCACTGTTTCTCTCCACTTTGTAGTGCCTGTTCCGGCACTTCTGCGGGTGCTGCCTGCTTCTGAGAGGGCTCCTTGTTTTGCTCGATGCCCATTCTGTCCCCAGACGCAATTGGCAACATCCTGGTCCCTCCTGGGCCACAGCAGCATCCAAAAACCCTAACCGCACGATTTGCAGCTAGCAAGGCTTGTTGGCAGTCTTTCTTCAGGAAAACACTTTTGCACGACTCTACACGGCGTGGGGGATCCATCCTCCAAAGGGGAAGTCTCTAGGCCTTGTCGTTCCTGCAGAACCTTCAGCTTCTACTGTCCAGTAGCAGCTTCTTTGCACCCACAGCTGGCATTCCCTGGGCATCTGCCTATCTCCGACTTGCTTGTGACTTTTGGACTTGGTCCCCTTGTTCCACAGGTACCCTCGATTGGAAATCCATTGTTGTTGCATAGCTGGTTTGTGTCTTTCCTGCAGAATTCCCCTATCACGACTTCTATGTCTTTTGAGGAACTTTAGTGCACTTTGCACTCACTTTTCAGGGTCATGGGGTGGGCTATTTTTCTAACCCTTACTATTTTCTAATAGTCCCAGCGACCCTCTACAAGGTCACATAGGTTTGGGGTCCATTCGTGGTTCGCATTCCACTTTTCGTGTATATGGTTTGTGTTGCTCCTATCTCTATGTGTCCCCATTGCATCCTATCGTAAGTATACATTGTTTGCACTGTTTTCTAATACTATTACTGCATATTTTGGTATTGTGTACATAAATCTTGTGTATATTTGCTATCCTCATACTGAGGGTACTCACTGAGATACTTTTGGCATATTGTCATAAAAATAAAGTACCTTTATTTTTAGTATATCTGTGTATTGTGTTTTCTTATGATATTGTGCATATGACACTAGTGGTACTGTAGGAGCTTCACTCGTCTCCTAGTTCAGCCTAAGCTGCTCTGCTAAGCTACCATTATCTATCAGCCTATGCTGCTAGACAACCTATACACTAATAAGGGATAACTGGGCCTGGTGCAAGGTGTAAGTACCCCTCGGTACTCACTACAAGCCAGTCCAGCCTCCTACAGGATTGCACTGCAGCTACAGCTGCTGCCACCTCACAGACAGGGTTATGCCCTCCTGGGGTCTGGGCAGCCCAGTCCCAGAAAGGCAGAACAAAGCATTTCCTCTGAGAGCAGGGTGTTACACCCTCTCCCTTTGGAAATAGGTGTTACAGGCTGGGGAGGGGTAACCTCCACCAGCCTCTGGGAATGCTTTGAAGGGCACAGATGGGGCCCTCCTTGCATAAACTAGTCTACACCGGTTCAGGGACCCCTTGTCCCCTGCTATGGCGGGAAACTAGACAAAGGAAAGGGGAGTGACCACTCCCCTGTCCATCACCACCCCAGGGGTGGTGCCCAGAGCTCCTCCAGTCCCAAACCCAGTCCCAGTCGTCAGCCATCTTACTTTGCAGGGTTTGGGGGCCCTCAGGAGGGCTCTGAGTGGCCAGTGCCAGCAGGTAACGTCAGAGACCCCTCCTGATAGGTCCATACCTGATAAGGTAGCCAATACTCTTCTCAGGGCTATTAAGGGTCTCTCCTGTGGGTTCTCTTCAGATTCTGCTTGCAAGCTTCCTTCAGGAATCCGCTGCAACAACTTTAGCATCCTCTGATTTGGATCAACCGCAGCATGCTCCAAGAAACGGTGTAACTGCAGCACAGTGTCTACAAGAGAAACTTTTCTTCAGCAACCTCAGCTCCAAGTCAGCAACTGCAACAGTTTCCATGGTGTGGATGCTCTGGGGGACTCCCTGTCTTCATTCTGTACCAGAAAGACTGAAGAAATCTCCTGTGGAGTGACGGAGTCACTCCTCTGCTCCAAGCAGGCACCTTCCAAGACGACGACTGGTACCCTGGGACTCCTCTCACAGTGACGAGCGTGCTCCTAAGGACACAGAGGATGGACATCATCGACATAGACTGTCCTGAGGTCCTGCTGACACAATTTGGAGGAGGTAAGACCTTGCTTTCCCCGAGAGCAATGGTATCCCTGTGTACTGCATTTTCTTCGCCTCCTGAAGCCTCTGTGCACTCTTTGCAAAATCCCTTCATGCACAGCCTGGCCTAGGTCCCCAGAACTCCATCCTGCAATGCTCAACTCACTGAGTTGTTCTCCAGCGGCGTGGGACCTTCTTTTGTTGTGCTGCATCAACTGCATTTGACACCTCCTTTGAACCTGGATCCTGCGGCTCCTGTGGGTGCTCGCTGGCATCCTTAGGGCTCTCTAAAGTGCTGAGAGCCCCCTCTTCCTCCTCACATAGAGTTGAGGCCCATAGGTCCCTCCTGAGTCCATGCAGTGCCATTTTGATGTTACATGCACTTTTGTCATAACCAAGGCTTGTTGGTGACTTCTAACACGAAATCTCATCTGCAACGATCTTCACGCCGTGGGACATCTTTTGCATCATGCAGGAACCCACTGGCATCTTCCTAGGGTGCATTCCTGCAGGCTTCAACTAACTAGGAACTCTTCTTTTGCACCCTCTTCAGGGTTGGCAGGAGCTCCTGTCCTTTCTGGAACTCCTTTCGACTTCTGGACTTGATCCCCTTCGTTTGCAGATCTTCCGGTCCAATAATCCAGCAGCTGTTCTTTGCAGACTTAATTGGCTGCTGCAAAATCCCAAAAACAAGGTGTACTGTGTCTTAAGGAAACTTGCAGTACTTAATCCTGCTTTTCTGGGCTCTGGGGTGGGATAATTTACTTACCTTTACTGTATTCTTACTCTCCCAGCGATTCTGCACACACTACACTTGTCTAGGGGGAAATTTGTGATTCACATTCCACTTTCTTAGTATATGGTTTATGTTGACACTAGACCTATTATCTCCCATTACATTCTATAGGATTTCCCACTGTTTGCATTGTTCTATGACTATTTACTTGTCTAATTTTGTTGTCTAGTGTATATAATGTGTATAATACTTACCTCCAGAAGGAGTATTGTCTCTAAGATATTTTTGGTACTGTGTCACCCAAATAAATACCTTTATGTTTTAGTAACACTGAGTATTGTCTTTACTTGTGTATAAGTACTGTGTAACTATAAGTGGTATTGTATGAGCTTTGCATGTCTCCTAGTTCAGCCTAAGCTGCTTTGCTATAGCTACCTCTATCTGCCTAAGCTGCTAGAACACTACTACATTCACTAACAAGGGATAACTGGACCTGGTCTAAGGTGTAAGTTCCCAAGGTAACAACTACAAACCAGGCCAGCCTCCTACAATATGCAAATTCTGCACCCCATACTGGTTTCCACATTTTTCCAGAAGGCCTAGTGTCTTCACTGAGTCCCCTGGGATGGGTAGATAGGCGGGAAACATCCAAGCCTGCCTACAAGGGTGGAGCCCTACAAGCTCATGAAACTTCCAGGGAAAAAAGGTAAAAATGGACTGGGGTGGTGCACTGGACCATCTTGGCATCAGACTTTATTTTTGTCTCCAGGGAGAGGCAGAATTGGAGATTTACCCCCTTTCTGCTACCCTGTCGATTAAAACTGAACTCTAAGTAATCCTAGTTTCCTCTCACTTGTTATGGTGAATGGCTACAATACTTGGGCTTTGGGTCAGTCAGCAACTAAGAAACCCTATCGGCCCAAGGCATTTCTGAAACTTAAGGGCTTAGGGGAATCCAGGGTGGTGTGGCCTCTGTGGATATCAGCATGATTTCTTACCCAGAATTCCCTGCAAACAACAAAATATGGGGCAAAAAAGGCTAACTTTCCTATATTTATCTGATAGAAAACCCTGGCTTTTCTGGCCAATGGCCAAAGTCTTACCAGCCTGGGTCACACAGATTTCCTGATTGAAACTCTGCCTCCTAAGTGTAGGTAGACCTAATGCATGTCATTAAGATGCACCAAAACTGTAACCATTTCAAGACCTCCATGACATCACATTGACTTCATGCTGTCCATTTTTTCAATGGTATCGATAGCAGGTGATTGGCTCAGCAACACAAGTGGGTACTGTTTGTATCTGGAGAAATGTGGCAATGCTCGGTGGAAGGAATTATGTGAATCCTTGGAGATTCTAATCAAATCAAATCAAATCATTAATATTTATAAAGCGCGCTACTCACCCGTGCGGGTCTCAAGGCGCTAGGGGAAAAAAGGGGGGGTTACTGCTGCTCGAAGAGCCAGGTTTTTAGGAGTCTCCGGAATGCGGAGTGGTCCTGGGTGGTCCTGAGGCTGGTGGGGAGGGAGTTCCAGGTCTTGGCTGCCAGGAAGGAGAAGGACCTCCCACCCGCCGTGGAGCGGCGGATGCGAGGGACGGCAGCGAGCGCGAGGCCCGAGGAACGGAGGAGACGGGTGGGGGCGTAGAAGCTGAGGCGACGGTTGAGGTAATCCGGTCCCTTGTTGTGGAGGGCTTTGTGTGCGTGGGTGAGAACTGTCCCTCACTTAAATGTGAGGAAGATATGTGATTTTGCCATAATATGATGTTTTTAGTGCATTCTGGCAAGAAAACACAGTGAGATCCATGCAGATCACATCACCATCAACTCTCCTGGCTCTCTAGTTTTTAGAAATGTAGGAGTTTGGTAAATGTCCCTTGGTCGCAGCCGAGCTCAGACCCAAATAGCAAAGCTACCCACTTCACCTGAATAGGTCAATTTGCAAGTTGACATTTGTATGTTTCCACGTTCTGTTTTGGGGCCTTTCCTATCATGGGCGATATGCCCTGTCACACATGTGGACTAATGTTTTTATCAAGTGAAGTATGGAAAAAGCAGGTGGTAGTAATTCCCTGTATCCTTGCAGATATGGTATTTAGGGTGATAAAACAAAGTCAGTCCCATGCATGTCAGACACCTTAAAATCTCTTGGGTGTCTAATCTCTAGAAATGTCTGTGTTTGGATGCCGAGTCTTGGCTCAAAAAATGAAGCTGCCCACTTCGCCAGAATTGGCATTTTGCAAGTTGAAATCTTTATGGGCCTGATTTAGATCTGGGTGGATAGAATACTCTATCACAACCGTGATGGGTATTCCGTCCCCTGTATCACAATCTCCATAGGGCCTCATTTAGGTGCTGCGGAGGGAATACTCCATCACAAATGCAACAGATATCATATCCACCATACTACGATCCCATTCTATCCTCTAGAGATCATGGTACGGCGGACAGGATATTCTTCAAGTTTGTGATGAAGAATTCCCTCTGTCAACATCTAAATCAGGCCCTTAGGTTTTTACGTTATTGTATCTATAAACTATATTGTATCTATAAACTATAACGTTTGTGTAGCTATAAGCTAGATATGTGCTTAAGTCTCATACCTAATAATTAATATGCATCAGAAATGCTTAGGTCAACTCTTTTTCCTCCCGCCCCTCTTCTGCTCTTCTGCCATTCGAGACCCCATCACTCCTTCTACTATTAATAAACACCAGCATGCCTCTGCAAGCGAAACCTCATAGGAGTCAAATTCACTGCTCTTTGCATCAGCAGTTTGTGCTGAGCAGAGACTCCCGTTCGGACAACATCTCCCAGACGTGTGCCTGCTTTCTTCTCCAGCATAAAATCAAGAAAACAGCACTAAAAGCTCACACTGGTTTGCACATCAGACAGCAAAGAATACTAGTCTGACCCTCTGACCTCACCAACCAACAGAAAGGTAAGAAGGGCTTAATTACAGCAAAGCTCTGTTGATTGTATGGGGCCATTAAATTAATTATACGGCGCACAAAAGTATTGTTCACCTAGGATGAAGTCGAAAGAATAAGGACAAAAGTAGATGGTTTCAGCGTCTCGAACAACTTTATTCGATTATTTAATTCAGAATTATAAACGTATAGAAATTGTACAGATACAAATGATACATGACATCCACAAAGTTAAAAATCTGCATACAGAAAAATAATTAGTTGATGATCAATGTTTAAATAACGATTAGGTCAACTGTGGTCTTCCATGAAAAGTAGGCAGTTTTTACAGCAGACATGTTGAGATTGGAAAAACAAAAACCGCTGAGCACGCATTCTAACTTTGGACACGGCGTTCTTGTTCAGCGCGTGGCCGTGTGCTTCGGGCGCGTAACACGAACCATCTCCTTCTGTTCATGCACCCTGTAGTGACTTCCCCGCCCAGTGCCTCTTCCCTGCAGGGTGCCCTGATACCGGTGTTTTCTGCACCCCTGCAAGTGAGGCTTTTAGTGAAATGTCTTAGTTTACGCAAGGATGCATATTTCACCTCATAAACCGGATACTTGTCCTGAGATTATGTTTACAAAAACGTCTTTTATGTTTAACGCATCGTGCAATCATGACACCTATACTAGGCATGAGAATGTTGGTTTGGTTGATACTTAAAATCCGGGCAAATCGGAGCTGCGTAGCAGATATTTACCTGGTACCGGTGAACTTGGGGTGAAGCCAAGAGATACTTTGTGAATTGAGTAAAGTGAGAGTACGTCAAAGCCAATTCACATCATTGGCTAGTTGTGTTGCGTCCAGGAAAATCTGTTCAGATTGAGGCCCTGATTTACACTTTTTTTGCGCCGCATTAGCGTCATGTTTTGACGCAAAAGCGGCGAAATATTACAAAATACAATTGTATTTTGTAAGTAATTGTATTTTGTAAATTTACGCCGCTTTTGCGTCAAAACATGACGCTAATGCGGAGCAAAAAAAGTATAAATCGGGGCCTGGGTTTCTTTAAAAGACAATCGGAAGCTTAATGTAAATTTCCTAATCCATAGCTCGAGGATCTTTACTCCTCTTACCAATGCACTTTGGTTGCACGTGGGAGTACCAAGCAAGATTGACCGTGTCTTGTACTTGTGGGCTGCGTAAAAAGGAGAAGATTATTATCAAGGACCGATACATGAAATGTAGATATCAAGGTCACCCAGTACTCCTGTTCTATCAAAAAGTCATGGCGCTGTCTTAATAAAAGTGTTGTTAGCCCTGCAGAGAGGTGTGGACCAGGACTCTTGAAAGAAAGATAATTGGAGCATCATAGACCATTTCAAGCAGTTCAGGGCACCCAGTCTGGACTTGATCCAAATATCACTTACTGGGTCCAGGTCACAGGAATGCGTTTTTCTCGGGCAGGATCCAAAGCGAGGCCTGCCTGACACCTGAGACGGTTCCCCCGTTCTAATCTTGGAGGAGGTGTGGTATTCTGGTGTAGCATTAAGCAGAGGTTTAATTTTAAAACTATGAAGCTGCGTGTATTCTGTTCGACTTTCAGCAGTTCAATGCCTCACATTACCTCACTTTGAGAGTGTTGATGCTACAACAAAGTGCAAAGCACCTACTCCCTAAAATGTCCCTAATCTCACGCCATTATTGACCTAGTAACATATAGATAGGTATTAAGATCACCATCAAAATGAACAACGCAAACTAATTGCGTTCGTAACATGCCTAGTGACTATCACTTTAAGAGTGACAGTCCTAATTTTGAAACCGCAAACAGGCGATTTGTCAAATATTGTTGCCCATTATTTCTTGTAAAACACATCTTGCTTATAAGATTTTAGTGGCGAGCTGGCCCTTGTCCTATTTCATTTCACTACTTCTCAGTTTTGATGTTTTTAGGTATGGTTCTCTAGGTTCGCTGTATACAAATACTACTTACATACATGCATTGTGTGTGCTAATTCTGTAAAAGAAATTAGGTTAGACTAAGAGAACAGCAACAACTGTATGAACATGGACATGTTGCGGCAAACAGTTGATAAAGCATGAAGGTTGTGAGGCGAATGAGGAATGAGAACAACAGGGCAGTTTCGAAGACCTCAAAACGTTTCACTGGTTAAAAATGCGAGCTAGGGGCGTAGATTCCGGGGGTAGGGGGTTGAGAGTGGGGGTTGCACACTCCTTAACAAATGTATCTTGTGATAAATAGTTGTGTACAGGGGCTTTTAGTCGGGTATTATGAGGTGCCATCTCGGATTTCACCAGGATTTGTACACACATACAAAAACGCACACACACTCTCCCACAATCTGTTTGGGAATACTTCAAAAATTTTGGTTATTTCACAAAATAATGTGCTTTCTCCCACCTAGTGCACCAATCAATCTGCACTCCTCTCCCTTTCTGCTGCCACAAGCCCCTCTTGTGCACCACCTTGTCCTATAATATATTTCAACATCATGTGCCAGTGTGATTGTTGGGAAATTTAAAGCTCACACCTCCCCATCTTACTGACCAAGCTACGCCCCTGGTAGCAACTGAGTAGTTAGTGAGTGGGGTGGGGTGCATCAGATACTCAATTTTCCCTTAAATAAGTAAACCCTTTATAGAGAGTTGCAGTCTTCAGTATGGCTTCATGCTGCCGACTTGTGCAGGAGTAAGCTGAGGTAAAATGCTTCATGAAACAGGGAAACTTGTGAGCAAGTGGGCAAGGAAAGGAACTGTACAGCTTATAATGGAAATATATTCAAGTAGGTGGTTATGCCCAAGAACTGATCATAGTACAATTCTCAGCTCAAAAATATAGTATTATGTAATATAAACAGAAGCAACATTGAGAATTAGAAAATATTGTTAAGAAGGTTAATCTGTATCGGGGAAAATTTCTTAAAGATTATTGCCCTCATTATGAAATTGGCAGGTGGCAGAGGCCGCCCGCGAATGCCATACCTCCATCAGGCCACCTGTGTGGGCTGAACCCCGCAAGACCTATTATGGTATTATAACAGTGTTTCTGCCCGCTGGCCCAGCGGGAAACAGGGCCTTAAGATTGCAGTCAGCTTCTGATGGAGCCGGCTGCAATGTGGCGGTGCAGCGGGTGCAGCAGCACCTGTCGCGCATTCCACTTCCTGTAATTCGGGCAGTGGAATGTGTGATGGGGCTGTGCATGGGGGCCCCTGTTCTGCCCATGCAAAGTGCATGTGCAGTGCAGGGGCCCCCAGGGAACCCCCTACTCCACCATTCCACCAGCTTTTCCATGATGGTGTTTACCGCCATGGACAGGCTGGCGGATGGAGACTCGTAATCCCAGGGCAACACTGCTTTTAGTGCTGCCCTGGAGGATTACAGCTGCCTGGACTGTCAGGCTGCAGGCTGGCGGCAGCCTGGAGTTGTCAGAGGCTGGACCGTGGCACATCCGCCACTGTCATAATGTGGCGGTCAGACTGCAACGACCACGGCGGTCCATTAGCCACTGTGACCCTGGAGGTCTAGTGACCTCCAGGGTCATAATGACCCCCCTATATTTTTTCACAGAAATCCAAAAAAAACAAGCGAGTCAGAGAGGTAGATACTGTGAGTAAGAGACAAAGGGCCCAATATACGACCTTTTGTTTTGCGACTCGCAATTCACAATCCGTTTGCAAATCACAAATTGCAAGTTGCAAAACAAAATGTACAACAGTGTGAACCACACTGTTTGTGATTCCCAAATGGGTTACAAAAGACCTGCCTCATTAATATTCATGAGGCAGTTCGCAATTTTGGACCCATTTGGGAATGGCCCAGCACACCACCATGTCTGTGACTTCTTTTCAATAAAGCAGTTTTTTTTAAATGCAGCCCATTTTCCATAAAGGAAACAGAATGCATTTCAAAAAGAAAAATTAAAAGTTTTCTTTTCATTTTTTTAGAGTAGGCAATGGTTCGTGGTACCACTGCCTGCTCTGAAAAAATATCTTCGCATGCATCCACAAAGGGGAACAGGTGCCATGGGGACCCCTTCCAGTTGGTGAATAGGTTAACACCAATTTGAAATTGGTGCTAACTGGGATTGTTTTTTGACCTCATTCACAGTCACAAAACAATCATACATACCAACTCAACTCGCAATTAGGAAGGGACTCCCTCGGGACGGCCCTTCCTAAATGCAAGTCGCAATCCTTATTTTGCGAGTCAGTAACTATGGACCGATTCGCAAAATAGGAATAGTAAATCTTATTTGCCCATTTTGCAGTCACAAATGGCGATGTTCGCCTTTTGTGACCACAACAAAGCATCATACATTGGACCCAAAATGACGACGTAAGAAGGGCTAAAGATTTAAACAAAGAAAGTCCGTACAGTGTGGGAAACTGGACATGAGGAGTGAGAAATAGAGCTAGGATGACAAGAGTGCACATGGAACAAGATAAGAGAAGCCAAATAGAAAGCAGAAAAGAGCTGACTACAAATGAACATCACAAAGAAACCGCAAGTGAGTGCCAAATGAAGAGACAGCCTATGGAGAGAAAAGAAAAGCACTGAGAAACGTGAGGAAAAGAGAAAATTGAAGAGTAGTCTATTGTAAAAATGAACCATAGACATATGATGCAGCACACGTGCAAAGTTTGAAAAATAAGGAGAAATAAAAAAATTCTCCTTGTTACACGTGCCTCCAGGAGGTGTAAGGTTTTAGTGCAAATCCCTGTCTACGAATGTTTGCACAGAGGGATTTGCATCAAAACCTGTGGATAATTTCATGGGATCAGCAATAGACCCCACATGGGACACCCCCTTGATGCAAAGTAGCAGAAAGTAGTGCATACCAGAACGATGCTTCACTGTAGAATACTTTCCAATACAAATCCTTGTTTGTGTCGGAAAGAAAATCCACCACCAAAATTTTGTGCGAAGTTTTCATCACAAAAGTGACTCAAACCAGTTACACAGCATTAGTAATTTTGAGCCTTGGCTTCAACCATACGTTTAAGGAATGCAGATGCAACTGGAAGAAAAATGGTGTGAAAATTAGAAGGGACAAAAAGATGCAG
Source organism: Pleurodeles waltl (assembly GCF_031143425.1). NCBI lineage: Eukaryota > Metazoa > Chordata > Amphibia > Caudata > Salamandridae > Pleurodeles > Pleurodeles waltl. Next base: position 1,229,738,710 of record NC_090445.1, read on the forward strand.
GAAGAACAGCAGCATTTTAATGTACCTTTGAAAGGATCCCATAGAAAGTGAAGATTAAAAAAATAGCGTGCTACGGGAGCAATAGGATGAAGTTGTGGAATTAAAGTAGAGAAAACATGATCAGAGAATTATCACTTTTAAGAAACATGAAAAGTTCAGTTGCAGATTTGGGAGTAAAAGAAGAAAAATGTGGAGATTTAGTGGAAAAGCATTCGAGTCCAAAAACAATGTAGACCACATAAGACTGTTTGCTGATGTAAATTAAATATAGCGAAGCAGAAAGGAATGTCAGTATTCGGTGCCCTGGTGGGCTGATTAAGGATCACAACAACGCCTATGAAAAAAATACATAAATCTTTGCCTTCTTGCTTTCGCAATTATAGATGGTATGTCAATGAGAGATTGTGGCATGATCAAGTAAGGAATGATTTTTCATCCTACTTTTCTCAGCCTTCTACAGGCGGCAATGGGAAAAGGCAAACTAACCTTAGTTGGAGAGGTTCTGAAAGGGCTAAGAAGCTGGAGTTGAGATGGACAAAGGAATGAGCAAATAAATAAAAGTGTCATCTGGGCCTTGGCTTAAACCATGTGTTTAAGAACTACAGATGCAACTGGAAGAGAAATGGTGTGAACATTAGAAAGGGCAGGGGAGACAACAACATCTGCTAAAGTCAACAAATAATACTTTTACCACTTGAACATTCAAACATCAGAATATTTTTTAGCATTCAGAGATCAGAATATTTGGCATATTTTTGATCTTTTCAGGAAAATAATTGCTCTTCTCATAAATATGAATCTACTATTTGATCATCAGTGTTAAAGGAGTAAAGCTGCTCATTTGTAATTGTTTAAAGTTCAATTTCAGTGTATAATGTTCTAGTCCTTTATGAGTACAAACATACTCATTTCGACACAATGGTTGTCAATTTCATTCAGTATGAGTTCACAATCATGAAGTGTTTCCATGTCAAATTTCCACTTTAAAGAATTTTTTTTAACCTACATCATGATGTATAATAATAGATGCCATAATATCACACCAACATCCCTGTCAAATGTATCTTATTTGTTTATTTAAAGGTTTGAAAAGCACAAGCTTGAAAGAAGCAATCACTTCGAAATGCAGATGATTATGTGAAAATCAGTCCTTGAGTTAACCAATACATTCCCGATATTGCGACATACCCCAAAATGTAGAGGATTGGGAATCTCATATTATATTTCATATTCCGTCTTTGCCCAGGGGTTGAAATGCACTCGGAGATGCCTGGTCTATTTTTGAATTGGGTTAGTTGTAGTGGTTTTCAGAAGGAATGGGAAGGCTGCTTTGAGGAGGTTTAACTTCCAGTTTTCTCTCAAATGCTGTCAGATTTGGTTAAATCATCTCAGAGCTGTGTGTTTCATACTCTGGATCAACCTGCTTCCACGGATCTTGCAGTAGAACCCTATGTGGCAACAAAGAGGGGTGACATTGATAGCTATGTGAAGAGTCAACACTGAAGGCTCTAATGTCTGAAATACATTCAAGACAAACAATGTATACAAACATAAGAAAACTAGGGCCTTATTTTGAGTTGTGGTGGGTATCCACCAAAAATCAGAAGATGTATCATCTGCCAAACTCATGACTCCTCCACCATATGTAGAGATGGGAGAACTGATTTGTTGTGGGGAAGACTCAGCTGGCTCCACTGCAAGAAATACTTTCACTCTCATGTACCGGTAAGAATGGCATTGGAGGAGGGGCAGCCCTAAACCGAGCAGAATCCCCCACATTTTTCCCGTCAGCCTTTTTCAAGGTAAGGTTTCCGTGCACACAGTAGTAGACTCTTGAATGAAAAATGCTGAATTGTCTCTCACCTCCTGGGAGAAAACTCCCAGTGTTTTCTTCTCTTTGAAAAGAAAAAAATGATGTTTAGCCCACCATGCTACTATGGAGTGGTCTGCCGGTAGTGATTCTTATTTGCCAAAAACAATCCTACCATGTTGTTGGAAACACTTTCTCTAAAAATTTCCTGCCAAACAGTTATGGAACTTTAGATTGGGCAAGCAGTCGCTGGGGGGAGTTTTTCTGCTTTTCCAGCTGCTTGGTAGCCAACATGTAAACTTCTAAATGTGATGTTTAAATTGTTCCAAAAAGGAAGAAAAGAAAGATACTTTATTGTTGATATGTCAACATTATCTGCACCTTTAAGTGCTTTGTTCTTCTGACTGTCACTCCAGACTGTCAATACCCTGAGACGAGTATCAACCTCATGGTTTATCCTTGTTACTTCAACATAAATTGACCTCTGGTCAGATCACAACTTATCACAACCATCTTATTGTCCCTTCTGTGTCAAAACATTGCACTGGGCATGCAGGGCTTGTGGTAAAAAGTCTTGGGGTTCCTGTGTCTTGACATATTATGAGTTCTTGTCTTTGTTATGATCCCTTGTTCATCCTTGACTCAAACAGAACATCTGATGCCTGGCCTGTACTGCATGTGTATGCAACTTCTTTTCCTGACATCATTATTGCCCAAAATTCATTTTAAGTACCTAGTCAGAGCTGTCCTCCAGTTTACATTGTGCCTTGACACGTATGTGTCTCTTTTCAGATGCCTGATTTCTTATCTGTAGCACTTCAGGCCTAGCCTTTTTTTTAGATGCGCTTTAGTGTAATGAACCATTTTAAGCAGAAATCTTTAAAAGAAAAGCTAGAACGATGAACAAGAAGGCAGGTATTTTTGTCCACTTATGCTCAACATTTTACTGACTCCACAGATTTACAGATTACACTTTGTATTATCTGCACTCAGACCTGCATTAGTGAGGTTTAGTTTGTTAATTACCTTTATATATTCTTCATATAGTATATCTCTGCTATGCAGGCATGCTATTAGAATCCAGAAAATGTGTGTTACTTGCCATATTGGAATTACAAGGACTGCAGATTTACCACTAAACTGGTACATTTCACCAAGAGAAATCTCTGGGTGAAATCCTAGGACACAATGATAAATTAACAGGAGAATGGGGTGCAGAATTCCCAATTCCCAAGTGATTCCACAATTCTTGGTTTGGTGACTATCTGGGCATGCCAAACAAACAGTAATACAGGTACTGATTATCTCTAAGTTGGACTGTGGCAACATTCTTTATCCAGTGACCTCCAGGGCTTCACTCAAGCCTTTGCTGATAGTCCACCGCAAATCTTCTTCAAGACCTCCTCTGGCTTCCAATTCAAAGGCAAATCCAGTTTAAAGCATTGTGCTATATGCATAAGGCTATGTCATACTCAGGTCCGTGGTATCTTAGATCACTGGTGACACTCTATTGTCCCAGACGATCTCTCTGATCACGCAATAGCAATCTCTCTACAGTGCCCAAAGTTAGAAGAACCTGTGAGGGCAGCGGTCTTTTTCTTATCTGGGTCCCAATTTGTAGAACACACTACCTGTTTCTATGAGAATGTGGCAGCACTTCAGTGTTTTTTTCGGAAACTTCTAAAGACTTGGCTCTTCTAACTCAACTGCCTTTGAATGGTTCTGATGTTTACCTACAAACGTCTAACGCTGGGAAACCCTGTTAGGGTAGCTATGTAGTCTAAAATAATAACAATAATATTAATCAATAATAATAATAATAATGATAATCCTATTTAAAACAAAGAAAAACCACCAGCACCAACCCATTACCAAAACTCCCCTCCATAAGTAGGCTAACCCAGCCTTTTCATTCCTTCAAATAAATATCACAAAGTGAATTTATGGATCTGGCTAACGCAAGCAGGCCAGCCGGCTGCCCTGCTGACCCTTGTCCACCACACATCTTCAAGAACATTCTTCTAACTGCCTCTGCTGTCACACCAGTAAGAAGAATCATCAATAGTGCTTTAAGTAAGGGAATCTTTCCTGAAGACCTAAAAAAAACATACATATGCCCATTATTTAAAAAAACAATCCTGCTCCCGCATGACCGTAACAACTACAGATCAATTACAAATGGGCTTTTCCTGGCAATCTGTTAGAAAGAGCAGCATTCACCCAGATGTCACAAATCACTGAAGATAACTCCATAATCTCAGACTACCAGACAGGATTCGCCAGGAAGAGGCATAGAATCTGCCTTCATTGCCATCTGGGATGACCTTAAAAACACAGGAGACTGTAACAGGGTTGCTGCACTAATTCTCTTGAACCTCTCAGCTGCCTTCAAAACACAGTTGACCATGACACTCTACTGCAGAAATTCTACAAAGCTGGCATAGAAGGGACTGCTCTCTACTGGGTCACATCCTACCTTCAAAACAGAAAGAATGTCATCTATACTCCCCCTTTCCCATCCAAACCATACATCTCACCCAAGCTTTTCAACATCTTCATGAAGTCATTGCCGACAATGATCAATTAATTTCAGCTCACATGTTATAACTATGCGGATGACACACAAATACTTTGTAAGCTGGAAAGCCCCAATGACATTGGAAACTCAGACATCTTCAGTTGCATCAGAGTCGTTGATCAGTGGATGACATGAAGCCATCTCAAATTGAATGCTTACAAAATCAAAATACTGGCATGTGGTGACCGGAAAAATTATGATCCACTCTGTGCCTGGCCTGATGATGTGGGACCACCTCCTAAAGTATCTAAGGAAGTAAGAAACCTTGAATTTACTATGGACTCCAAGTTATCAATGAATACCCAAGTGGATACATTAGGAAAATCAAGCTTCAATACTATGAAAAACTCTGCAAAGCATCTTCCCCCACATGGTATTTCCACAGAAGTTCCAGACTACTATAGCTCTTGTACTGTCTAAACTTGATTACGCCAATTGCCTCTGCCATGTATGTTCTTTAGCAACAATGAAGACTACAATGGATTCAGGACTCTGCTGCCAGACTACTCCTTCATATAAAGCCACAAGCCCACATCTCCCCTGCCTTGAGGGCCCTACATTGGTTGCCAGTTGCCAGAGGATTCCCCTTCAAGCTGCTTTGTATGACCCACAAAGCAATACAGGTAAAATGACAGCTTTTCATCAGGAATCAAATCACCAAATACATTCAGCAAAGGAACCTCCACTCCAGATTGGTAAATAGGTGGCACACCCTTCTCTGTCCAAGCAGCCAAACTATGGAACTCATTTCCTCAAAACATAAGAGACATGGATAACTATCTTTTCTTCAGAAGACTACTCAAGAGTTGGCTGTTTCTTGCATAACCACCATACTCAAACACTAATGAACAGTATATACCATCTGATTTTATATATATATATATATATATATATATATATATATATATATATATATATATATATATATATAGCTATGTGTATTTCTTTGTATAAACATGTATAATAATTATGGTTTTTATAACATATGGATACTTTTTAGGACGTCTGAACAAATGTAGATATTACTTATGGTTAAATAGTTATGTGTGCTATATGTGTGTGTATGTCTCTGTATATATATATGTATGTATGTATATATATATATATATATATATATTTATACATATATATATGTGTGTATGTATATATATACATATTTATATATAAGGCGCGCTTACTTAATGTCGGTGCCTGCGCCAGGGAAGGACCTTTCCCTTAATTTATTTCCACACCAGCTTGACACTTCTGTCAACGACACAGCACTCACAGGATTTCACAAATCTTCATTTAATAAATGGAATGATACCAGACAAACAAACACCAACGCGTTTCGACCTTCACGGTCTTGATCACAGTAATTACTTAACCCATTAAGTGCTCTATTTATACTATCCATCTCACTATGCCTTTATGTGGCATTCTGGGATATGTAGTTTTAAAAGTGTATATACAATATTAACCAAAAATTAAATACAATCAATTATAAATACCAAACCAATACCAGAAATTTTACCCCAACAAATTACAACAACAAAGAAAAATCTAGAGATCAAATATTAAAATCACAAAAAAACTCTACTCATTACTCAAATTTATCACAATTAGCACTGTCATCTATCCCTAAATCCAAATTCCACAAATATATATATATATATATGGTTATATTTAAATCAATCTCTAATTCCACATGTATATTTTTGGGTTGTGTACATGTTCCTAATTGTGGGTCTAGTGCCCCACCTTCTTACACTTATCAATATCCAATTTTCTACATGTAGTATTCACAATTCCTTTTTCCCACACTAATAATATAACTCAATTAATTTTATTCATTCATATTTATAGATGACAATATAATTCCTCGTCACAGTTTATCCCAAACGGAATCTTAGTTTTTAATCTGATGATGTTTCTGAACTCTATCACCTCCTTGTTCATGTTTTTTTATTGTCTCAATGCCATAATATTTCATACATAACCAGTTTGATTCTAGATGTGTTTTCAGATGTTTAGTCATGGCATAAGTATTATCATTATTTTGCTCTGCTCTAATGTGCTCCAAAATATGCTTTTTTAAGGGGCATATAGTACTGCCAATGTGTCTAAGACCACACCGGCATTCTATGACATACACCAAAACGTTGTTTCACATGTAATTCTATCTCTGATCACAATCTCTTTTCCCCGAAAATCTGTTATTCCCTTTTTGTTGCAGCCAATTTTACATGCTTTACACTTTTTGCAATAAAAAAGCCCTTATTTCCATCTACTAACCAAGTTGAGATCTTTGTGGTCTCAAAATGACTTTTCTCTAGCATGTCTTTTAGTGATGGTACTTTCCTATATGTAATTGAGGGGCAAGTACCCACTCTCTGTCCAATGTCACTATCTCTTTGGATCAGATACCAATATCTCTTTAATATATTCAATATCTGTTGGTTCTCTTTACTATAATCCAAAATAAGTCTTATCTCATTATTTTCCATCATTGACTGCTCTGGCACTTTTTTGTACTTCGCCAATACCTGTGTTCGTGTCTTTGCCCTTGCTTTTGTTTCACCTTGTTTTATTGCCTCCAATGTGTAACCTCTGTTTAAAAATCTCTGTTTGGTTTCACCAAGTTTTTCATTCATATCTTGTTCGTTTGAACAATTTCTTTTAATACGAATGAACTCACCATATGGAATGCTTTTAATTAGTGATCTAGGATGGAAACTTGTACCATGTAGGATACTATTGGTTGCTGTAGGTTTTCTATGTAACGTAGTTTGTAACTCATCTGCTTCAATATATACTGACACATCTAAGAATTCAATAGAGATCTTACTTGTTTTATAGGTAAATTGCAGTCCAACATCATTTCTATTCAACCTAATGAAAAATTCCTTAAATAGTTCCTCAGTTCCATGCCAAATCAGAAATAGGTCATCTATATATCGTAACCACATCATCACTTTATCCATGTAATGATCATTCTCCTGATCACAAGCTACGCATTTCTCCCACCACCCCATCATGAGATTTGCATAGCTTGGAGAAAAGGATACTCCCATGGCTGTCCCACAGATTTGTTTATATATCTGATGATTGAACATGAAGATATTATTACTGAGATATAGTTCTATCATCTCCAATAGCATCTCAGAATGTTTTAAGAAATGGATACTTTTTTGTCTCAAAAAGAATTTCACTGCATTTATACCCAATTGGTGTGAAATTAAAGTATATAATGATACCACATCTATGGTCACTAGCAGGTAATCTGGTTGCCATACTATTCCATCCAATAACCTTAAAAAGTCTCCAGAGTCTTGTATATATGAGTTCAAGTCTTTAACCATCGGGGCCAAATAATGATCAACATAATTCAACACACCCTCATATAATGAGCCACAACTTGAAATTATAGGTCTACCTGGCGGTTTCTCTAAAGTTTTGTGAATCTTCGGAAGAAAATATATAGTTGGCATAATTGGATTTTCATTCATCATAAATGATTTCTCATCAAAACTAATCAATCCTTCTGAATGTCACTTATCTAATCTCTCATTCAAATCCAATACTAGTTCATTAATAGGATTCCTAGTCAGTTTGCAATAGTTCAAATCCATGTTCAACTGGCTATACGCCTCCTCCATATAATCATTCTTGTCCCAGATCACAATATTCCCTCCTTTGCCCACAGGTTTTATTACTATTGACTGATTTTCCATCAAGCCTTTCAATGCTTCTCGTTGATTTTTCGTTAAATTCTCTTTCCCCTGCTTATGAGAAGGCTGCAATTTCTCTAAATCATTGATGATCAGATCATGAAATATGTCAATTTTATTACCTGGAGACAGAACTGGGCAGAACTTGGATTTGGGTTTGAACTTTGTTGTTTCTTTTTGTCCTGTATCAATTCCCAGTGTGGTTAATATTTGTGTTTCAGTCATGTCCTCTTCTCTTAAATCATGAGTCAAATCATATATTGTTTTCAAATCAATGCTCTGTTCTATAGTCAAATTTAAATCACACATACTAGAGGTTCCTTCAGATGTTGCTGTGGGTCCCATTTTCAAGAAATACTTAGCCAATTTCAATTTCCTTACAAATTTGTATAGGTCAGTTCTTGTTTGTACATAATCTTGATGTTTCTCCGGACAAAAACTCAAACCTTTTTTTAAAAAGGTCTCTTCCACCTTATTTAATTCATAGTTTGATAACTTCACAATCAGATTTTCTGGTTGTTCAAATTGTCTTTTAGAGTCTATTGTTCCTTCCGACTGCGTAACATGTAATCTTTTCCTTTTTCCTCTTCTCGTCTTTGTCTTCCTTTGGATTCTCGCCATTTATTAAATGAAGAATTGTGAAATCTGCGTCGTTGACAGAAGTGTCAAGCTGGTGTGGAAATATATATATATATATATATATATAAATATATATATATATATATATATTACTTTATGCTTAACAAATATATAGGTCACTGCATAGTTGCATAGTTTCCATATAAGTTATTTGAATAGATGCTTGTGGGCCTCTGTTTTATTTATCTTTCACCATATGTAAATAGTATCATGACTACTTTTTCCTACAATTGGTTCACTATTTAAATATTGAGGAAAATTTAAAATTTTTAAAAAAATATCAGTTTATCAAAATTGACAAATTAATTAACTTAAAGTATAGCAACAGTTGAAAATCTGAATTTATAAAATAATACCTTATATCACAATATATTCTCTTCCTTATAAATGTATATCCTCTCTATGTACTTATGTATCTATATATTTACTATGTTACCCCTTCTGTAGAAAAAAAAACCTTCAACTCTATCCAATACACTATTCTATGCCTCACCTGTACCTCTCTCAATAGACCCTCTGCCTACACTCTCTAATTCATCCCAAACCTCATTCTACTAATATGATCTCCAAAATAACACTTTCTAGACTCTCCCCTCCTTCATCCCTCCTTGGATCACCCCTATCCTAATTTTACTGCTATTTTTTAAAATATATTTTATTGAAGGTTGTGCAAAGTACAAAGACATGTTGACATGCATCTCATACTATTGACACTTGCCCTACTCGACAATCAAAGGGAATAGCAGTCCCACCATGCCAACATCTCAAAACCCATCCCCTGTCTCCCCCACCCTCTATCCCCTCCCCTCCCCTCAATTGAGTCAGTACCATTTGTTATTCCAAATGTTTATTCGTCTGTTTGGGTATGGTTAAGGTGTTAATCTGTAGGGCGTTGTATGTGATTCAGTGTGGTCAGCAGGGGCAACTGTTCTGTATGTGTGGGTGTACAGGTCTTGAGGATGTTTCTTGCATAGTATCTTTGCAAGGCTTGGGTTATAAGGGCTATAACTTGCAGGCGTCAGTGGCTATGAGGGTTGGGAGTTCTCGTCTGGTATCGTCAGAGTGTTTTGCATGACCTCCCAAACCCTTTCTTCTTATATGGGCCTGAGTCCCCTTCTGGCCTCCCTAAGCAGCACGGCCCCCTCATATACCGCCTATCTTTCCAATTCTTTGCGCCATAGTCCTATGCAGGACCCATGTTGCACCTTCTAGTTTCAGGTTATTTTTCTTTTGGCTAAAACATATACCAAGTCCTGAAATTTGCTGGAATTTTTTGTTTTGGGTGTGTGGGGTAACCAACCCAACAAGCAGTGTCCTAAAATACAAGGAGACTCCTTATCAACAACCTAGGCCACCACCTGTGTCACCTTCTCCCAATAAGCTTGTAAATGGGAGCAGTCTCATCACGTGTGTTTAAGCTCAGCCCCTTCACTTCCGCAGCGCAGACAGGAAGGTCCATTTGTGTGGAAATGTCTATTAATTTGTCCCGTGGTCAAGTAGGTCGTATATAGGATTAAAAAGATGATGAGTTTAAATCTAGCATTTTGGTGAGGACTTTGGGATCCTTTCTAGGATTCATGTCCATTCTTTGGGGGGTATGGGGGTGTCTGCATCTTCTTCCCATTTGATCCTTAATGTTTCTAACAATTGGACCATGTCCCTCCATATAGTCTTACATAGGCATGTGACTGCCTTGAAGGCACCGGAGGATAGGACCAGATACTGGCCTGTGGTGTGTGTATGTGGTTCAGTAATGTCTGACTTACAGTGTTTTTGCAGGGACGCTGTTGCGGCTCTATGGAGCAGGAAATGCCCATGTAGAAGGTCAAGTTCTCCTCAGAAATCTTCAGACAGAAGTAGGGATCTTGCCCTAAATATATCCCCCAATTTTGTTGTTGTCATCGTGATCCATAGAGCTAGCCCGTTCCATTCTCCACTGTGTGGTAACGCCCATAGGAATGTTAATGGGAATTCGGGAAAGTATAGAATGCGAGTCTTCGTATTCTGCAGGCATCTCTTCCAGCAGTTGCAAAGAACTCTAAGTTCTGCTGTTTTGTTCTCCTTTTTCTTATCTGTTCTTAGTAGTGTTTCCAGTAGTCTCGCTAGAGGGGCATATCATCCTTTTCTGGACTTGTCTACTCGCTATCCACTGGGCAAACCACTGGAGTTGTGCAGCCAAATAGTAAGATTCAAACTCTTGGCACCGCCAGTCCACAATCCGCTGAGTGCAGCTGCAGTTTGGTCAAGGCCACCCGTCTCTGGCCCATTCCCCAAAGGAATGTTAGTAGTAGGGAGTCCTGTTCTCCAAAGATTGGACGGGCAACCATATGGGGAGTACCGTAAAAAAATATAGGAGTTGTGGTAAGACTATCAATTTTATTATGGCAACCCTCCCCGCTAATGATAAATGGAGTGTTTGCCAAAAAGTCATTCTAGATCTTGTGGTCCAGATAGCCTGTACCATGTTACCATCCAATATGTCCTGTCTATCATGGTAAACTTTGGTTCCCAAGTATGTGAGGCAAGTCGGCTCTCATATTGGGGCACAAGATCTGCCAGCAGGTTCTCCCAGGCCATAAGAGGAAAAGGCGGGTCTTTTGCCAATTAACCTGTAAGCCCGACAGGTCGCCAAAGTCTGCCAGCATGGTCCTGGCTCGCTCCAAGTCTTGTTGCATGTCGTTAAAAAATATCACCAGTTCGTCAGCGTATAAGGTAATACGGTGATGCAAGTAGTTTATTTCTATTCCCAAGTATCGGCACCCTTCTCAAGCCAGGCCCACTAGGCATTCCATGACTAGCGCAAATAAAGGTGAGAGGGGACAGCCCTGTCTTGTCCCTCTCTGTGTAGCTGTCTGATATTGTTTGGCCTGTGCGTTCTCTTACCGTAGGGGCCTTATATAATAAACCGACCCAGGCTTTGTATCCCTTTCCTATTCCCATTTTGGTCATGATGGCATAAAGGAATTCCCATTCAAAGTTATCAAACCCCTTTTCAATATCCACTGCCAAGACAGCAGCTTCAGTTTTGTTGTAAGTGGTGTCATCCATTATTGCTACTAACCGGCAGATATTTATTGCCATGTTGCGGCCTGGTATGAACCCAGCCTGGTCTGGTTAAATCAAGTGGGGCATGCATGATAGAAGCTGTGTGGCCAAGACCTTACTGAGTATCTTATAGTCCAAATTAAGCATGGACAGTACCCTGAAGGTGATGCTGCCAGTCGCTGGTTTCCCTGATTTTAGTAGCTGCACCACCAATGCTTCCTTGGTAGTAATTGGCAATATCCCATCTTCTTTGGCAGCTTTATGTAGGTCCACCAGCTTAGGGGCCAGTATGTCAGCATAGGCAGCATAAAACTCGACTGGGAACCCATCTGTTCGAGATGTTTTGCCTCACGCCAATCCCTTAATTGCACCTCAGATTTCATAAACAGAAATCTCACCCCCCAGGGTTTCCACTTCTTCTTGTGTCAGGGTTGGAACGTCGAGTGGAGCTCAGAGCCTAGCATAGTAACTCATAAAAAGTTATTTAATATCATCCTGTCTATATAGTCTCTGTCCTGCCTCATTTAGGATTTCCACTATAATGGAGTTCCTTTTGGACGTGTTTGCTAACCAGGCTAATAAGGACCCAGATTTGTCTTGTTCTGCATAGGTTCGATTCATGTATCTTTTATAATCGAAGCAGCAGAGCCATTGTAGTTGGCCCGCGAGAGCCTCCATAGCCTCCAGTAACCTATCTTGCAAGTCTGGGCATCCTGGTCTCCCTTTTTCTTCTGTCCTCAGCATTTCCTCAGCTCTTGAGACCTCCCTAAGTAATGTGTGCCTAACCCCCACTGATTATTTTAGGCATCTTCCCCTGATGACTGCCTTAAATCCATCCCTTTACACTTGGAGGTGCCCAGTCGTGCCCGTGTTCTTAGAGAAGTAATGTTCTATATGTGTTCTCACTGCATCTTCATACTGTGGGTCCTCCAGGGATTCAGGTTTCAATTTCCATGTGGGAATGCACGCCTAGACAGGCCTCCATTTTGGGTGTAGTAGTACATGGTGTTGTCTGAGATTGTGCAATCTAAGTACTCTGCATCGTATACTAAACTATGTATGTCAGGGGTACTGAGGAACATATCAAGGTGCACATGTAAGTCATGGAGACTTGAAAAAAGGGATAGTCTTGTACCGTAGGGTAGAGTTGTCGGCCATGTGTCAATGAGTCCCCATTAGGTTTGCCTGGCATGAAACTGTCTAACTGGCCGTGTTGTTGGTGAATCATGGAGCAGCGGATGTGAGCGGTCCAATTGGGAGTCCACTACACAATTAAAATCCCCCCCTAAGAGAGCGGTCTTGAGGAAATGTGGGGCCAGTCGTCTCACCAGGATTGCCAGGAAAGCGCTCTGCTTTAAATTAGGCGCATAAATGTTAATCAGGGTTATGTCCCGTCCCTCTAACCTACCTGTCACTACAACATATCTACCCTCTGTGTCAATGATGTGTCCCGTGTTTTGGAATGGGACCCCTGCCCTGATCCATACCAGGGTTCCTCTTGCATACGCCAAGAAGGAGGAGTAAAATGCCTGGCTCCTCCATTGCCTGTGTAATGCTGCCCCTTCAGTGGCTTTGAGGTGTGTTTCTTGTAGCATAGCTATATGAACATTTCTCCTGTTTAAATATGAGAAGACCTTATATTGTTTCATCATTGTATGCATGCCTCTTATGTTCCATGACAGGAATTTATAGGTTTCAGTGGCAGTCATCACGTTGATGCCCATTCCACCCCCACCTCCCTCCTCTCTGTGCTACACTTTCCATCACAGGAATTTTGGCTCATTCAGCACAACTATTTGCTCTCAAAGTGGTGAATGACTCAAATTTCTAATAATAAAGTACCCAGTGTTTAACTTTCAAATTCCCACTCCCCAGGAAGAGCAGACAAAACTCCCCTATCCAAACAATCAACATTTAGAATTGCATTCGCTAAAGAGTCAGTGTGTATCCGCCTAACGGGAGAGCATCACTCCCAGCTCCCCTGCTCAGTTTCCCCCTCCCAGTTTTCACTTCCCAACAGGTTAACTGGTCCTAGACCTCCCCCTCCCTGAGTGGTCTGCTCCTCCTCCCCAATAATAGAGGAGGGTTTTACCACTCATAATCTCCCTTACACAATGCTGTTCCGACTTTGGCCAAGTTGGCAAGCTGATCCCTTCAGATAATGCTATCCGCAGTCCCTGGCGTCACCTCCGGTAGTACAGTTTCAGAGGCTTGGAAAACACAGGAGTCTCAGTCTGATTCAGAGCGTCCCCCTTCTTCTTCATCTAATAGTGGAGAGAGACTCCATTCACGGTGGCCCACAGATGCCACCACTTCCACCACCTTCTGGCATTCCTGCTGGGCCTCCTCTCAAGAGGCGTTTCTTAGGTCTATGAAGTGAGCTTCTGTGGGAGTTTTGGCTAGATCCAGGTGGCTACTGAAGTTCGATCCAGCTCCAGATCTCTTCAGGAGTCCGAAAGAATTGCATTCAAACTGTTGCCACTACTCGAAATCAGGCCAGGAACATCATGCCCTCCTGGAGCACCATCTGTCTGAGTTTTGCTTTAGCTTCTTGAAAGGTAGATATCTGTTTCTGTATTTCATGTGAGAAGTCAGGGAAAAGGTGGACCACACAACTTTCAATAATGATGTCTCCTTTCTTTCTTGCTTGGTTAAGGATATAGTCCTGGTCTCTATAGTGTAGCAATCTAGTTATCACTGTACGTGGGGGGGCAGTACTCTGTGTGCCCCTCTAAGGCAAAGAAGGGGGAAAGACCATCAGCCACCACTTCCTCCTGAATCTAAAGTTCCAGGTATCCCACCATGTCCCAACCTTCTATGTACTCCGTAAAGCCTATTATGCTGACATTATTGCGTCTTGCCCTGTTCTCAGAGTCTTCTGCTCTCCGTTCCAATTCTTTGACATTTGTTTCGAGGTCATGCAGCTTGTCCGTCACTGTGGTCAGTGACTGTGAGATTTCCTTCAGTGTGTTCTCTGTAGTTGTGACCCAATCAGCCAGGCGCCGATGGCCGTCATGAAGTAGTCGCATGTTTGTGGCTAAGGAGTCTGGTTTACCCTCCAGAACCTCCTGGGATGCAGTTATGGCCTGCAGTATATCTTGCAGGGTAGTGCTCCCTGGGGTTTTCTCAGGGTCAGGCCCGTTCTCCCTGGATGATAGTGCAGGGAAATCTTCCATGTGGCTTCAGTCGTGGTCTCTTTTGCGGACAATATGTCCCATGGTTGTGCCAGGGAACTCAAAATATATATTGTGTTCGAAAATCAGCAGTTGGTCCGATAGTTGCCGCAGAGCTACGCAGATGGTAAGCAGTGTGGAAGGGATTTCAGGAGTCCACTAAGCCTGAGTTCAGCTTGTGGTAGTCCCGGCCTTTTTCGTTAGCCTTTTATTCCCCTGGTTTCCTTCACCAAGGTTCACTGAACGTTGTATGATATCTCTGCTGCTTTCTCGTATGGATATGCTTCTCTGTGTACCTTGTCAGGGCTTGGGCATCTGCCTCACCGACTTTGGCGTGGTCGAGGCAGCTAATGGTGAGGCTTGTGTCCTTCAATCTTCTTTTGCACGTGGGGAACCAGAAAGAAGCTTTAGGGTTCAGCGGTGCCTTTGTTTTAGTCGCCTTTATTCCCCATTTGATGTTTTTTAATTAGTTTGGCAGCTTGTTCAGCAGTACTGGACTGGCGGGTTGCAGTTATTTGGCATGCAGTATCAACTTTCAGGGGCTGGCAGAGCGTATCGCCATGGGTTAATTCCCAGTTCTCATGCCCATGCCCAGTTCTTCTCCAGGGGACCTCTACCCCAGGCCACCTCCTTACTGCCATAACGTAGAGGGACTCTGTGGGCAGTTTTTGGTGGTTCACAGGACGCCCTCGCTTATTAGTTGATGGGTGGCTTCTTCAGCACTGTGCCCGGTCTGATGTTAGGCGCTGCATCTTCAGCGGTCATGGCTCTGGTCCAGCTGCTGCCGCAGTCTCCTTGGTTGCCGTGGGAAGTGTCCGACAGTGTTCGCCTGCTTAAATCGACGGTCCTGCCTCAATTCCCCACAGCCCTAGCCACAGGCGCAGGTCTTCCATATCACACTGCAGGCAAGGCCTCCTAGCTTAGTTCAGCAAGGCTGCCATCTTCGGACTGTAGCGCAACAACCCTTCAAGCTTGGGAAAGCAGTGCCTCAATGTTGGCGGTCCAGACTGCGCTCGCTAATTAAGGCTCGGTATGTCAGGAATCCTTTGGGGATAATTGAAGGGTTGAGGTGGCCATCTGGGGGCAGGATGGCACCGGGTGAGGGCCATCGGCAGGGGCCCCTGGGAAAAGCCGCCAACTCCATCGGCGGTAAACCATGCCCCCATCCTAATTTTACTACTATGATCTCCCAAACAACCCTTTTTAAATTCCTCCCTCATGTATCCCATCTTTGACTCATCCCAAACCTCATTTTACTAGTAAGATCTCCCTAATCGGTTTCTAGAGCTTCTTCCCTCCTCCATGCCTCCTTTTACTCATCCCAAACCTCATCTTACTACTATGATCTTCCAAATAGCACTTTCTAGACTCTTCCCTCTTCTATCCTTCCATTATCCTATTCAATCCAACTAACAGACACCATTTAAATTCACCCATATTTCCCTATACTAATCCACCAATAACCCTTTTTGGGTTCCTGAGTCGCATGCTACTCACCAAAAAGCACTTCAACGTCTTGATAGGGGTAGTGAAGGCTATATAAATATGATTACAATTTCAAATATAAGAATAATAATAATCATAATCATAATAATAATAATAGTAATGTCTAAGGGGAACCTGCCCAATAACTCTCCCCCAAAGTTACTGGTACCCTGCTGTCTGTAACTGTGGGTGGGGGAGGCAGATTTAACAGGATGAAATTGGGAGACCTAGTAATGCAAGCCACTGTGTATAGGCATTGACATCCTAAGACCCTCTATTAAACATGAACAAAATCTTACTCCAAATCCTAATTGAAATGCTTTGGGCCCAGCTAAGCACCCACTTCAACTCAGCGCCATTGAAATGTATTAAGCAGAGTTATGACCTGGTCCTGATCCATTTCTTCAAGGGAATGCATTTTCTCACACTAAGAGACAAATCCAAATCGTCTTGAAATCCATTGGAGATTACTAAGAGTCTGCCCCACCTCCCCTTACTAATGATTTGAGCACAACAGATTTTTTAACCGTGCAACCTGAAAATGGGCATTGCATGGTAATGTGTGCCATACACAATCACTCTGTCAATTTCCAATACATCATTTCGCCTTCTGAGTTAAAGGAGATGCTTGTGGTCCCTGTACCATCTGACGGAGTCGGATGTGACATTCAAAACCATAGATATTTTTATGATTGCTATATATGATTTGTTCACTGAAAATTTATTGAAACGTTGTGTAGTTAAGTGCGTGGATGTCATTTAGAGTTCACCAGGGGTCGACTGCGACCCCTAGCTTGCCCCTTTCAACCCCAGATACTGCCTTTGTGACCCCTGGCCTCAGTGGTGGCAAAATCAGACACACAGGGGCAGCTCGTCCTTATAGCAGGGGGGTTCTCTTCATGGCACGTAGAATCATCAACCCCCTGCCTCGCTTTGAGCCGCCATGAGCCACCGAATATTGGATTTAAAATCACTACGTATTTTGCCTAAAGTTTACCCTGCCCAGGTCATGGCACTACGCTGGTCGGGTTTCTGAGGTGGGGCGGGGACAATTTGTTTGATGGTCAGGCTGAAAGTCTGCATAATGGCTGATGCCATGATGTGAAGTGCCAATGTCAGGTTAGAAGGGCTTCTTACTGTGCCTAGCCTAACCTGCGCTCTTCAGGCCTGTTAAATTTGCGCTGTCTAAGAAACCCAGGGAGTGCTCATTGCAATCCCCCAGTCTCATTGAAGCTGTGGGTTCACTGTCCCAACCACTCCTGGCTGTCCTGTTCAAAAGGTGGGAGTGGGAGGATTATAGAGTGTAACCAACCACTGCGTGGCTTTATTTTGAAGACATAAAGTCAATGGCCATGTCTCTATTCAAAGATGATGCAACGCACCTTCCTTCCCGAACAGCGCCACTGTGCCAGTGACTCCACTGTGCTCGAAGGTACAGAACTCACCTTCTTCCTAAGTGTGAGGTCCTAACTGAGAGGCGCAGGTCTGGCAGGTGTTCTTTTGGACGGTGAAAGCATTAGGTCAGTGACACTTTTTAACAAATTAAATGTAATACTGTACTGTGTAATAAAAGTAAAACAAAAAAGTGATGCGATCCGTCACAATACTAGACCCGATTTTATGTGGCAGTATTTGGTGAGTGTGACCAGTCAGCAGTTTGGTTGCTACAAAAAGGGACGTGTATTTTGAAAAGAAGATGTGGGGTAAAGGCCCCAGCTGCCAACTTCGGAGCTGGGGAACCAGGGTTGAGTCTTGGCATAGGCTCATCATCCTGCGATTCTGGGCAAATCACTTAATATCCCTGTGCCTACCAAAAAACAATGCGTTCTTGTGTGAAGTAACAAAACAGGTTCTTGCTGTATAATTGAAATCAAAATTATGAAATGCTTCTGTTGAAGGAATTTTTTTATGAGAAAGATCTGCTTTATTTACCACTTGACACTGGCATCGCCTTCGCGGTGGGAGAAGGTGCGCTCATGCCATGCCACAGTTTTATTTCTGCTGGCCTTACTCTGTGCCCCATCGTCACTTACAAGTGCAGTTCTGTCTGACCTATATCTGGGAAGTGAAAAAGCTGGACAGGCTCCCCAGTAGTGATACTAGTTATTTAAGCTGAGCTATGGCGTTGTGCTAATTTTCGTGCAGGCAAGCAGTGCATTCTAGCTCACACGGAAAGTCAACAGACACCCTTAGAATTCTCAGTGATTTGTCTGATAGTGAGGGGGCATAACTACCTTTGTACCTTCACACCTGTTTGCTGATGCCTGTTCTGGTACTTGAAAATGTATGTAGCTGGCAACTGTGGTGCTGCCAGGGCCTTGCACTGCCCCCGTTCAAACCGTTCCCAGTACCCAGCCCACGTTTTCTGCCTCTCTAAGCCTAGCCAGTGCATCCCTGAACAGTGTAGTTGAGACCACCGATAGGGCACAGCAGGCCAGTCAAGAAGCTGTTAAGAGACAGTGAAGCACTAGCTGTGCAGCTGTGCATTCATTTTTTGAGATGTGGAGGTCGATCAGAAGGTGGTGTTTCATTACTTGGTGCCCAGTGTATACATTATCCTCGATTCTGTAAGCAGTTTAGATGAAACTAGCTCTTCTTTTTCTGAGTCTTCTCATGTACAAACATGCCCAGCGCAATGTGTTAGAGGTCATGTTTCCTCTTTATGAATTGCTTTCCAGAGGAAAACACATGCACTCTTGCTTTTTTTCTTAACCACTTTTAAAATTCACCTCCCTCTAAATGATTTGTTAGTCAATGCACAAGGAAGCAGTTGTGATTTGTGGTATCAAATGAAAGATTCAATACAAGAGGACAACATCTGGTTTTGGTTCCTAACTGACACCTCTCTTTCGATGGACGACAGTAGTGGTGTTTTTCACTACGTGGCCCAGCTTAAATGAAAATGCACAGGGTGACCAATCCCAAAGGTGTGACAAACCTTTTCCAAATGCTTGACTGCACTGTCAATAAGAAGTTCTTCAGAGTGGAGTGATCGCAAGATTCAACTGTAGATTGTTTCATTTGAGTAGAGTAGAGTAGAGAATGTGCATGAGAAGCCTGGTGACTCCCAATTGCTTTGTTCTAATTATTAGAGCATTCTGGTGAAGAGCCCCAAAAAGATAATGTAACTATAATATTTTCTGAAAATTAGTACAGTAAGAGTTACATTTTGTGGAGCAACAGTTCATTGTGGAAAATGGATGGGCACACTGGAATACATATCCGAGACTCACTGTTACAAGCAAATGTCAACAGCAAGTGGTAAACACTCTGTCCTTTCTTATTTGTCTGTTGAATTATCTTTCTGAATTTAAGCTGATCACTCCTAAGTGCATTCAATCATCCGCCAGCATGGACTAAATTTAGAGACTTTTTTGAACATAATTTTTATTGCAACATTTATGACATTTTTTTTACTCACCCCCAACAACGCAAAAGAGAGACAAGACATATGCTGTTCATATTACAACCCTGTAATACCAAATGCATATCATTACTAAAGGGCAAAGAAAAAAATAAGTAAAGATAAAGATAAAGAGATTCCAAACATCCAGACCATGACATTACATTAGGACGAAGAGAAAATAAGTGGGGCGAAGTAACACATTAACAGCAAATTACTCCACAATTAAATAATACGTATAGCCGCCATACCCATTATATGACCCGTAACAATACCTTAAACGAAAACGGGATAACACAAAGTGCATTGTGCAATAATTTTCTAATATCTAATTATCCTGAAATTAGGTAATACAGATAGTGGCCATTCTCAGTGTGTGGGCTCGATTTTACCCAAGAGCAAAGCTGGAAGTACTAGCAATTACCCCCCTATGGCCCATTAATCCATTTGGCCAAAGGGGACCAGATCAGTAGGCCTCTTTTCCTTGTTCTTTGTCCCTTGCGTACATACAGGGCCTTTCCAGGCTGTGCATTGCTGACAGCTGAGCCAACCATTGGTGGAACCCTGGAGGCTTTGAATTGAGCCATGCCAAGGCAACGGACAGCTGATATACCCCCAAAGCAAGAAATACATTTGATCCTATACGCTTAGAAACACATTCCTCTGGGATGCCAAGCAAAATCAACTGTGGAGTTAGGGATACCTTCAGCCTAAGTTTCTATTAAGAAAATCGGAGATTGTGTCTTTAATCTGAGCAAGGTAGGGCAAAACCCAAACATATGAATTATATCTGCCCCAAAGAGATGACAATGTGGACACCGGGTCCCCCTATCCCCACCCCACTTGGCATTTTTCTCTGGTGTATAATAGAGGGCAAAACAGGTTTAATAATGTTGAAACTGAAGATTGGCAGATAAAAGATCTGATTGGCCTAAAAGGAGAAAGGCTAAGAGGGGTGGGTTAGTGGTCCCGAGTTTCTCCTGCCATTTCCTCAAATACTTATCCAAATCACCCTTCATAAATGAATTCAGAAAGCTGTATATTCCTCCAATTGGGCAGAGTTTCCACTAATCGACGAGTTGACTAGTCTATTCTAGAAAACCCATAGGGGCCCCCACCTTTCGGACGGACAAAATCCCGGACTTAATGATATTAAAAAAAACTCCTTTTGTCCAACATTATATACCATACGGATTTCGTGAAAATACATAACCCCAGTGTAAGAGAAGAAATCTCCCAACCAATGAAAATCTTGTGCATTTCAATGAAAAATGCAAGAATCCTGAAATGTATCTGGAAACATCAGATTGCTATACATTGGTGTTTAAGAATTAAGCTGCCCGATCCCCATATTCTTGCGGATCGCAGACCAGACTTTGAATACACATAGCAAGGGCTTAAAATAAACTCTCTTAAAATAACTAGTCTCCATTTGCCGCCAAAGACATCCCCATGCTTCTTCCCCCTTAATAGCTCAAAGGGAGAAGGGGTGCGATCCTTACTGACCAGTGCTGCATCCTTATCTTGGAGCAAAATCATACCATGTTGAAGTTTGTGGCCCAATAACATAATTTAATGTTCGGTAATGCCAACCCTTCTCTTTCACGTGCCAATGTAAGGAACTTCAACTCCCACTTAGGTCTAACGTATGCCCATAAAAACCTAGATATCGTACCATCTAATTTATTGAACCATTGATTCTCAACCGCCAGAGAGATGGCCTGAAAAAAGTAAAGAATTTTAGGGAGGAAAGTTATCTGCACATAATTACAGTTCCCTAAGAGGGAAAGATGTAAGTTATTTAGCCTTGAAAAATCTTTTTAGCTTTCCCTACTAGGGGGTCCAAATTATTCTTTACAATTTTATCAAAATCGGAAGAGACATTGACCCCAAGATACACGGACTTGTCCACCACCCGGTCATCCTGTTGTAATATATTTTTATTTAAATTGATTACCAACTGTGGGGGTCATTCTGACTCCCGCCGGCCGCGGTAACTGCGGTGCCGGCGGGAGCCGCCAGAATACCGCTGCGCGGTCAGAAGACCGCCGCGGTTATTCTGTGTTTACCGCTGGGCTGGCGGGCGACCGCCAGAAGGCCGCCCGCCAGCCCAGCGGGAAACCCCTTCCCACGAGGAAGCCGGCTCCGAATGGAGCCGGCTGAGTGGGAAGGGTGCGACGGGTGCAGTAGCACCCGTCGTGATTTTCAGTGTCTGCATGGCAGACACTGAAAATCTTTTAGGGGCCCTCTTACGGGGGCCCCTGCAGGGCCCATGCCATTGGCATGGGCACTGCAGGGGCCCCCAGGGGCCCCACGACACCCCTCACCGCCATCCTGTTCCTGGCAGTCAAAACCGCCATGGAGGATTCCACAGGGCAGCGGAAAAACCGGCAGGAGACCGCCGGTTTTCCGTCTCTGACCGCGGCCATACCGCCGCTGTCAGAATGCCCTTGGGAGCACCGCCAGCCTGTTGGCGGTGCTCTCGTGGTCCCCGGCCCTGGTGGTCAGAATGACCGCCTGTGTCTTGTCTTTATTAAGCATGTATTCTGAAAGTCTCCCTAAACAGTCAGCCTCCCATTCTACCTCCCTTAGAGTAACAATGGGTCAGGTGTAACTAGTGCAATATCATCAGCATATGCAATGGCCTTTGTGTCCCTCCCTGAAGGCAGATTGGCCGCATTACAGGGTTGGTGTCCAAACTATGTAAAAAGGGGTCAATATAAATAGTAAAAAGTAAAGGGGAACAGGGGCAACTGTGCTTTGTTCCTCATTGGATCTGGATTGCTTCCGATTCTCCTCCCATTACGATAATCTTAGCCACTGGTTCTTGATATAATACCTTAATTGCCTGGATAAATCCTGGCCGTTTATCTACTGTTCGTATTGCGTCCCACAAATACTGCCAGGAGACCCGATCTCATGCTTTTTCCATGTCCAAAAATATTAGTGCCATAGGATCTCTGGATATCGTGGAAGCATCAAAGAGGGAGATCACTTGCCGAATATAATCAATTATCCCTCTCCCAGGAATAAATCCATGCCATCTGGCAGAGACTATTTTGCTAATAACCCTAGAAAGATGGGTGGCCAGGAGTTTAGAATAGATTTTATTATCTCCATTTATCAAAGTGATGTGTTGATATGAGCGGAGCTCATACAGGGGGTCATTCCAAGCTTGGCGGGCGGCGGGAGCCGCCCGCCAAGCGGGAACCGCCAGAAGACCGTACCGCGGTCCAAAGACCGCGGCGGTCATTCTGGGTTTCCCGCTGGGCTGGCGGGCGACCGCCAAAATGCCGCCCGCCAGCCCAGCGGGAAACACCCTTCCACGAGGAAGCCGGCTCCGAATGGAGCCGGCGGAGTGGAAGGGGTGCGACGGGTGCAGTAGCACCCGTCGCGAATTTCAGTGTCTGCTAAGCAGACACTGAAATTCTAAGTGGGGCCCTCTTACGGGGGGCCCTGCAGTGCCCATGCCATTGGCATGGGCACTGCAGTTGCCCCCAGGGGCCCCACGACACCCCATACCGCCATCCTGTTACTGGCATCCGAAACCGCCAGGAACAGGATGGCGGTATGGGGGTCGGAATCCCCATGGCGGCGCAGCAAGCTGCGCCGCCATGGAGGATTCCCCTGGGCAGCAGAAAGTCGGCGGTACACCGCCGACTTTCAGTTTCTCGCCGCGGCTGTACCGCCGCGGTCAGAATGCCCAAAGGAGCACCGCCAGCCTGTTGGCGGTGCTCCCGCGGACCCCGGCCCTGGCGGTTTTTACCGCCAGGGTCAGAATCACCCCCACAGTGTCTTATGTGTTTTTGGGAAAAATAACAATATTTGCAGAAGCCCAAGACTTTGGAGGATTAGCTTCCCTCTGAATTTTCCTAAAGAGATCCATCATATAGGCCCTCATTATGACATTGGGGGTAAGTGCTGCTTACCATCATGCTGACTGCCACCAACATACAGCGACCTGTATTATGACCCACACATGGAAATCCGCCACTATACAGACACACACACAAGTCGGCCACACCAAAGGTAAGTGATAAAATGGCGGTACCAAAGCCCACACCGTTACGCCAACAGACATACGCCCACAGGATTATGACCCACAAATCACTGCGGCGGACATTCAACCACGGTAAACCATTGGAGGTACATACTGCTGCGCTCAAAATACACAGACACACATACAAAACAACACCATATTGGACAATTCAAACTACACAAACCTGACACCCACACACACACCACACACTCACACCACTTTAAAACACACACCCACATTACCCACAACCCTTTAGCACTACAAACAATTTACAACAGAGAGAGAGACACACCAGGAGCACCCACAGAACCAGAGCCACAGAACACCATCACTCATACACCATCCACACACCTCACAGCACACACCCCAACACATCACCCCACACACCTAAACACACACCACACCCATGGCACCACAAAGACATCCCAGATTCTCTGAGGAGGAGCTAAGGGTCATGGTGGAGGAAATCATCCGGGTAGAGCCACAGCTATTCGGATCACAGGTGAAGCAGACATCCATTGCTAGGAAGATGGAGCTATGGCGGAGAGTCGTGGACAAGGTCAACGCCATGGGACAGCACCCCAGAACAAGGGATGACATCAGGAAGAGGTGGAAGGACCTACGGGGAAAGGTGCGTTCCATGGTTGCAAGACACCAGATAGCATTACAGAGGACTGGCGGTGGACCACACCTCCTACCCTACAACTAAAAACATGGGAGGAGCAAGTATTGGCAATAATGTATCCTGGGGGCCTGGCAGGTGTAGCAGGAGAACTGGACTCTGGTAGGTCAACTCTTAACTACTTTTACCCCCTACCTGCATGCCATCACACACCCCCACCCCTACCTTCACCCCATCACCCTACCACCTCACATACACCACACCATCACAACCCACCCCTCCCAGTACCCACCACTGCATGCAACAATGCAAGGACACAACTCACAGCCCTGCATGGACACCCATCACCACAGCATGCACACTAGTGACAATCACTTAGCCAACCAAATTACAACTCACACAAGCCAAAGTTGCCTTGGTAATAACAACCATAGATGGAAACATACCCATGCACAAGATGTCACACACAGTAACAATAACACTCCATTTACATACCCACAGGACCCCCACACAACGTCACCGGAGAGGAGGTGCCAGCAACATCCAGTTCCCCACCCAAAGAGGCCCACAGTGATAACAGCAGCTCTGCACTCCTGGATATTGATGACCAACCCGGCTAATCAGGGACCTCTGGACAGTCTTTACCCAGGCACAGTCCCATACCACCACAGAGCCTCCCCACTCAGGAAACACCAGCACAGCACCCACCCAGCTGGCCCATACCACTGTCTCCAGGACACGTCAATCAGCAGTGTGTCCACCACTACAGGGACCCCAGGCAACCCCACAAACACAAGACAATCAGGGACCTGGGATCAGTGACAGTGGGCACACAGTTCAGGGGACAGAGGCACAGGACAACAGGGAAGCTGGGAGGACTGCTGTGTCACAGGGGGTGGACAGGCCCAGGGAACCAACTCTCCACAAGGCACTCACCAACATCCCGGGAGCATACCACCATTACTGGCAAAGTTGCAGGAGACCCAGCGGCTGCAGTAGGGACAGTACCTGGGCATCAGGGAGGACCTGAAGGACATCCACACCACCCTAGTCACCATTGCAGGGGTGCTGGCAGATATGGCCAACACCATGAGGGAGGCAGTGGCACACCAACGGGCTCCTGACACTAGCCACAGCGATGAACAGCCTTCCACCTCCGCTGCCGCTAGTGGACAGGATGCCCCACCACAGGAACAACAGGCCACTAGCACCCCACCCCCTGCAGAAGGAGAACCACCCCGCAAATGGACCCTGCTATTCAGTCAGAAGCCAGAGAACATTGCCAAGACCCCCGCCAGGAAATAAGACTCCCCTGATTGTCACCCTTGTGTCCCACTCTGTCATCCTGTCCACTTTGAACTGACATTGCTCCCCTTCCTATGCCCCCTTGGACAATGCACCTGTGATACCAATAGACTGGACCCTATCCTGGACTTTCCTCCACCATCACCCACGCCCATTGCACATCCCCATTTACTTCTCAGCACTGAAATAAACACCCTTGGAAAAAACAAGTATGGAATATGTCAAATGATTTAAGGATGTAGTTGTTTAACAATCTGTAGACATTGCAAATAGACTGTACAGTGATGTATATATAGTTATGACCTGTAATGTGATGCAGTAAATACACCAGGAGCCACACGAGGGCACAAATATCTAAAAATAGACATGTTAAAGGGTACCATAAGTGGCCTTTGTAGTGGGAACAGCAGCCAGCCAGAGAAAATTCACTTCACAAAACAGTAATGGAAGGTGAGGTTACAGTGGCTTACCTGTGTGTCACTGGAAGTACTGTTGAATTACAGTTGTTCTGTTGTCCACATCCTCTTCCTATGCCTCCTCTTCATCACTGTCCACAGGCTCTCCTGCTGCCACACGACCATCTCCAGCCTCATCCTCCTGCAGAAAAGGCACCTGACGTCTCAAGGCCAGGTTGTGCAACATGCAGCGATGATCTGGCGGACCTTCTTGGGTGAGTAGCACAGGGATCCACCTGTTAGATGGAGGCACCTGAACCTGGCCTTCAGGAGGCCAAAGGTGCGATCAATGATCCTCCTTGTTCGCCCATGTGCCTCATTGTAACGTTCCTCTGCCCTTGTCCTGGCATTCCTCACTGGGGTCAGTAGCCATGAGAGGTTGGGGTAACTAGAGTCACCTGTAAATATCGAGGGATACCTGTTAGACAGACACTCACCCTTAGGGCCAACCCCACACCCATATACCAACAGACACTGGGTGGGGACCATGGGCTCACCTATGAGTCACACCCTGTGCCTCTGGAGTTGAGCCATCACATATGAGATGTTGCTATTCCTCAGGATATAGGCATCATGTATAGACCCAGGATACTTTACATTCACATGGGAGATGTGCTGGTCCACCAGGCACCCACTTTCGATTTCTGTACACCTGTTCATTTCTCCGGGGGGAACAAAGGCAATATGTGTACCATCAATAGCACCAATGATGTTGGGGATATTTCCCAGTGCATAGAAGTCAGCCTTCACTGTGGCCAAATCCTCCACCTGGGGGAATACGATGTAGCTGCGCATTTGTTTCATCAGGGCAGACAACACTCTGGTCAGCACGTTTGAGAACATATGCTGTGACATCCCTGCTGCCATGGCCACTGTCGCTTGGAAGGAGCCACTTGCCAAGAAATGTAGCACTGATAGGACTTGCACAAGAGGGGGGATCCCAGTGGGCTGACGGATAGCTGAGATCAGGTCTGGCTCCAATTGGGCACACAGCTCTTGGATTGTGGCCTTATCAAGTCTGTAGGTGAGGATAATGTGCCTGTCCTCCATTGTTGCCAGGTCCACCCGGGGTCTGTATACGGGCGTATGTCTCCGTCTCATATTTATGCTCAGCGGTTGCACTCTAGGGTGAAAAACGGTGAGCAGATGGTCATATTCAAACATATCCTCAGAGTAAAATGCCTTGCATGTTGTGGCAGAAACAGTATGTGAACGTGTAGTTCCGTTAATGTGCCTATGTCTGCTGTGATGCAGTTAGGTGCCATGGCCTGTTCCCCCCTGAAATGGCGGCCGCCTGACCTGTGTGGAGGGGCAAGTGGAAATGAGGTAATTCTGCTGACGTTGTGCGCCGTTGCAGGAGGCAGTCGACGACCGCCGTGCAACACCTCATTGGTTATCATTGGGCCCTATGGGTTCCAGTAGCCAATGGTGATGTACGGCGACGGTGACGGTACGCACTGCTGCGGACGTGACTGCCATTTTCTATCTGTTTACTCACTTGCTACCTTACCTTCAATAGGAGAAGACCTACACTGCAAGTACTGCTGTGACCTGTGTCTGGAAGCGACCATGGCTCGAGTGTCTGGGAAAGGGCCCCTGCCTTCACTTTGGAGGAGTTGGAGAGACTGGTGGATGGGGTCCTACCTCAGTACCGTTTACTTTATGGTCCTCCAGACCAACAGGTGAGTACACTGTGAGCACGATGCATGGGGCATGAATGCATGGAGTGCTGTGTGTGTAAGCCTCGTGTAAGGGGGGGTGGCTGAGGGGTCCTGGGCAGAGTACTGCATGTATGGTGGTCAATGTCTGTGCATAAGGGGATGGGAGGGATATGGTGGGCCATGAGGCTGGACAGAATGAGTAATACCTTTTTCTATGTATCTTTTTCTGCAGATCAGCGCCCATCAGAAAAAGGGTATTTGGCATGCAATCGACAAGGACCTGCAGACCCTGGGGGTCTTTGACAGGCAGAGCACCCACTGTCGCAAATGGTGGGAGAACCTGCGCCGCTAGGCAAGGAAGACAGTGGAGGCCCAGCTGGGGATGGCCTCCCAACGAGGAAGGGGTGCCCATCGTACCCTGACCACCCTGATGTTCTGCATCCTGGCAGTGGCCAATCCGGAGTTGGATGGGCGCTTGAAGGCATCACAGCAGCCACAAGGGGGTGAGTACAGTTTCAGAATCAGAAAATTGTGCGTGTTGAGGTGTTATCTGGGTGGGGGATGTGGGTGTGTGGGTGCCCCTAGGCCAGGACGAACATGGCAGGGTAGGTTCCATGATAGGCAGGGTCTGAGGCACTCCAACCCCAAATATGCTAGTGGGCATCTACTACTGGGCAGGGTCCTGTGGTTTTCAGGTGTGCTGCCATTGGCGTTAGGCATTGTACTCCATGGCCTGGTGACTAGCATTGTAACTGGTAGTGCATGGCCTAGTGCATAGGGCTGTTCCCTGTGTGTTGTGTACGCCAACTGTGGTGTTGTTGCTGGCATTGACCAAGTGTATCCTCTGTCTCCCCCCCCTTTTTGTTTTGTCACCCTGTCCTTGTGTGCATTAGCATCATCTGCCGGAGGAGCAGAGACACCGGCGACGGAGGGTGCTGCATCCCACGTGGCCCATGAGGCCGAATCCACCGATGGTGAGGGCACCAGAGAGACAGAGGGCGAGGGGAGCACCACAGCGGAGACTGGAGGGGACAGTTCAGACAGCTACACCTCCTCCGATGGAAGCTCCCTGGTGGTGGCGGACACCTCTGTGACCACCCTAACTACTGGTACAGCCACCACCCCCGTACCAGCACCGCCCTCCCAGCAGCCCCTCAGCGTGTTTCCTGTGCCCCCTCACCCAGGAAGGTGGGCATCTCCTTCGCCACAGGCACCTCAGGCCCTGCCCCAGTCAGCCCTGCTGCCCTCAGTGAGGAGTCTAATGACCTCCTGCGATCCATCTCTGTTGGGCAGTCAACCATAGTGAATGCCATCCAGGGTTTGTCAGGGCATTTGCAACAAACAGTGCATTCCTGGAGGGCATTCACTCTGGCATGGCGGCCCAACAGAGATCATTCCAGGCTCTGGCCAACTCCCTGATGGCAGCCATTGTCCCTGTCTCTAGCCTCCCCCTCCAACTTCCTCTACCCAGTCCCATTCCCCTCAACCCCAGCCTATCCCAAGCACAACTTCAGACCAGCATGCACCCAAATCAACACACAGAAGTGGCTCAGGTAAACACAAGCACCACACTTCGGCCCATATTTATACTTTTTGACGCAAAACTGCGCCGGCTAACGCCATTCTGATGCGCCATGCGGGCGCCGTATTTATTGAATGACGTTAGCCGGCGTTAGCCGCCGGCACTGTCTGGTGTGCGTTAAAAAAAACGACGTACACCAGGCAGCGCCGGCGTAGGGGAAAAATGGCGTATGGGCGTCCACAAATGGTGCAAGTCAGGCTGAGGCAAAAAAATTCGCCACAACCCGATTTGCGCCATTTCTTTACGACGCCCATCCCCCATTGAAATGACTCCTTAGCAAAGACAGGAGTCATGCCCCCTTGCCCAATGGCCATGCCCAGGGGACTTCTGTCCCCTGGGCATGGTCATTGGGCATAGTGGCATGTAGGGGGGCACAAATCAGGCCCCCCTATGCCACAACAAAAAAAAAACAAATACTTACCTGGACTTACCTTAATGTCCCTGGGGTGGGTCCCTCCATCCTTGGGTGTCCTCCTGGGGTGGGCAAGGGTGGCAGGGGGTGTCCCTGGGGGCAGGGGAGGGCACCTCTGGGCTCATTCTGAGCCCACAAGTCCCTTAACGCCTGCCCTGACCCAGGCGCTAAAATCCAGCGCGAATGCAGGGTTTTTTAGACCCGCCCACTCCTGGGCGTCATTTTTGCCCGGGAGTATAAATACGACGCATATGCATCGCAGTCATTTTTTAAGACGGGAACGCCTACCTTGCATATCATTAACGCAAGGAAGGTGTTCACGTAAAAAAATGACGCTAACTCCATGAACTTTGCCGCTAGACGCGTCTAACGCCAAAGTATAAATATGGAGTTAGTTTTGCGTCGAATTTGCGTAGAAAAAAACGACGCAAATTCGGCGAAAACGGAGTATAAATATGCCCCTGAATCCCACAGGCACTCACACAAGCACCATCCAGATGCAGACACACCAACATCCACTGCCTCCACTGTGTCTCCCTCCTCCTCCTCGTCCACCTCCCTCCCAGTGGCGTCTCCACTCACACCTGCATGCACTACATCCTCATCCACTACCTTCATCACCAGCATGCCTATCACTACACGCCCCTCACTGGCAGTCACCACCCCCACATCCATGCACATGTCCCCTGTGTCCTCTCCCACTGTGTCTGTGCCCCCTCCTCCCAAAGTACACAAACGCAAGCACTCAGACACCCAACAGCCATCCACCTCACAACAGCATCCAGCTCATGAACCTGCACCCAAACACAGCAGACAGACACCTCCTACCACCACTCCCTCTTCCTCCACTCCCAAACCTTCACCCTCTTCCAGCCCCAGTGTCCCTAAAAAGCTTTTCCTCTCCACCCTTGACCTATTCCCTGCTCCTCCCCCCCTTCCTTCACTTCGGGCCAGGGTGGTCAGGACCCAGGCTAGCACCTCAGCCTCCCAGTCCATGGCCACTGTCTTTTCTGCAGCCACTGCAGTTGTGAGAGGCACCGTGAAGACACCCGTCCACGCAGTCAGTGTGCCTGCACCAGCTTCCAAGGAGAAAAAGGGAGCACCAGCTGGCAAACGCAAGGAGGCACCACCAGCTGGCAGAAGCAAGGAGGCACCACCAGCTGGTAAACGCAAGGAGGCACCACCAGCTGGCAAACGCAAGGAGGCACCACCAGCTGGCAGAAGCAAGGAGGCACCACCAGCTGCCAAGGGCAGGAAGGGAACACCAGCTGCCAAAGGCAATGAGAAATGCACAGACGCCGCAGGCAGGATGGATATGGAGCCTCGTGCTGGAGCAGCATCTGGGCAAACAACACCTGTCATGGTACTTCAGCCATCTGAGGCTGCGGGGGAAGGGCTGGAGCATCCCCCCACCACAGGCAGCACCGCCGCCAGCACCGCCACCTGCACCGCCACCAGCACCACTCCCAACACCACTGCCAGCAGCCCCAGTGGGCTGTGTCTGAGGCTGCGGGGGAAGGGCTGGAGCCTCCCCCCACCACTGGCAGCACCGCCGCCAGCACCGCCACCTGCACCGCCACCAGCACCACTGCCAGGAGCAGCAGCACCAGTGGGCAGCCTTCCGAGGCTACGGGGAAAGGGCTGGAGCCTCCCCCCACCACTGGCAGCACCGCCACTGCCACCACTGAGCAGCCATCACTGCCGACGGGCAGTGTGTAGTCATGCCTCCATGGGCTGTAGTGTGTCCTGGCCCCTGAAAAAACTGTAGGTGTGACACCCACGTGGGAGACTGTGACCTTGCACCCTCCAAGATCTGCATCACTGGGCACAAGGCCCCCTCCAGAACCAGTGGAAGAAGGCATCCACTCACCCCCTCCTTGCCAGAATGAAGCACACTGGACACAAGGCCCCCTCCAGAACCAGTGGAGAAGGCATCCACTCACACCCTCCTTGCCAGGATGCAGCACACTGGACACAAGCCCCCCTCCAGAACCAGTGGAAGAAGGCATCCACTCACCCCCTCCTTGCCAGGATAAAGCACACTGGGCACAAGGCCCCCTCCAGAACCAGTGGAGAAGCCAACCACTAGAGAGACTGTGGCTTTGCACTCCCCAGGACCAAGCAGTGGGCAAACCACCCACTAGAGAGACTGCGGCTTTGGACTCCCCAGGACCAAGTAGTGGGCATACCACCCCCTAGAGAGACTGTGGCTTTGCACTCCCCAGGACCAAGGAGTGGGCAAACCACCCTCTTGAGAGACTGTGGCTTTGCACTCCCCAGGACCAGGCAGTGGGTAAACCACCCACTAGAGAGACTGTGGCTTTGCACTCCCCAGGACATCGCAGAGGGCATGTAGCCCCCTCCAGGAGCAGTGGCATTGTACCATCTTCCAGCTGCGGTGCCTGTGTATTTTTGACCTGATGCCCCAGCAGTGTTATCTCCATATTGAGGCAGGAGTCAAGTGGGGCCCTGGCCCATGTGATATGGCTCTGTGGGGCACGGACATTTTGGACTGGGCAGTGTCCCTCAATTTGTATATATTGTAGATACTGTTTTGTGCTTTAAGGACATATTTCTCGAAATTTATATTATTACACTGACTTTACTCACTTCCTTTTGTCCTTGCATTATTCCTGAGGGGTATGGGGTGGGTATGTAATATTGTTGCATCTGTTTGTGTGTATAGTGTTGGGGATGGGGGTGTTGCGTGTTGCATGTGTGTGTCACTCTCTTTTTCCTCCCCCCTCCCTTGTGTGCTAGGTGCGGTACTCACTGTGGTCGTCTTCGCCACCGTTCGTGTTCCTGGTGTAGGAGGAGGTATACCAGCATGGGTAACACATGTGGTTCGGGCTCCATGGCGTCGTGGTTCTTCCTTGAGTGTCCAGAGGTGAGTTGTTTCCCTTTTGTGTACTGTTTCCGCCATGCTTTTGATGGCGTTGGTACCGCCCCGGAAAAGCTGGCAGATTGGCTTGTTGTAATAGGGTGGGCGGTACATTGTCTTCCACCTGGCTGTTGGCAGTTACTGCTGCTGTGCTTGTTGCTACCGCCGTGGCGGTTGGTGTGTTAAAGTGGTTGTCTGTGTTGGCGGTTTCTGCCATTGTCATAATTCCATTTTTTTTTACGGCCGACCTATTGACGGTATTACCGTCGCTTTATCACCGACCGCCAGGGTTGTAATGAGGGCCATAATCTTTCAGACTGGCCGAAAAAAAACAATAAAATATAGTGGGCACACTATTGGTGCCGAATACTTTGCCTGACGGGAGGCTTGCTATAGCGAGAATAATGTCCTGCGAGGAAAAAGGATCCACCAACAATTTGCTGTTTTCCTCGCTAAGTATATCATGAGAGATCTAATCCCAGAGTTGATCTACGTCTGCTTCCAGCCATACAGTACTTTCAGTATAAAGATTTTGATAATACCTTTGAAAAGCAGCATAAATACTGCAGGATCCACGACAGGCCCTTTTAAGGGATCTCTCACTTCCCTGATCTCAGCTTGTACCTGCTTCTGTCTAGTTCGAATAGCGAATAGCTGGCCTACCCGCACGCTATTCTCATAACATTTCTCCTTCAGGCCATATATTTATCATCTGCTTTTTCAGTGGTTACTTCAATTATTGCGCCTTTAACCTTCTCTATTCCCAGTTGGACCGCTACAATATCGTCCCCCTATGAGATATAGGTGGTTTTACTTCTGCTATAGACAAAGCTGTGTACAGATCTGATATCCTTTGTTTTTCCCTTTTTTGGCGGTTCAGACTAAATCACAAGGTCCCCCTGCGAATACCCACCTTTAACGCCTCCCAAACAACCTCCGCAGGGGCACTACCTACATTTCCTTTCATAAATAATGGGATTGATTTATTAATGCACTCACTATACTCATTGTTCACCAAGAAAGCCTGATCAAAGGTTCAAACAGGACCCCTCGTGTAACACTCCTTGGCTGCAATTTCTATTACTAAGAGGCTATGATCTGACATTACTTGGGGAATTTCTCAATGTCACATTCAGGAAGCAAAATATGTGAAAAGAAAAAATAATTCAACCATGCATGGGTTTGGTGTCCGGCAGAGAAATAGGTAAACCCTGGCTCTGTTGCCCTTTTGACCCTCCAAACATCCACCAGATCATGATCTTTAATCAATCAGGAATATGTAAAGCACACTACTCACCCGTGAGGGTCTCAAGGCACTGAAGTGGTGGGGGGAGCGACTGCTCAAGCAGCCAAGTCATGAGAAGTCTCCTAAAGGTAAGGAGGTCTTTGGTCTAACGCAGGTAGGTGGGAAAAGTGTTCCATGTCTTGGCGGTGAGGTGCAAGAATGATCTGCCACCGGTTGTTCTGCGGATGCGTGGGACGGTTGCGAGGGCGAGGTCGGCCGATCAGAGATGCCGGGTCGGGGTGTAGAAGGAGAGTCATCTGTTGAGGTATTCTGGTCCGGTGTTGTGCAGTGCTTTGTGAGCGTGGGTGAGGAGTTTGAAGGTGATTCTCTTGTTGACTGGGAGCCAGTGGGGGTCTCTTAGATGGCCTGTGATGTGGCAGTGGCAGGGGATGACCAGGATGAGGCGTGTGGAGGCGTTCTGGATGCGTTGCAGCCTCTTCTGGAGTTTGGCCGTGGTTCCTGCATTAACATAGTCCAGTTTGCTGCTTATGGGGGCTTGGATGACTGTTCTTGTGGTTTGGGTGGGTATCCATTTGTAGATCTTTCGGAGCATGCGGAGGGTGTTGAAGCAGGCGGAGGAGATGGCGTTGACTTGCTCAATCATAGATAGTGAGGAGTCCAAGATGGATCCTAGGTTCTGTGCGTGGTTGTGGATCCGAGAGTGGCAGGCCACCAGGAGTCATCCCATGCGGAGAGCGTGAAGCCGAAGATGAGGACTTTTGTTTTGTCGGAATTGAGTTTGAGGCGGCTGTTCTTTATCCATTCGGCAATGGCCTTCATTCCTTTGTGGAGGTTGGTCTTGGCGGAGTCCTTGGTGAGGGAGAGGATCAGCTAGGTGTCATCGGCTTATGAGATGATGTTGAGGTTGTGGGATCGGGTGATGTTAGGGAGCGGGGCCTTGTAGACGTTAAAGAGGGTCGGGCTCGCTCAGGGACGAAGCCCGGGGGTACGCTGCAGATGATTTTGGTGGCTTTGGAGCGGAATGGGGGAGGGGGACTCTCTGGGTTCTGCCGGTGAGAAAAGAGGTGACCTAGTCCAGGGATCTGTCGTGGATTCCTGCATTGCTGAGGTGTGTGCGTAGGGTGTGGTGGCAGACGGTGTCGAACGCGGCAGAGAGGTGCAGAAGGATGAGGGCGACGGTTTCGTCATTGTCCAGTATGGTTCTGATGTCTTCGGTGGCGGCGATGAGAGCAGTTTCGGTACTGTGGTTGCTGCGGAATCCAGATTGGGAAGGGTCCAGGGTGCTGTTCATCTTGAGGAAGCGGGTTAGTTGTCTGTTGACTGCCTTCTCGATTACTTTTGCCGGAAAGGGGAGGAGGGAGATAGGCCGGAAGTTCTTGAGGTCCTTTGGGTCCGCCTTGGGTTTTTTGAGGAGGGCGTTAATCTCAGCGTGTTTCCAGCTCTCCGGGAAGGTGGCAGACTCAAAGGAGCTGTTGATGATCTTCCGTAGTTGGGGTGCAATGACAGAGCTTGCTTTGTTGAGGATGTGGTGAGGGCAGGGGTCAGATGGAGAGCCGGAGTGGATGGTGTTCATGATTTCGATGGTGTAGTTGTCGTTGACGGGGTCCAGGAGAGCAGGAGGTTGGTCAGAGGTGAGTCTGTGGTGTTGGTGGTTGCCGGGGGGTCTGAGTGCTGAAGCTGTTGTGGATGTAGGCAATCTTGCTGCGGAAGTAGGAGGCTAGGGAGTCGCAGAGGTCTTGAGATGGTGGGATGTCGTTGGCGTTGGAGCTGGGGTTGGAAAGTTCCTTCACGATGTTGAAGTGCTCCTTGTGGCTGTGTGCATTGTTGTTGGTTCAGTCTTTGAAGGTGGTTTTCTTGGCGGTTTGGATGAGTTGGTGGTGTCTGCGGATGGTGTTTTTGAAGGCTGTGTGGTTGTCCAGAGTCTGATCTTGGCGCCACTTCCTTTCGAGACTTCGGCAGGTTTGCTTAGACTTGTGGAAGTCAGTGGTAAACCAGTAGGCCTTTCTGTCAGTGGGTCTGTTAGAGGGATTCTTGATCGGTGGAAGAGTATTGGCACAGGTGTCTATCCAGTGCCTGAAGTTGCGGGCAGCTGTGTAAGTGTCGGTGGTGTCGATGGGCGGGTTCCAGGGAGGGTCGTGATAAGTTGGTCTTCGGGTGACCTTGTTCCAACTGTGGTGGGGGATCTGTTGTGGCTGGTGGTGTATTGTGGCTTTCTTGTAGGAGAAGTTGATGCAGTGGTGATCTGTCCAGTGGAGTTCAGTGGTGTGGCTTAAGGAGACGTGATTGCTGGTGCAGAAAATAGGGTTGAGTGTGTGTCCTGCAGAGTGGGTCGGTGTCGTGTCGAGCTGTTTGAGGCTGAGGTTGGAGAGGTTGTCGAGCAGGGTGGGGGTGTTTTTGTCGTTGGTATTCTCAAGGTGGAAGTTTAAGTCCCCAAGGAGTATGTAGTCAGTGGATGCGAGAGCTTGCGTGCTGATGACGTTGGTGATGGAGTCGCTGAACTGCTGTCGGGGGCCGGGGGGGCCTGTAGATGAGGGTCCCTCGGAGGGTGGTGTATGGTCAGTGTGGATCTGGAAGTGCAGGTGTTCGGCGGTTCTGAGGGTGTCTTCGGTGCTGGTCGTGATCCTGAGGGTGTTCTTGTGGATAATGCCTCCTCCTGGTTTGTTGGAGCAGTCCCTGCTGGTGATCTTGAAGCCGTCCGGGATAGCTATGGCGATGTCAGGCACTGAGGAGGGGTTTATCCAGGTCTTGGCCAGGAAGGCGATGTCTGGGGAGGCTGAGTTGAGTAGATTCCATAGCTCTACTGCATGTTTGTGGACAGAGCGGGTGTTGATGAGGATACATCTGAGATGTTTGTGTCCTGCCTTGGTGGTTGGGTCGTTGGCGTGGAGGCTGATAAAGGTGCAGTTCCGGCAGGAGAAGGGTCCGTGGGTGGTCTGCACGGAGGCTTGAAGGCAGGCGAGAGAGTGGCCGGTGTTGAGGGCGCGGAAGGTGGCGTCGTTGTAGTGAAGACGTGCATGGCAGTGGTGGGAGGTACGAGAGCCAGGGGTTCTGGCGCTGGTCGCGATCCAGGAGCAGATGGGTGCAGACAGGCTTGCTTTTGGCGTGCATTTGGCATGCCAGTAGCACACCCGCACAGCAGCCGCCATTAAGTAGGGAGGTGGGGGAGTAGAGGACAGCTGGGAGACGTTAGAGAGAGGAGGGGGCGGGGCCAGGTGGAGCCACGGGAGGCAGAGCAGTGCACTGACCAGGTCAGTAGTATTGCTCAACCTACCACGCAGCAGCCATCATTAAGTAGGGAGGTGGTGGGGAGGAGAGAACAGCTGGGAGGGGGGACCGGGGCAAAAAATGACGTGAAAAAGGGGGCGGCCGCAGGGGCAGTAATGGCGGGAAAGCGGTGCTAGAGAGAGGAGGGGGTGGGCCTCAGGGGCAGCAGCGACGGGGGAGAGAGTGAAAGAGAGAGAGAGAGAGCGGAGTGAGGGGAGAGAAAAATAGAGGAATAGTGTAATGCAGAAGGAAAAGGAGCACAAAAGGGACAGACACAGAAGAGAAATCAGAACAGAGAGCAAAGCAGAGAGAGAGGAGGGGGCGGGGCCACCGGGGCAGCAGCGGCGGGGAAGAGAGAGTGGGGGGAGAGCAAAAGTGATAGAGAGAGATAGAGAGTGGAGTGAGGGGAGTGAAAAACAAGGAAGAGTGTAACACAGAAGCAAAAGGAGCACAAAAGGGACAAACAGAGAAGAGAAAGGAGAACAGAGAGCAAAGCAGAAAAGAGGAGGAGAGAGGCAGAGGGCAGCCTATTAGGAAAGCAGAGATTTCCCACTAGACACCAGGGATGAGGCACAGGAGGAAGCCTGCGGGTGGAGGAGGGCCTCAAATTCCTGACAGGGGTCAGGAGTTCAGAGGAGCGAGGGATGAGGGCTCTACTTACCAGGTGGAGCCACGGGAGGCAGAGCAGTGCACTGACCAGGTCGACACAACGATTAAAACACCTTGGGCTTTCGTCCAGAATAGAAACACAGACAATCAGGTAAGATTTAAATTAAAGTCCCCACACACAATTACCGGGATGCCCAGTGAGCCAATTCATTACTAAGCCAGTCAAACAACCCCAGATCATCTAAAATAGGCCCATACACTGAGGGTAAAGTAAACACCCCCTTTGGGAAATGGCATAACATTATGACATTAAATTGGAGAGAGTGAGTTTGAGACGGACTATGAGCAAGGATCGCACCTCCCCGTGTTCGGTCCCCTTGCGTCATCCCACCATTCAAATGATACCTTATAGTCTCAAGAGTATTCCGTTTTGTACCTTCAATGTGAGTCTCATGCAAGCATAGTATGTCTGCTCGTAGTGTCTGGAGGTCAAGTGATACCTTCTGTCTTTTTTTTTATTGTTTAGCCCAATGTTAACCGTGGTTATTTGTATTTTACTCATTATACAAATATAAGCCGAGATTGCCTCCCGGGCCATCCCCTGGACAAGCCCTGTCCAAAACCAAAGGCTTGCGAACAGAGGCTAACCCCCCCAATGACACCCCACTTGAAAATATGTGCCCTGCTGGAGGAAACTGGCACTTGTTGCAGTTACCCACTCACTTTTTGCCTGATATTAATTCTGACTTGACTGAGAGTGTGCTGGGGTCCTGCTAACCAGGCCCCAGCACCAGTGTTCTTTCCCTAAAAATTTACAATTGTTTCCACAACTGACACACCTCTGGCACAGAGATAAGCCCCTTGTAAAAGGTACAGTGGTACCAAGGGCCCTGTAACCAGAGGAGGTCCCAAAGGGCTGCAGCATGTGTTGTGCCACCTAAAGGGACCCCTCACCTAACACATGCACACTGCCATTGTAGATTGTGTGTGTTGGTGGGGAGAAAAAGGCAAAGTCGACATGGCATCCCCCTCAGGGTGCCATGCCCACAACACACTGTCTGTGGCATAGGTAAGTCACCCTTCTAGCAGGCCTGACAGCCCTAAGGCAGGATGCACTATACTAAGTATGTGGTCTGGGAGTTTGTCAAAACGACCTCCACAGTTCCATAATGGCTACACTGAATACTTGAAAATTTGGTATCACAATAAACCCCCACTGGTGCAAGTGGGGTATTTATTAAAAAATGCACACAGGGGGCATCTTAGAGATGCCCCCTTCATTTTACCCAATCCTCTAGTGTAGAACTGACTGGTCTTTGCCAGCCTGCCACTAGCAGATGAGTTTCTGACCCCAAGGGCCTTTGTGCCTCTGAGTCCAGAAACAAAGCCTGCTCTGGGTGGAGGTGCTTCACATCTCACCCCTGTAGGAGCCTCAAAGGCTCAGGCCTCATGTTACAGGGCCCCAGGGCACTCAAACTAGTGGAGATGCCCTCCCCCTTGACAAACGTCCTCCTTTGGAGGCTAGTTCGAAGAAAAACAAGGAGGAGTGACCACTTCAGCTGGTACCACCCCTAAGGTGGGTGTCCAGAGCTGAAGTGACCCGCTCCCTGCAGAATCCTCCATCTTGGTTTGGAGGACAGGGGCCAATAGGGATAGGAATGTGCTCCCCTCCCCAAAGGGAGTGGACACAAGGAGGGTGTAGCCACCCTTAGGGACAGTAGCCATTGGCTACTGCCCTCTGACCCTGTAACGCCCCTAAATCTTTTATTTAAGGGCTTCCCTAAACCCAGCTTGCCAGATTCCTGGCAGCCTACAAGAAGAAGGACTGCTAAGCTGAAACCCCAGAGAAGAAGGAAGCAGAGAAGAAGGAAGACGACAACTGCTTTGGAACCAGCCCTTCCAGCCTGTCTCCTGCTTCAGAGAACCTGCAAAAAGACCATTGACGCGTCCAGAGGGCCCAGAGATCTCTGAGAACTCCAGAGGACTGCCCTGCACCAAAAAGGACCAAGAACTCCAGAGGACAGCGGTGCTGTCTCAAAGCAACCTACAACTAAGGACTCCCACCTCACCCCAGATGCGTGAGTCCTGACCTCTGTGCACCCGACTCCCCCGGCCTGTGCCAGGTGGTCCACCCAGCAAAAAAGGGTCCTTAGGCCATTGGGAGCAAGAGCCCACCCTGGGTTGACCCCTCCAAACCTCCACGACGACGCATGCAAAGGGAACCCAGAGGACCCCACTGACCGCAAGCTCCAGACGAAGATATCCAATGCCTAAAGGACACACTGCACCTGCAGGCCCCAGGCCTTGGAGCAACTGACCCCCAGTGCAGCATCGACCAGCAGGCAGCCCTCCTCCCTATCCAGCAGGATGTTTGCCCAAGAAGCCCCCTTGGACCTCATCTGCAGCCTCAGAGTGACCCCCGGGGTCCCCTCATAGAGTTGTATTGAAAACCTGACACCCTGTTTGCACCCTGCACATGGCCGTCCTAGTGCCGCTGAGGGTGCAGGTTTGGTGCCTACTTGTAGACCCTCCAGTGCTCTCGTGAAACCCCCTGGCCTTCCCTCTGAGTTGCCGGTACTTACCTGCTGGCTGACCAGATTCCGAGTACCCGCTATCTCCATAGGATCCCACGTTAACTTGGTTCGTCTTTGACCTCTGCACCCAACTGGCCCGTGTTGCTGGTGCTGGGTGTTTGGGGTTAACTTGAACCTGCAACAACGGACTATCTAAACCCCGGAGATAAGAACTGTAAGTTAAATACTTACCTGTAAAACAATACTATCTTTTCTTCCCCCAGGAAATATTTAAAATTGCAGTGTCCACTTTTAAAATAGCTTTTTACAATTTTAAGAAAAATTGTATACAGTGTCAATTCTATTCAAAGTCTTGAATATATATATATATATGCAACGTACCTTTCATTTTATGTACTTACCTACAAACTGAATATTGTGGTTCTAGAAATAAGTTAACAAAATATATTTTTCTAAATAAAATCCTATTGGTCTGGAGTTAAGTCATTGAGTGTGTGTTTCTTCTATTGCTTGTGTGTGTCCAACAAATGCTTAACACTACTTTCTGATAAGCCTAACTGCTCGACCGCACTACCACAAATAGAGCATTAATATTATTTATTTCAGCCTCTGTCAAGCCTCTGGGACAACCCCTGGACTCTGTGCACACTATATCTCATTTTGATATAGTATATACAGAGAAGGGCTTCCTACACCTGTCTTTTGTGTTGTCCTTCACTCTTTGCACAAAAAGCCTGCAGCCACCCAACCCCAGGCCCCCAACTCGACAGTCCCCCCTACCACCCAGCGAGCAATCAGGTATCAAGCCTGAATGATGTCGCCGGAATACACACGCACTGCCTCCCCCGCATTGCCCAGCCATTCAACCTCAAATGAACGTATGTGAGTGGAATAACTAAATGAGGCCAAAAGTCAGAGGGAAAAAAAGGAGAAGGAAAAAGAAAGAGGAAAAAGGTTGTGTCTAAGTTGTCCCAAGGAGTACAAGAGATAGAAATCAGGGTTACCAGACCAAAATTCTGAGACTTAGCCACTAGATAATTCACAATTCACACTTCACAATCCACATTCCCAGCAGCTGTTCCTCACAACTTTGCTCATGTGTACAATCCATTTATGAACCTGTAACATCCCTGGCAGATAAGTATTTCAAGTATTCA
The DNA here is from genome assembly GCF_031143425.1 of Pleurodeles waltl. NCBI lineage: Eukaryota > Metazoa > Chordata > Amphibia > Caudata > Salamandridae > Pleurodeles > Pleurodeles waltl. The sequence goes on from NC_090445.1 coordinate 1,229,780,320, forward strand.
CAAGCCTTGATTTCTGAAATGAAAGTGCTTGTCTTCCCCCATTATGTGACACATTATGTGACCTAGGTCAGGGAAGGATTTAGCAGGAAAACTTCAGCCCCCAGCTCCTGAAACGCCTCAAAAAGCTTCCTAAGGTGCCATTGCCACTCCACTGTTGCAAATATCGATTGTAACAAATAAAGAATGCCCATCATGTTCTCTTTTTGCGCTAGGACTTGCTTTCTCACAGATAGCTTGCACAAAAGGAAGTTACCAAAATAACCTAGTACGGCCCTAGGCTTCTCAGTTGCTCTGTCTTGTTCATTCTTAAGCATGAGGGGAAAGTGATGGACCCGTTGGACATCCATTTCCCAATCCCATTGAGATAGTTCAGGGAAGGCTCATGCAAGAGCTAGATAGTGAATAGCCTGATATTGCTCCCCTCAGCCCCCTCTGCGATCCTTAGGAATGTTAAATTATTCCTTCGCTGATGATTTTCGAAGTCCTCAAGTTTCCACATAACGTCAGTCATTAGCATATTGTGAGATGTGTTCTGGGCCTTGAGTATACAAACCTCAGTCTCAAGTAATTCAGTTCGCCCCTCCACTGATAAGATTTTTTCTCCGATTTCAGAGCAGGTTTTATTAACTTTTCTAATAGCTCCTTGTAGTGTTTTGGAGGTCAAGCAGGCTCCACGACTATCACTCTAAACCTCTTCCTGCAATTGTTTAATAGACTGCAAAATATGCGCCAGTAAAGGTTCAGCTGTGCTGGAAGAAGAAATTGCAGTAAACTCATGAAATTTAACCATTGATAATGTTAAGGCTCTTTGGCCCACTAGGGATAAACCTGCTGAGTAGCAGAGTAAGATAGTTACGTTAGTTTGTGGGCTGTGTCCTCGTCAGTCAAGCCGGAACCCTTGCATACCCTTCTCCTTGTATTTCTTTTGTAAATGCCTGTGGTAACGTGTCCTTCTATGTTAATTTATTACACATTAGGACTTGTTTTAGGCCAATGAATCTTGTGACCCAGTGGAGATACACCGTAGGACGAGATAACTGATCAATATGTCAAGCAATATATCAATAATGTCATCAATATTTACCACCACAATGCAATTCACTTTGGATAAAGACATCAATCAAATTGTCGACGCAACCATGACCTTTCAGCCATGAATAACCACACCTTTTGATAGAATTTAATGAGTTTTATTCCCTAGTGATTACAATCTACGAGCAGAAGAGTTAATCTCAATACCAGAAAGCATAAATGCATAGTCACAATATGGCAACTGTGATAAGATTTTAATAATGCAAAAATCACAAACATAAGAACATAGCACGGCGTGAACATAGATTAGATTACAGCAAATGTCATATATGTGTCAGTTCAGCATAGCGCAACGCCAGTCATCTGTCTATTTGCGTCAGTCAGAGTGATCTCCTACCCTAACCACTAATTAGCATCAGCATGTTGGGCTTCATGCAAAACAATTTAGAACACCATTTTAGAAAACATCTAGCTATGGTCTCTATCAAAATGAGCAGTTGGTACCTAGAAAGGAAAAGCAAACAGACAAATTACAAATCGCATTGTCATAATTACCCTCCAAGGATTAGGTCAGCACACAGGATCAGTTTTCGTCTTCAGGACATCAGTCAAAACGCCATCGGTCTAAACTTTGTCTAAGGGCAAGGGACACTTCCCTCATAAGGAGGAGAAATGTAAGGGGCAGTCTATGGGTGAGGATGGTTTAAAAAGTCTCAAAGTCTCCAAACAGAGTGACAGAGTTTCTGGCTAAATCAATAGCATTCCCTACCTAGTTCTCTCGACCCTTCTGTGACATGGGTTTTTTCCCTTTTCTGTAATACCTTCCCCCAAAATTCTATTGGACATTTACTATACCCCAGTACCTTTAACCTATCAAATTATACATTAGGTAATTCTAATTGTCACCCCACGATAATTCATAACATTTTGATTGGTCTTCATAATTGATGACTTCGGAGGTGGCCCATCCAGGGGTTACTTCACCATTTGGCACGTCTTCTCGGGTCATGAGTTCCTTTGTCCATGGTTTAAATGTCCTTCTACATTACATTAATCTACATTTGATTCAATTTTGTATATAAACTCACACTAAAGCAGCAAGCATGCGGATGAGAACAGAATTCATATTGATACACTGGAATGAAGAAAAGGAACATTTGCAGGGTCATGGCCCTTTGCGAGTTAGCACACTGAAAAACAGGAAAAATGCATTTAATATGAGAGCTAAGCAGCTAAAAACCCACGGCTCACGCTAACTTAAGGCCTATGAGATTTTCAATATAAATGCAATATCATAAATGTTAATATAAATCATAACATTACAGTTTTACTCAATCATTATTAGTTCACGTGTATATATTGGTGGCCACACACATTATAGTCATAATTCAGATGCGCGTTTAAGCAAAATCACTATTATTGTTGTCTTCTATGCAACATCGTTAAGCATTGATATAAGCATTTCATTCTAATATATGTCATTTAAACTACGCTCTCTCATCTGCATTGCACTGTATTCACAGTTTCAACCAAAGCGCTAATAAGGCTAGTTTCAGAGGCCAGATTGTCCTCCGATGAAGTACCACTGAGATTGGAAAGAGCTCAGTCATCGGTCAATGAGAAGAAATTCTCCCCACCATCAAGAGAGCCAGAAGCTACAAGAGCTCACCGGCTCCAACATTTGACAAGGCAGGTTGCGCAGTCATCTGGGGTGCCAGCAGCCTTGTTATAAGATCTTTAGAGGCAGAGTCAGAGATAGGGTTGTCCAAGCTCCCCCTGCCAGAGAGCCCTCCTAAAATGACCCCGGGCACCTTGGCAAGTCCCTTGCATAGTGCCTGGGAAGCCACTGGGCAGTTATTAAAAGTTACCTGAGTGGGGCAGTTTCCCGCAGCACCAGCTGGATGGCCCTCAAGCCCCATCTCTTCCACCTGCAGGGGGAGCAAGGCCTTCTCTGGGGTCATGCTAGCTTTGTAGATTGGCACGGAGGCCCCCACAGAGGTTACCACGGGGAACATCTCCTCCATTGTACGCAGGCAAGCATGGTCTCAGTCCAGAAGATGCAGGTTTAGCTTGAACAGGAAACTCCACTTTCTTCCATGGGTCCTGCATGGGACCATGTTGGGCTGGGGCTGTTGCTGTAACAGCTGCAGGCCGAGACTGGCCTGATTTTAATTCCCTTCCCCACATCCTGCGTGACAACAGCCAGAATGCCAAAACACTGTTGAGGACCTGCGCAGCCCGGGGAGCGCCGACCGCAAAGAGGGAGATCCCCTGGTCTGAAAAAAAAGACTGCATTGGGAAAACAAGGGCAGCGAAGCCCCATAACATTCATGCCGCAAAGCTGTCAGAGTTTCATGGTAAGCCAATCATGGCAGAATCTCCCCTTTTCCTTCCCTTTCCGGCATTCAATCCATGGCTGGCGCGGGAGAGCGGGGGGAGCAGTGTTCAAGTACTGTCACACAGGCCTCATCTTGCTCACTAAATTTATAGACATGCACTTTTTTTTACCAGACACTTGTTCCAAACCCTTGAGATCATCGACATGTAGCAGACCAATTTTAATGGTCTTAGTCATTTCAATAATCAATATAGTCACTTACTACATTGTCTAGCTAAAGCCTGTCACATGTGTGCTTAATGGTAATCCTTCAATCAACCTCGAAGTTTAGCATCCTGACTTCCTAGTTGCACAGCACAGTAAAATCATTTATTTATCTTGCCAATTAGCGACTATAGTTATTTGTAAAGTAAAGAATGAACATGCGTTTTCATGGTTACCTAATGTTAGATTATATTTTGTGCATTAATCCAAATTAGCCTTAATTCTATAATTTGACCATCATTTGTTTTTCATGTTATTTTCATGGGGAGCATCTCACCAAACCTCCTTATGTCTTTAGGGGTCATCTGGGTAAACCAAACTGCCTCCCCATATATACACCCCACCACTTTCAAAAGTCACCACTCACCACTGCTTCACTACAGTACACAAAACCAGTGGGTCTTGTCCTTTCTTAAAAGCCAACAGTGCAGATGTTTGATCAAGTAGACGCAACGTGCAACATGTCGTGATTATTCATGTAGAGCGACTTGCTGAATATGCTGGACAAAAGAAAAGGAAATTTGTATCTGACTTCCATGTATTCACCCATTAAATGATGGGCAAAACTTCGGCTATATTCCCAAATCTAAGCACAGCAGCGGCCATGTGTTTTAATCTAGCAACACTCTTTTGCATCTTGGCTTCCCATGAATTGGAGTATGATATCCTGATACCAAGATAATCAAAGTCCCTTGCTCTATCAAGGGAGGCACCTTGCAATGATTATCTCCTCCTATAGTTTTTTTATGTGGGTTAAAGCCCATATACTTGGTCTTGGCTGTATTCAACTCAAGGCCACACTGGTCAAAAAAGAGAGAGAATCACTGCAGCAAAATTGACAATCCCCTGGCGGACTTTGACAGCAAAAGGATGTTATCAGAGAACAAGGTAGGGACCTTGATTCCTGCTAATAGAGGGGAGTCATTCTGGCTAGCACTTAGGACATCCACATACCCATTAATAAATAATAAAAACAGTGTGGGTCAGGACACAGTCCTGGCGGACCCTCCCCCCACTTTCTACAGGAATCTGCCTCGTCAATTCCCAGTTAGGGCCCCATCTAACTTCTAGTCAGAATTTCTCAGAGTTCATGGTGTATCCTCTGCTCCCTCAGTATGCCCCACAATTTCTCCCTCTGAAGCAGGTCAAAGGCAAAATAGAGGTCAACCAAGGAGGCAAACCAGTTGCTGCCACTGATGTCCACTGTCTTCCACTTGGTTACCACAAATCTAAAGGTATGGTCAATAGTGATCACATTATTTTGGAAGTCAACCTGGATGTGGGTTAACACTTAACTTGCGACTAACCACCCATTGAGTTTATCGAGGATTTGTCTGCAATTTTTTTTTGAGTGGAGACTATCAGACTAATAGGGCGATAGTTCTGTGGCATATCACTGGATCCCTTTTCATATAAGGGAACAATCAACATATCTTTCCAGGTTTGAAGTATAGGAGCACCTGTAAGAATGGTGCTCGGGATTGTATTGATACATGTAACCCAGAAATCCAAATTTGATAGGAAGAGATCCACAGGGATCTTATCTAGGGTGGTAGCCTTCCTCATCTTTTACTCAGTCACAGTCCTCTTAGTATCTGTTAAAGAAAAATGTGGGAGATGTTCAGGGTGGTGATTGCCACACTCTACCAAGGGGCTGAGGGGGTGGAGAAGCTATCATAAGTGTAAGGAAAGTGAGAAGTAAGAGCCTGGTGGATTTAGATCTAGATGAAGATATGTCTTTTACGAATGCATTAGATTTGATAGACATGAACAAGTCCCTGCCTGAGCATAGACTGTCTTCTTCACCAGAGCTAGTCTCTTCTACCACAAATGTAATGTCACAAGAAGAGATAACAGGGGATATGATGAGAAAAGAGAGCCATATAAATAGAACAAACCTCAGTCATGTGGTGTACAACAATTTCACTAAGACGAGTGAAACTTTGGGATAGAGCATTATAATGGAAAATAATGGAGCAGGGCTATTTAATCATCATTTCTCCTTAAATTTAGAAACATCAGCATGTCAATCATCATCTATGTTGGATTTAATTTTATTAATGCAGAACACCCTACAAGAAGTATTTGAAGCAATAATATTAAATAATGATGCTTAAAATCTCAGAAAATGGAAATGCAGGGGATGGCAGCAGTATTAAAACAAATAAATGATTATGCCAAACCTAGTGAGACCAGTGGTAGAAAATGAGGAAACCACAGGTCAGGAAGGTCTAACAGTGGACATGAACATTCCTTCTAAAAATGAATGTATACATACCAATAGTCTATATCTCTAACTATCTGATGCTAATTAAAACATGGGGTGTACCCACTATGTACAAATGTTATATGCCCCAAATAAGGAGATAATGCAGTGGTTTTGCGAAAAGGCATAGGAAAAATATTCGAAATTAAAGGAGAGCATAAAAACTCTAAAATGGGGAATCCGACAGGCAAAGCACATCACAAAGGAAAAGGGAAATAATTTGATAAGAATAAAAGGAAGTGGCCATTGCAGGGCAAATGCTTAAGAAGGAGTAACTCAACATGTAAGCTGGAGCATTATCTACAAACAATAGAGAGAATATCTAAATCCAGAAGGGAGGTAACTAGAGGGGAAGGGAAAGCCCACACTCCTCATTTCTGGTCCTCACACAATAGAGTGACCGAGGAGCATATTGAGGTTCGGAGAGAGAATATGGTACAACCACTGAGGAGGAAAATCAGATAGAAAAGAACCAGTGGGTCTTCTTGAGCCGCAACAAGGGTAAAACATGGTAAAAGAGCTAGGATTAACCCCATTGAACCAAATCTAAGTACTCTTTTACCTCTCAAAATGGCAAATCCTCAAAATCCTCAAAAGACATAAAGTAGGTATTTTTGTCGTGAATAAAGCTGGAAAAGAAATTACTAAGGTGTTACTTTTCTCAGAGACTGTAAAGTCACCTTTGGAATATGCAGAGGAATGGATCCAAAAAGAAGGTATTACGTTTGTATCTGAGAAAGAAACAGTAAGAAGGGAACCCATCGGTAATAATTTCCCGCAGTGTCACACTCGGTTGGAAAAAAACAGTTAAAACTAGTTCACAAAGATAGTTGGAATGTAAGACAGACAGAGAGCAGGAATAAAGGATCATTGAGAGTGGCAATACCACCAGATAGCTCAGTAAAATACAAGTATGCACATGGAGAGGGGAATCGCTATGCATGTATATTAACATTTGTTGAAATGGAACTAGGGTGTCTGAGCAATTTAAACTAGCATGACTGTCTGCCAATCATGGAATGTTTGTGGTTTTATTAAACTATTGCGCCTAGATGTTTTTTAATTACATTTTAGAATTGTATGAGAACATGTGCTTTCAGGAAATTTAGCCAAGGACATTGGCTCTGGTTTCCCGTGGGGCATGATAATATTGATCTCCACAAAACGAACAAACAAATTTACAGCAATAAAAGCAAGAAGGAATTGGATTACTGCTTGCTCCGTTCAATTGTATAAAGAGGACACGTATTTTAACTGCATAGCCGTTTTTAAAGTATATAGTCGAACAGTGAATGTAGAATGTAAAAAACAATGGATTGGAACCGTCATTATTTAAGGAAAACCTAGTAAGGATACACGCAGGGCACCCCTCGCAACTAGTGCTACCGCTGGGTGATTAATACATCCAAAACCAAATGGCGGCAGGCAAAAACACTGATCGCACCTCTGCCAGAGTTCCTAAACATTTAAGTGCAATAATACATTGAAAATTAGTGTGCACTCTCTAACAGCACTGCCACCAAGGTGCAATCCTATGAGTTCAAGGACATAACATATAACCCAATTACTGGCTCACCACACACTGTTAAACAGAATGGAAGAAACGTCTTTCAATCCAATTCACATAAGTAATTTCAGTCTATAAATGTATTTCCTTGTGAAAAAAAACTTGATACAATCACCAGGAAGACAGCCATCACATTTCGTCCAACCTTGGACTTCTTCAGGGCATAATCCAAATATCATACAGCATCTTCCTCACACCGATGTCCACATCACATCCAGTACTATGTACCATAAATAATCATAGAATTTCCAAATTCATCTATCACTTTTCATGACCAATCTCTTCAATATGGTATAAACAATTAAAGGTAATAGTAAGCCATTTTACTCAGTATGAGCATCTCAATGGCTGCCAAAAGCCACAAAACTGACAACCATCCTGCTCCACGTCAGTACCGCATGGTAATGAAAAGCTGGGTGATTTCGACCATAAATTGGATCAGCAAAAAAGTGACCCGTTGTCCAAAGATATTATATGTACATACAGTGTAAGAACAGCCCTCTCCCTCTCCCCAGCAATTACAGCAAAAACGTGAGACATAGCAATGTAAAATATTTTGGGCATCAAATCGGATGTTTAGTATAAAAGTCTATATCACTTAGACTTTCCGGCCAGACAGACTTATAGCACGGGGAATCGACTGTGCCTGATTGATGTATGAATTTATGTATGAATGGTTCTTTTATAAAACTGATAGTTTTAAGGTTCGCCAAATGGATGTTAGACAACACCGTCTATTGCATTTAAAATCTAAATATTGGGGCACTAACAACAGAGAGACGGTCCTCCCGATACAAGTGGAATACCAAAAATGTCTTACAACTAGGATTACAGAGAAACATTCACTGTTGCAAGGCCCATTTTCAACAGCACCAAGACGGAATACAGGGCTAAGATGTACCATCTAATTTTATGAATTGGTATGATGAAACAATAAATCATGTAGTTAAGTGTTTAAAGGTGGACATAAACACCAATAAACAATGGGGAAGAAGAGTTCAGGCTGATACAATAAAAGGAAAATATCTGGTTTGAAAGGAGCTGTAAAAATTTAAAAAAAAACAGATTCAAGATAGGAGAAAGGTCTTTAAAGTACGATCATGAGAGAAATACGCCCCCCCAGATAAAAGAAGATATAAAACAATGTTAAATAACAAGAAAAATCTATAATGAAAAATGTTGAAAAATATGCTGTAGGTCTTAGAAACGAAAAATGTAAAAAAAAAAAAGCTTTGCCAGCTTGTGCAACAAGGATCAGGAAAGGACATTCAGTTAGTTAGGTGTTTAGTTGATGAGTTGATGAAGCTGCATGGGTGGTTTATTTAGAATAAATATATGAGTGTTAGGAAAAGCCATTTGAGGAAAATGTTGATAAGAAAACCGTAATACAGTTGTCCATTAGGACTGTTAAGGATACTAAGGCCCTGATATATACTTTTTTGTGCCGCATTTGCGTCATTTTTTTACACAAAAGTGGCGCAAACTTACAAATGCGGCGCAAAAAAAGTATAAATCAGGGCTTATCTTAACTAGAATAGCCGGTCTGGATAACATACCTGCAATTTGAAATACGACAAATGTAGATTGGTGGGCACAATTACATTAAACTCGTGTTCTACAGCATACTTCAGACATGTCTGATGCCAGAACATTTGGGGGGAGCACACATAAGACCAGTTTGTAAAAAAGACAATACAATAATGACCAAACATTATAGGCTGATTAACTTTTTAGATGTGGGTGAAAAATTGTTTCCAAAATAATACCGGTCCTGTTGAAGAAATGTGCAGAAACGAAAGATATAATTCCTCTAGAGCACGGACGGAATAGGGGGTCCTTCCACAATAGACCACTTTTTCATCCTTTGGACAATGCCTCAAAAGTCGGTGGAACAGGGGCAGAACAGGGGCACGTGTAGTCATAGATGCAGACGGATGATAAAAATGGATTGAGACGAGACTTTGTGCTGACCAGCATTCGACCCCCCTCCCTCCGGGCTACTCTTTCATGTATAGCCACATTATCAGTGGGGCTTGAGTCCAGAGATCAACAGGTCGCTTGTCTCATGCCTTTTATATGCAGAAGATTTTGTTATCATGTGCTTGACCGAAAAGGCTTGCAAAGGAAATTAGAAGCGTTTTACGAATATTGCAGCAGGAACGAAATGGTCGTAAATATGAATAAAGCCAAAGTTTTGGCTTTCGGGAAAGACATTGCAAATTTAAAATTGAAATCTAGGAAATACAAAAATAGAAGTAGTTAACAATGGAAGGCACGTATCCAATCAATGAAAGCAAAAGCGTATTCCTCTGTAAGCGTGCCTAAAAAGTGTAATAAGATCACAGTGGCCCTTCCCTATGGCCAGTTTTATCAGCCTATCTCGCTATGACTCGCCCACAATTCAGTATGGAGTGGCATTATTAACCCTTAGTGGTAAACTCGATTGGAATTATGAAGAAGGAAAATGTCTAAAATGATTACTGACATTACCAAGGTCAACAATGATCCAGGCTATAAGAATGGTAACAGGGGTAAGGGCCTGGACTTATTTGGCATACGTGGAGGTAGAAGGATTTTGGCTATGATTGGAAAGTGGAGGAAGTCAAAAAATGTCTAACCTCTGTAAAAATGAAATCATACAAAGTGAACTAAATTGAGCAAAGGAGGGTAGAAATACTTTGGGAGATAGATGTAGGTGATGTACAAATAATATGGGAAACGAACAACTACAACTAGATATTGCAAAGGTAGAACTCCGTATGTTAACAAATGTTATGCAACAGAACATGTTTGGAGGTACTTAAGTGGGAAAGTATCTGCTAGTTACTGCAACGCTTAGCAAAATGGGGAGTGGGGGTGTTCCCATATATTGATGGATTACCAAACTGCTCCTCTAGACAAGAGGTGCTACAGTTTAGAAATAGATGAAACCCTTGTTATGTGAGTTGCTCTGTGAAAACCGCTGTAGTAGATGCAAAAGGACAGTGTACTGGATTACCAGAGGTTACTGTTGGAACTTAAACGAATTTTAAAGCTAATTTTCCTTACATATGATATTTTAGAGGGAAGACAAGCTTCCGAATTCCTGTTAGATATGAAGTACCTGGATGTGATTTGTGCAATAGTCAGATGTTTTTTGGAGCTGTGAAGAAATCCTTTAACAGTAATTATCTAGTTTCAATAAATAATAATGAGGTGTTGCAATTGATGTATTTTAATTTCGCGAACGATTTTATACCACATTTTCACTTTTAAATGTATAACTGTATTTATACTAGATATTGTTTTATGTAGTTATTTTAAGGCTGTTTAAAGGCTAAAGTCATAATCTTAATTTTGACTGCCTTACTGGCAGTAAGGCATGTGAAATCTTTTCTTCAACCAGGATATCCTGTAGATTATAAAACTACAAGGACATTTCCAGCGCTTCTTCTTTTTCCAGTAGAATGGTATAGACATCTTGGGACTCCCTATCACTTGGAACGGGAAGCCCTTTCAGCTGAAGTTAAACCTTCTAATCAGTAATCCCTAGGGCATTATAATATTGTGCCCAGAGCTTGTCAATACGATCTGATGTATCCATAACCCATATACATTTTTACAAATATTTCTAGGGATATTTTATTGGGGGGTATAGGTCCTGATGTTGAAGTTGTGCGTAGCACATTCTGTCATTTTCACTTACCCTGAAGTTGGCATTACACATTTCAAGTGTATTGAGAAAGTACCTGCACTCGTTCTCTCTCCACTGAGTTAAGTCTTTACCCACCTGTGCTGACCATTGTAATATGACCTTGTACCCAGTGACTGAAATATCAATATGTTTTTCTAAACACAACTTGATTCCACACCTCTAGCATTGTCTTAAACATGTATTGCCAGCCAAGTAAGCGTTCTGGGGTCATTGGTGTATTGCTAGTAGGCCAAATCCTATACTGATTGTGCCAACACAGCCTGATCCACAAGTAGCCAGTTTATCTCTTTCTTTCTTGCTGCCCATTCTATTATATTATATGTAACTTTACAGCCTGATAATATTTTAGTGTATCCAGTCAAGCCAGCCCATATATTCCGCTTGGAGCCAACATCACTTTTTTATTGATCTATGCTCTGCTCTTGCCCTCATAAAATTATTTTTCTGCTTTGCTTGCAATGACACCATGCGTATAGAGACCAGAAGGGATTGAAAAAAAAGTCAAGTAACACATGCAACATAACATAAGTGCGTCCCAGGCACAAAATGTAAAAAGATTTCCATGTCCTTAAATCCTTAGATATGTAATTATGTCTCATCCAAGCTCCCAGTCAAGTGAATGGCAAAATGTTTAATGGCTACTGTCAGAATTTTGTTAGGAGGGCCACAAGGCAACCAGGAGCCACTGCCCCCAACCATGTGAGTTGAGGCCTTTCACTCCTGATGTCCTAGGGCCAGACTTATTATGGATCCTGAGCAACTGGGCAAAGAACGCCATCAGCACTTGACTCTTAGTGGTAGCACGGGTCGAGCAGTCCAAGGTTTCTTCCGGGGTGAACACAGGCTCACAAATTGAAAACACGTCAAATACAAGCAATAAATGATTGTCCAGTGAAATAATTTATTTTCTGACAAAAGTAGTATTTCTATATTAACACAGAGTGAAATGTGACATTCACAAACAATACAAACAGCCCTCTGAGGCCAGGGTTCTAGTATTTAATTGCAGTCCCCTGAGTCCCATGTTCCACTCACTAGTGTAGTGGTTATTCCTCAGCCTCTATAGGTGACAATAAGGTTAGACCCACTAGCAGTATGAGGCTCAGGAGTCCCGGTCTGACACCATTAGATAAGTCAAAAGTGTTCCAGGATCAAATTGATATTTGGCAGGCAAGTTCCCTCAGGGCCTTGTGGCCCATAGCTAAGTCATGACCGCACCAGCAGGGATTGTCTGACCCGAGAGCACCTTTCTCACTGGTGTGACGGCTGCAGCAGCTGCCTTGGTTGAGTATCACACATGCTGCTCCGCTGAGGTCATGGTTGTGTGTCCTCCGATGCAATGGTAAGTCTCTTATGGTTGTTCCCTCAAGGGGAGGATTGTCAACAGTTCCTAGTTCCGCTCCTCAGTTAGGTATCGGACCAGCACACACCACCACAGCAGCCTCTCCTCATGACAATAGCATCCACTAGTCAGCACTCCTTGTCTTCCTCCAGTGACCCCTCTGACATACAGGCATACCACAACTGCTCTTCACTTGGGAGACATCTCAATCAGCACAGCAGCAGGTTCCGCTTCATGACTGTCCCCTTTGGCATATGGGGTTGCTGGCTCACACTGCTCACAATCGATGGCCTGATCAGCATGGCAATCTTAATGATGGCCCCCTCTGCCATACAGGATCTCCGACTCACACTGCACACGGGTGACAGCAGGATCTGCCTGGCAATCTTCTTGGCTTTCCACTCTGTTGCCAACTCCCATGGCACATGTCTGATGGCCTGATCAGCACAGCAATCTTCACAGAAGACAGGGTCATCAAATTAAACCTGCACATAGGTAACAACTTGGTCGGTGCAGCAGAGTTCACAGTTTGTGGTCCACTCTGGCATATAGCTTAAATCTACGCACCTCACTACAGGGTTCCACTCACCAGGATCCCCCACTGGACCCCGATCCCTCCAGCTCTCCTCTTCCTCACAGGTCTCACTGGTCTTGGCAAGTAGGCAGACACTGGTGCTCCAGATTCTAGGGGGGGCAGGTGGTCTTGGATGTCCCTTGGTGATGCCCCAGCTGGGAGACTGGCAGGCCTCAGCCTCCAACCCTGTGTGCAGGCATAAGCCTTGCAAAGCTTCCGTTCCTCACACAGCCCATATGGCTCCTTGACAGGTGACAATTTAAGGGGCTTTGTGCTCCTTTTGTTTTAGTCAATTCCAGACACGAAGGCCCTGATTCACAAAGTTAAACTTACACTTTTAGGTCAGTTTGTGATTGTTTGATATACACAAAGGGATTTATAAGTAGTATCTTTACAAGTGTGGAGTCCCCACACATAAAAAGATACTACTCATAAATCCCTTTGTGAATAGCAAACAATTGTACACTTCCACACAAGTTTGTTTACCTTTGCGAATCAGGCCCCAAGTGTGATTTAGGATCTGAGTATTTGAAATTTGTTTTGGTTGTCTGTTTCCTTTTAAAGTGCCTTCTCCTCTGCCCTGCCTTCAGAAAGCAGTTTGTCACAGCAGGAGTGAGTCCAAATCTGACAGCCCCACAGCACAGCTCTTGGGAGTGACTAGAGGTTCACACCTGGATGTCAGCCACAGTGATGTATCAAAAGGCTATCCCTGGGCCTCGGCCCTACTCTTTATAATTCTTTTGTCAGACCTATCTCCTTCATTAGATGTACCCCGGACCCCTTCCAGTGACCTCTCTCTGAGTCAAAGAGCACCCTTTGAAATGTGCAGGAAAGCCTGGCTCTTCTTTCACCAGAGTGGGTCCCACCAAGCTCCCCGGAATGCAGCAATGCACAATTCTGTCTGGGCTGATTCCTCTACTTCCTCAAGCCCCTCCAGTCAGCCCTGCGTCTCCAAAATGGAACCCAGAATCTTACATGTATTATACCACTCACAGGCGCACATACATCCAGCGTGTGCGTACAACCCAAATGCACTGCACCACACTACATGCTAACTTTATGTAGGCAAAGGGTGAGTTAAGCACACAGCAGCAGATCTGTGCACGAGTGAGTCAACAAACGTCACTCTAGTGGCACAGGTAAAAAGGCCTGTTCACTTCTATTGATCACTACATGGTATACTGCCACCATTGCGCTCATGCTACTTAACTGTTGGCAAAGGCAGTAGCCTTTCACCATTATAAGAGTAGTGCTTTGGGTGTGCATCCTGGTCCAAAAAGACTGCAATCCACAAGACAGGCCTATGGCATGGCACACATGCATGATCTGTGTTTGCCCATGACAACTAAAATCAGTACTAGAAATCCACACATCATTGCCGTTAGAGGCATTCAGGACAGGGGTACATGCCCATCACCATGGGAGAGACTTTTCTGTCCCAACAGCCATATTTGCCCAACAAGAAAAACATATAGTTTGCAGCTGGTGTTTAAGGTTGAGTGGTAAGGACAGATTTAAGAACTTTGATTTGTGCTGTTTGATCCTAAATACCAGCTTTTTCAAAAGATTAAATTGTTTTTAATTGTTTTTCCTAAGAAATAAGCTGGTCTTCTGAATAGAGTAGGACACAAAAAAGTACATCTTATATTTTCGTTCCCAAAAGATATCCCTTTGACTTCCTAGTTTGTGGTATTAAGGGGTTCAACTACTGACGCAAATGAAAGTTCTCTCGTTTGGCAGCAGTTCACCTTAACTCTTCCTTTTAGTGATTTGTATCCAGATTGTATTTGTGAGGAACTGAATTATTAGTTGGGGTGGATTGGTGTCCACCAAAAATAATACAATTACTAACTTATGATGTCCAGCCGAAGACTTCAGTAATTTAAACCTGAGCTCAACCTCCGGTAGCTATGGCATACAACCGAAAAGCTTCACTTAATTATAAATGTGTAAAGCATTTACAAGTACCAAAACAGATAGGAGCACAACACAGTAAAAATCTGACTCTAAGTTAGAAGAATAAAGAAAAATTTAATAAAATGACAAAAATCCAAAGAGTATATGGAGGTGTGAATTTTGAAAAATTTAAGTGAGAATAGTGCCAAAGGAGCCAATGGTAGTCATTCGCACAGAAGGCCGTGACCTAGGTCCGATTTGGAGCATGCCACAATGGCGCACGAGTCAGATACACCAAACAGATTGGCCCCTCTGGGGTATGGATATCCAAAAAAAGTTTTTAAGTCCCAATCTGAAATGGGACTTTGTTGTTTTTCTGAGAAAAAGAAACCCTTCTGTGCAGGACAAACATGAAATGCAATCCAGTATTATGGAACTGCTGGTTGAATACTTTTCACGGTCAGTGTTCTTGACACACTGGAGCAAAAACTTTTGAAAAAGTTCCTAAAGTTCTGTTGTTGCCAAAACAACCACTAGATTAATTTTCCAAGCTCCCAAGTCCTCATGGGGAGCACTTGGAGATTTCTCAGGGCGTCGAACAGAGGGCAACAGGAAAGTTCAGTCAAGGTCCAGTTGCTAGTGTTCAACTTGGATTCTTCACAGAAGTGTCCTCTTCAGGCTTTTTTATGTTCCTGGAGCCACCTAGGCGATCAGCCTTATGATCCTTGGAGATCTTTCTGTCCTTGTATTTCAAGGGGATTTCAAGGTTCCAACCTAATCAGATCCATCTAGCAAGTCACTCATTCCAACTGCAGCAGTTTCAGTCTCCCTAGTATCCTTTCACAATGCAAGACGTTATCTCATGTGGCGCATCAGGGTCCATATTTATACCTGGACCAAGCTGGTAAAAAGTAAAAGGATGAAATAGCAATATCTAATGTTTTCATTGCACACAATTTGGTTATAGTATTTATTATGTGCATCATCGAGTGAAAATGGTGCAATAACAACACGCTGTAAACTAAATAATGGGTAAAAGGCCACTTTAATAGAACAGGTCTGGTAACTATAAAACAACCTTGGCATGAAGCCTAACAAAACGAATTCATGTCCTCACTAATACATAAAACTCCACCTAACCCCTCTCCCTCCCTACTCTCTAATAAAATCCATTGCCCTTTCCCAGATCAACCTTGACTCAAAACCAGTACCTGTGTGCCCTAGTGTCCCCTTTGTGTTTTTACCCTTGCCCCTCCATTGCTTTGGACCTTCTCAATATCCTTGCCCTCTCCTTATGGTGTTTCCATTCCCCCTCCCAACCACTGAAATGTCTCTCATCTCCGCCTCCCAGACCATTCTACCAGCGGCAATTGACCTAAAAACCGACCTGCCCTATTAAAACTTAAAGAACAAATCTGCAAATATTGAGAATAAGACTGTCAGGAATAAGGCCAGGCGTGGTCCAGGTCTCGCCCAAAATTCCGCTGCACAACTTTGCGGCGCTTTATGCGCACCACTGGTCATCCCCGCTTGTTCCAAAAATGCCCATCAACGTTGCCTGCCCTGTGGTAAAGCTCACGTAGCTGCAGGTTCATGGCATTGGTGGTCAAGATGCACTTATCTGTGTTATCCTATGAAAGGACTACATTTCCCATGTTTTTAGAGGCAGCGGCCATCTTGGGGTGTGGCAGGCCTATAAAGCCCAGCCACACCCAAGCACGTTGCTCACTATTTTGAAGACTTCGATACCGCCAGACCTCGTGCAGGTTTCTCTGGAAAATACCAGAGTTTCTGAATGGAGTATCGCCTAACCAGAGTCCATGGTGCATTCAAAAACGAGTAGGTCGAACTCATAGCGGTATGGCCTTGCTGAATTCAAGTTTGGAGGAAGTTAATACTTCCAAGAGGTAATGCGCTTTGTGCGCATGTGAATCATGGATTTTCCGTTCATAGATGTAAAGCGCTCTTTTGGCTCAGTGAATTCAAAGCGTTTCAGTTCACAGAGATAACCCCCTTAGTGCACATGTAATTCATGGTGTTTCCGTTCACAGATGTAAAGCGCTCTTTTGGCTCAGTGATTCAAACGATTCAGTTCACAGAGATAACGCGCTTACTGTACATGTAATTCATGGTGTTTCCGTTCACAGATGTAAAGCGCTCTTTTGGCTCAGTGATTCAAAGCGATTCAGTTCACAGAGATAACGTGCTTAGTGCACATGTAATTCATGGTACTTCCGTTCACAGGTGTAAAGCGTTTTTTTGGCTTAGTGATTTAAAGTGTTTCAGTTCACAGAGATAATGCGCTTAGTGCACATGTAATTCATGATGCTTTCCGTTCACAGATGTAAAACGCTCTTTTGGCTTAGTAATTAAAATAGTTTCAGTTCACAGAGAAAATGCGTTATGTGCACAAGTAATTGAAGGTGTTTCAGTTCCCAGATATAAAGCGCTTCCTGGTGTTATTAAGTAAGGCGCTTTAGGTTTTGATTAGTAAAACATTTTTATCAGTAATTATGAATGTGAAAGTATTTTGGAGATAAAACTAATCAAAGTTATCATTGTTCTTTGTATAACTTAAGATATGAAAAAACATTTAAGTCTTTG
Organism: Pleurodeles waltl; assembly: GCF_031143425.1. Lineage (NCBI taxonomy): Eukaryota > Metazoa > Chordata > Amphibia > Caudata > Salamandridae > Pleurodeles > Pleurodeles waltl. The sequence continues at coordinate 1,229,797,897 of NC_090445.1, forward strand.
AGATTTTCTAAGTCATGATCAAAGGTTTATGATGTGAATACATAAATGTGATAGGATTGATATTCTGTGCAAAATCATAGTTCAACGTTCTTCCCATCTCTTGAATCTGAGGTCGTGTTTTCACCAGCGGCTTCGCCTGCATTTTCAGAAGAGGTCTCTACCTGATATCTTGGAGATACATTTAGTCAAGAGTCTATAAATGATTTACATTTTCTATGAATAAGTAAATGCATATTGTTCTAACCTTTCCTTTTCAGATCATCCTCCCTGCTGTTCCCTTCCCTAAATTCCCTTCCCTCAACTGGCTCCACCATAACTCTGTGCTATAGTAGCTTTCTGAGTTGGTGACGCCGGGAGGTGGACCTTTTGTTCAGCAACGTGCAGATCCAGAGGAAAGGACCCCGTGACAAAGACTCTGCCTAAAAAATACCTGTGAGACCTCTTAACTAGCCAAAACATGCTAATAAATAGAGCCCAAAAACAAAAAAGGAAAAAACACCCTATTAAGGGAGGGCGGGAGGGGCTAAAAAACAACCATACCCTGACTCCTTGGGGTGTGATATGGCCAAAAGAGGCCACCCTCACCACACACTGTAAACTGAATAAGGGGTAAAAGGCCACTTTAATAGAACATGTCTGGTAACTATAAAACAACCTTGGCATGAAGCATAACAAAACTAATTCATGTCCTCACTAATAAATAAAACTCTACCTAACACCACCCCCACCCTCTAATAAAATCCATTGCCCTTTTCTAGATCAAACTTGACTCAAAACCATTACCCGTGTGCCCTAGTGTCCCCTTTGTGTTGTTCCCCTTGCCCCTCCATCCCTTTAAACCTTCTCAATATCCTTGCCCTCTCCTTGTGGTGTTTCTATACCCCCTCCCAACCACTGAAATGTTTCTCATCTTCGCCTCCCAGACCATTCTACCAGCGGCAATTGACCTAAAAATCGACCTGCCCTATTAAAGCTTAAAGATCAAATCTGCAAATATTGAGAATAAGACTCTGCTTAAAATATACCTGTGAGACCTCTTAACTAACAAAAACAGACTAATAAATAGAGCCCACAAACAAAAAAGGAAAAAACACCCTATTAAGGGAGAGCAGGAGGGGGTCAAAAAACAACCACACCCTGACTCCTTGGGGTGTGACATGGACAAAAGAGGCCACCCTCACCCCACCCCAGCTATATATAGACAAATCCAAACCTCACCCTACCTGCACCTATAACCAATCAAAGTCACCCGTGTGGTGGATTGCACCACCAATGCACGACATTCCCAGGGGGAGCCCGGGCAACCCCTTGCTCCCCCAGGCCCCCATCGGGTGAAAACAGCGCAATAACAACACGCTGTAAACTGACTAAGGGGTAAAAGGCTGCTTTAACCCCTTAGCTGCTGGGCCGTTTCCCCCCCAGTGCTGAGCCCTTTTTTGGCTATTTGGGGTAGTTCGCGCTTAGGCCTTCATAACTTTTTGTGCACATAAGCTATCCACGCCAAATTTGCGTCCTTTTTTTCCAACATCCTAGGGATTCTAATGGTACCCAGAGTTTGTGGTTTCCCCTGGAGGAGACCAAGAAATTAGCCAAAATACAGTGAAAATTTCATTTTTTCCAAAAAAATTGGAAGAAAGGGCCGCTGAAGAAGGCTTGTGGTTTTTTCCCTGAAAATGCCATCAACAAAGGGTTTCTGGTGCTGAAATCACCATCTACCACCTTTCAGGAACGGGCAGACTTGAATCAGAAAACCACATTTTTCAAAACAAATTTGGCATTTTACTGGGACATACCCCATTTTTACTATTTTTGGTGCTTTCAGCCTCCTTCCAGTTAGTGACAGGAATGGGTATGAAACCAATGCTGGATCCCGGAAAGCTAAACATTTCTGAAAACCAGACAAAATTCTGAATTCAGCAAGGGGTCATTTGTGTAGATCCTACAAGGTTTTCCTACAGAAAATAACAGCTGAAATAAAAGAATATTGAAAATTAGCTGAAAACAACAGCCATTTTTCTTTCTGTTTTACTCTGTAATTTTGTCCTGCGATGTCAGATTTTTGAAAGCAATATACCGTTATGTCTGCTGGACTCTTCTGGTTGCGGGGATATAAAGGGCTTGTAGGTTCATCAAGAACCCTAGGTACCCAGAGCCAATAAATGAGCTGCACCCTGCAGTTGGTTTTCATTCTATACAGGGTATACAGCAATTCATTTGCTGAAATATGAAGAGTGAAAAATAGGTATCAAGAAAATCTTTGCATTTCCAAAATTGGCTCAAGATAAGGTTTTGAGGAGCAGTGTTTTTTTGCACATCTCTGAATTCCGGGGTGCCCATACTAGCATGTGAATTGCAGGGTATTTCTCAAATAGAATTTTTTTTACACACTCTCTTATATTTGGAATGAAAAAATGCAGAGAAAGATAAGGGGTAATAACAATTGTTTTGCTATTCTATGTTCCCCCAGGTCTCCCGATAAAAATGATACCTCACTTGTGTGGGTAGGCCTAGCGCCCGCAACAGGAAATGCCCCAAAACACAATGTGTACACATCCCATTTTTTGACAGAAAACAGCTGTTTTTTGCAAAGTGCCTGCCTGTACATTTTGGCCTCTAGCTCAGCCGGCACCTAGGGAAACCTACCAAACCTGTGCATTGTTGAAAACTAGAGACCTAGGGAAATCCAAGATGGGGTGACTTGCGGGGCTCTGACCAGGTTCTGTTACCCAGAATCCTTTGCAAACCTCAAAAAGTGGCAAAAAAAACAGGTTTTTCTCACATTTCGGTGACAGAAAGTTCTGTAATCTGAGAGGAGCCACAAATTTCCTTCCACCCAGCGTCCCCCCAAGTCTCCCGATAAAATGATACCTCACTTGTGTGGGTAGGCCTAGCACCCGCGACAGGAAATGCCCTCAAACGCAACGTGGACACATCAAATATTTTGAAAGCAAACAGAGGTGTTTTTTGCAAAGTGCCTACCTGTAGATTTTGGCCTCTAGCTCAGCCGGCACCTAGGGAAACCTACCAAACCTGTGCATTTTTTAAAACTAGAGACCTAGGGGAATCCAAGATGGGGTGACTTGCGGGGCTCTGACCAGGTTCTGTTACCCAGAATCCTTTGCAAACCTCAAAAAGTGGCTAAAAAAACAAGTTTTCCTCACATTTCGGTGACATAAAGTTCTGGAATCTGAGAGGAGTCACAAATTTCCTTCCACCCAGCGTCCCCCCAAGTCTCCCGATAAAAATGATACCTCACTTGTGTGGGTAGGCCTAGCGCCCGCGACAGGAAATGCCCCAAAACGCAACGTGGACACATCAAATATTTTGAAAGAAAACAGAGGTGTTTTTTGCAATGTGCCTACCTGTAGATTTTGGCCTCTAGCTCAGCCGGCACCTAGGGAAACCTACCAAACCTGTGCATTTTTTGAAAACTAGAGACCTAGGGGAATCCAAGATGGGGTGATTGCGGGGCTCTGACCAGGCTCTGTTACCCAGAATCCTTTGCAAACCTCAAAAAGTGCCTAAAAAAACAAGTTTTCCTCACATTTCGGTGACAGAAAGTTCTGGAATCTGAGAGGAGCCACAAATTTCCTTCCACCCAGCGTCCCCCCAAGTCTCCCGATAAAAATGATACCTCACTTGTGTGGGTAGGCCTAGCGCCCGCGTCAGGAAATGCCCCAAAACGCAGCGTGGACACATCAAATATTTTGAATGAAAACAGAGGTGTTTTTTGCAAAGTGCCTACCTGTAGATTTTGGCCTCTAGCTCAGCCGGCACCTAGGGAAACCTACCAAACCTGTGCATTTTTTAAAACTAGAGACCTAGGGGAATCCAAGATGGGGTGACTTGCGGGGCTCTGACCAGGTTCTGTTACCCAGAATCCTTTGCAAACCTCAAAAAGTGGCTAAAAAAACAAGTTTTCCTCACATTTCAGTGACAGAAAGTTCTGGAATCTGAGAGGAGCCACAAATGTCCTTCCACCCAGCGTCCCCCCAAGTCTCCCGATAAAAATGATACCTCACTTGTGTGGGTAGGCCTAGCGCCCGCGACAGGAAATGCCCCAAAACACAACGTGGACACATCAAATATTTTGAAAGAAAACAGAGGTGTTTTTTGCAAAGTGCTTACCTGTAGATTTTGGCCTCTAGCTCAGCCAGCACCTAGGGAAACGTACCAAACCTGTGCATGTTTGAAAACTAGAGACCTAGGGGAATCCAAGATGAGGTGACTTGCGGGGCTCTGACCAGGTTCTGTTACCCAGAATTCTTTGCAAACCTCAAAAAGTGGCTAAAAAAACAAGTTTTCCTCACATTTCGGTGACAGAAAGTTCTGGAATCTGAGAGGAGCCACAAATTTCCTTCCACCCAGCGTCCCCCCAAGTCTCCCGATAAAAATGATACCTCACTTGTGTGGGTAGGCCTAGCACCCGCAACAGGAAATGCCCCAAAACACAACGTGGACACATCAAATATTTTGAAAGAAAACAGAGGTGCTTTTTGCAAAGTGCCTACCTGTAGATTTTGGCCTCTAGCACAGCCGGCATCTATGGAAACCTACCAAACCTGTGCATTTTTGAAAACTAGAGACCTAGGGGAATCCAAGATGGGGTGACTTGCGGGGCTCTGACCAGGTTCTGTTACCCAGAATCCTTTGCAAACCTCAAAAAGTGGCTAAAAAAACAAGTTTTCCTCACATTTCGGTGACAGAAAGTTCTGGAATCTGAGAGGAGCCACACATTTCCTTCCACCCAGCGTCCCCCCAAGTCTCCCGATAAAAATGATACCTCACTTGTGTGGGTAGGCCTAGCGCCCGTGACAGGAAATGCCCCAAAACGCAACGTGGACACATCAAATATTTTGAAAGAAAACAGAGGTGCTTTTTGCAAAGTGCCTACCTGTAGATTTTGGCCTTCAGCTCAGCCGGCACCTATGGAAACCTACCAAACCTGTGCATTTTTGAAAACTAGCGACCTAGGGGAATCCAAGATTTGGTGACTTGCGGGGCTCTGACCAGTTTCTGTTACCCAGAATCCTTTGCAAACCTCAAAAAGTGGTTAAAAAACAAGTTTTCCTCACATTTCGGTGACAGAAAGTTCTGGAATCTGAGAGGAGTCACAAATTTCCTTCCACCCAGCGTCCCCCCAAGTCTCCCGATAAAAATGATACCTCACTTGTGTGGGTAGGCCTAGCGCCCGCGACAGGAAATGCCCCAAAACGCAACGTGGACACATCAAATATTTTGAAAGAAAACAGAGGTGTTTTTGTTTCAAAGTGCCTACCTGTAGATTTTGGCCTCTAGCTCAGCCGGCACCTAGGGAAACCTACCAAACCTGTGCATTTTTGAAAACTAGCGACCTAGGGGAATCCAAGATGGGGTGACTTGCGGGGCTCTGACCAGTTTCTGTTACCCAGAATCCTTTGCAAACCTCAAAAAGTGGCTAAAAAAACAAGTTTTCCTCACATTTCGGTGACAGAAAGTTCTGGAATCTGAGAGGAGCCACAAATTTCCTTCCACCCAGCGTCCCCCCAAGTCTCCCAATAAAAATGATACCTCACTTGTGTAGGTAGGCCTAGCGCCCGCGACAGGAAATGCCCCAAAACGCAACGTGGACACATCAAATATTTTGAAAGAAAACAGAGGTGCTTTTTGCAATGTGCCTACCTGTAGATTTTGGCCTCTAGCTCAGCCGGCACCTAGGGAAACCTACCAAACCTGTTCATTTTTTGAAAACTAGAGACCTAGGGGAATCCAAGATGGGGTGATTGCGGGGCTCTGACCAGGCTTTGTTACCCAGAATCCTTTGCAAACCTCAAAAAGTGCCTAAAAAAACAAGTTTTCCTCACATTTCGGTGACAGAAAGTTCTGGAATCTGAGAGGAGCCACAAATTTCCTCCCACCCAGCGTCCCCCCAAGTCTCCCGATAAAAATGATACCTCACTTGTGTGGGTAGGCCTAGCGCCCGCGTCAGGAAATGCCCCAAAACGCAGCGTGGACACATCAAATATTTTGAAAGAAAACAGAGGTGTTTTTTGCAAAGTGCCTACCTGTAGATTTTGGCCTCTAGCTCAGCCGGCACCTAGGGAAACCTACCAAACCTGTGCATTTTTTAAAACTAGAGACCTAGGGGAATCCAAGATGGGGTGACTTGCGGGGCTCTGACCAGGTTCTGTTACCCAGAATCCTTTGCAAACCTCAAAAAGTGGTTAAAAAAACAAGTTTTCCTCACATTTCAGTGACAGAAAGTTCTGGAATCTGAGAGGAGCCACAAATGTCCTTCCACCCAGCGTCCCCCCAAGTCTCCCGATAAAAATGATACCTCACTTGTGTGGGTAGGCCTAGCGCCCCCGACAGGAAATGCCCCAAAACCCAACGTGGACACATCAAATATTTTGAAAGAAAACAGAGGTGTTTTTTGCAAAGTGCCTACCTGTAGATTTTGGCCTCTAGCTCAGCCGGCACCTATGGAAACCTACCAAACCTGTGCATTTTTTTAAAACTAGAGACCTAGGGGAATCCAAGATGGGGTGACTTGCGGGGCTCTGACCAGGTTCTGTTTCCCAGAATCCTTTGCAAACCTCAAAAAGTGGCTAAAAAAACAAGTTTTCCTCACATTTCGGTGACAGAAAGTTCTGGAATCTGAGAGGAGCCACAAATTTCCTTCCACCCAGCGTCCCCCCAAGTCTCCCGATAAAAATGATACCTCACTTGTGTGGGTAGGCCTAGCGCCCGTGACAGGATATGCCCCAAAACGCAACGTGGACACATCAAATATTTTGAAAGAAAACAGAGGTGTTTTTTGCAAAGTGCTTACCTGTAGATTTTGGCCTCTAGCTCAGCCAGCACCTAGGGAAACCTACCAAACCTGTGCATGTTTGAAAACTAGAGACCTAGGGGAATCCAAGATGGGGTGACTTGCGGGGCTCTGACCAGGTTCTGTTACCCAGAATCCCTTGCAAACCTCAAAAAGTGGCTAAAAAAACTAGTTTTCCTCACATTTCGGTGACAGAAAGTTCTGGAATCTGAGAGGAGCCACAAATTTCCTTCCACCCAGCGTCCCCCCAAGTCTCCCGATAAAAATGATACCTCACTTGTGTGGGTAGGCCTAGCGCCCGCGTCAGGAAATGCCCCAAAACGCAGCGTAGACACATCAAATATTTTGAAAGAAAACAGAGGTGTTTTTTGCAAAGTGCCTACCTGTAGATTTTGGCCTCTAGCTCAGCCAGCACCTAGGGAAACCTACCAAACCTGTGCATTTTTTAAAACTAGAGACCTAGGGGAATCCAAGATGGGGTGACTTGCGGGGCTCTGACCAGGTTCTGTTACCCAGAATCCTTTGCAAACCTCAAAAAGTGGCTAAAAAAACAAGTTTTCCTCACATTTCAGTGACAGAAAGTTCTGGAATCTGAGAGGAGCCACAAATGTCCTTCCACCCAGCGTCCCCCCAAGTCTCCCGATAAAAATGATACCTCACTTGTGTGGGTAGGCTTAGCGCCCGCGACAGGAAATGCCCCAAAACACAACGTGGACACATCAAATATTTTGAAAGAAAACAGAGGTGTTTTTTGCAAAGTGCCTACCTGTAGATTTTGGCCTCTAGCTCAGCCGGCACCTATGGAAACCTACCAAACCTGTGCATTTTTTGAAAACTAGAGACCTAGGGGAATCCAAGATGGGGTGACTTGCGGGGCTCTGACCAGGTTCTGTTACCCAGAATCCTTTGCAAACCTCAAAAAGTGGCTAAAAAAACAAGTTTTCCTCACATTTCGGTGACAGAAAGTTCTGGAATCTGAGAGGAGCCACAAATTTCCTTCCACCCAGCGTCCCCCCAAGTCTCCCGATAAAAATGATACCTCACTTGTGTGGGTAGGCCTAGCGCCCGTGACAGGATATGCCCCAAAACGCAACGTGGACACATCAAATATTTTGAAAGAAAACAGAGGTGTTTTTTGCAAAGTGCTTACCTGTAGATTTTGGCCTCTAGCTCAGCCAGCACCTAGGGAAACGTACCAAACCTGTGCATGTTTGAAAACTAGAGACCTAGGGGAATCCAAGATGAGGTGACTTGCGGGGCTCTGACCAGGTTCTGTTACCCAGAATCCTTTGCAAACCTCAAAAAGTGGCTAAAAAAACAAGTTTTCCTCACATTTCGGTGACAGAAAGTTCTGGAATCTGAGAGGAGCCACAAATTTCCTTCCACCCAGCGTCCCCCCAAGTCTCCCGATAAAAATGATACCTCACTTGTGTGGGTAGGCCTAGCACCCGCAACAGGAAATGCCCCAAAACGCAACGTGGACACATCAAATATTTTGAAAGAAAACAGAGGTGCTTTTTGCAAAGTGCCTACCTGTAGATTTTGGCCTCTAGCTCAGCCGGCATCTATGGAAACCTACCAAACCTGTGCATTTTTGAAAACTAGAGACCTAGGGGAATCCAAGATGGGGTGACTTGCGGGGCTCTGACCAGGTTCTGTTACCCAGAATCCTTTGCAAACCTCAAAAAGTGGCTAAAAAAACAAGTTTTCCTCACATTTCGGTGACAGAAAGTTCTGGAATCTGAGAGGAGCCACACATTTCCTTCCACCCAGCGTCCCCCCAAGTCTCCCGATAAAAATGATACCTCACTTGTGTGGGTAGGCCTAGCGCCCGCGACAGGAAATGCCCCAAAACGCAACGTGGACACATCAAATATTTTGAAAGAAAACTGAGGTGTTTTTGTTTCAAAGTGCCTACCTGTAGATTTTGGCCTCTAGCTCAGCCGGCACCTAGGGAAACCTACCAAACCTGTGCATTTTTTAAAACTAGCGACCTAGGGGAATCCAAGATGGGGTGACTTGCGGGGCTCTGACCAGTTTCTGTTACCCAGAATCCTTTGCAAACCTCAAAAAGTGGCTAAAAAAACAAGTTTTCCTCACATTTCGGTGACAGAAAGTTCTGGAGTCTGAGAGGAGCCACAAATTTCCTTCCACCCAGCGTCCCCCCAAGTCTCCCAATAAAAATGATACCTCACTTGTGTAGGTAGGCCTAGCGCCCGCGACAGGAAATGCCCCAAAACGCAACGTGGACACATCAAATATTTTGAAAGAAAACAGAGGTGTTTTTGTTGCAAAGTGCCTACCTGTAGATTTTGGCCTCTAGCTCAGCTGGCACCTAGGGAAACCTACCAAACCTGTGCATTTTTGAAAACTAGAGACCTAGGGGAATCCAAGATGGGGTGACTTGCGGGGCTCTGACCAGGTTCTGTTACCCAGAATCCTTTGCAAACCTCAAAAAGTGGCTAAATAAACAAGTTTTCCTCACATTTCGGTGACAGAAAGTTCTGGAATCTGAGAGGAGCCACGAATTTCCTTCCACCCAGCGTCCCCCCAAGTCTCCCGATAAAAATGATACCTCACTTGTGTGGGTAGGCCTAGCGCCCGCGACAGGAAATGCCCCAAAACGCAACGTGGACACATCAAATATTTTGAAAGAAAACAGAGGTGCTTTTTGCAATGTGCCTACCTGTAGATTTTGGCCTCTAGCTCAGCCGGCACCTAGGGAAACCTACCAAACCTGTTCAATTTTTTGAAAACTAGAGACCTAGGGGAATCCAAGATAGGGTGATTGCGGGGCTCTGACCAGGCTCTGTTACCCAGAATCCTTTGCAAACCTCAAAAAGTGCCTAAAAAAACAAGTTTTCCTCACATTTCGGTGACAGAAAGTTCTGGAATCTGAGAGGAGCCACAAATTTCCTTCCACCCAGCGTCCCCCCAAGTCTCCCGATAAAAATGATACCTCACTTGTGTGGGTAGGCCTAGCGCCCGCGTCAGGAAATGCCCCAAAACGCAGCGTGGACACATCAAATATTTTGAAAGAAAACAGAGGTGTTTTTTGCAAAGTGCCTACCTGTAGATTTTGGCCTCTAGCTCAGCCGGCACCTAGGGAAACCTACCAAACCTGTGCATTTTTTAAAACTAGAGACCTAGGGGAATCCAAGATGGGGTGACTTGCGGGGCTCTGACCAGGTTCTGTTACCCAGAATCCTTTGCAAACCTCAAAAAGTGGTTAAAAAAACAAGTTTTCCTCACATTTCAGTGACAGAAAGTTCTGGAATCTGAGAGGAGCCACAAATGTCCTTCCACCCAGCGTCCCCCCAAGTCTCCCGATAAAAATGATACCTCACTTGTGTGGGTAGGCCTAGCGCCCGTGATAGGAAATGCCCCAAAACACAACGTGGACACATCAAATATTTTGAAAGAAAACAGAGGTGTTTTTTGCAAAGTGCCTACCTGTAGATTTTGGCCTCTAGCTCAGCCGGCACCTATGGAAACCTACCAAACCTGTGCATTTTTTGAAAACTAGAGACCTAGGGGAATCCAAGATGGGGTGACTTGCGGGGCTCTGACCAGGTTCTGTTACCCAGAATCCTTTGCAAACCTCAAAAAGTGGCTAAAAAAACAAGTTTTCCTCACATTTCGGTGACAGAAAGTTCTGGAATCTGAGAGGAGCCACAAATTTCCTTCCACCCAGCGTCCCCCCAAGTCTCCCGATAAAAATGATACCTCACTTGTGTGGGTAGGCCTAGCGCCCGTGACAGGATATGCCCCAAAACGCAACGTGGACACATCAAATATTTTGAAAGAAAACAGAGGTGTTTTTTGCAAAGTGCTTACCTGTAGATTTTGGCCTCTAGCTCAGCCAGCACCTAGGGAAACGTACCAAACCTGTGCATGTTTGAAAACTAGAGACCTAGGGGAATCCAAGATGAGGTGACTTGCGGGGCTCTGACCAGGTTCTGTTACCCAGAATCCTTTGCAAACCTCAAAAAGTGGCTAAAAAAACAAGTTTTCCTCACATTTCGGTGACAGAAAGTTCTGGAATCTGAGAGGAGCCACAAATTTCCTTCCACCCAGCGTCCCCCCAAGTCTCCCGATAAAAATGATACCTCACTTGTGTGGGTAGGCCTAGCACCCGCAACAGGAAATGCCCCAAAACGCAACGTGGACACATCAAATATTTTGAAAGAAAACAGAGGTGCTTTTTGCAAAGTGCCTACCTGTAGATTTTGGCCTCTAGCTCAGCCGGCATCTATGGAAACCTACCAAACCTGTGCATTTTTGAAAACTAGAGACCTAGGGGAATCCAAGATGGGGTGACTTGCGGGGCTCTGACCAGGTTCTGTTACCCAGAATCCTTTGCAAACCTCAAAAAGTGGCTAAAAAAACAAGTTTTCCTCACATTTCGGTGACAGAAAGTTCTGGAATCTGAGAGGAGCCACACATTTCCTTCCACCCAGCGTCCCCCCAAGTCTCCCGATAAAAATGATACCTCACTTGTGTGGGTAGGCCTAGCGCCCGCGACAGGAAATGCCCCAAAACGCAACGTGGACACATCAAATATTTTGAAAGAAAACTGAGGTGTTTTTGTTTCAAAGTGCCTACCTGTAGATTTTGGCCTCTAGCTCAGCCGGCATCTAGGGAAACCTACCAAACCTGTGCATTTTTTAAAACTAGCTACCTAGGGGAATCCAAGATGGGGTGACTTGCGGGGCTCTGACCAGTTTCTGTTACCCAGAATCCTTTGCAAACCTCAAAAAGTGGCTAAAAAAACAAGTTTTCCTCACATTTCGGTGACAGAAAGTTCTGGAGTCTGAGAGGAGCCACAAATTTCCTTCCACCCAGCGTCCCCCCAAGTCTCCCAATAAAAATGATACCTCACTTGTGTAGGTAGGCCTAGCGCCCGCGACAGGAAATGCCCCAAAACGCAACGTGGACACATCAAATATTTTGAAAGAAAACAGAGGTGTTTTTGTTGCAAAGTGCCTACCTGTAGATTTTGGCCTCTAGCTCAGCTGGCACCTAGGGAAACCTACCAAACCTGTGCATTTTTGAAAACTAGAGACCTAGGGGAATCCAAGATGGGGTGACTTGCGGGGCTCTGACCAGGTTCTGTTACCCAGAATCCTTTGCAAACCTCAAAAAGTGGCTAAATAAACAAGTTTTCCTCACATTTCGGTGACAGAAAGTTCTGGAATCTGAGAGGAGCCACGAATTTCCTTCCACCCAGCGTCCCCCCAAGTCTCCCGATAAAAATGATACCTCACTTGTGTGGGTAGGCCTAGCGCCCGCGACAGGAAATGCCCCAAAACGCAACGTGGACACATCAAATATTTTGAAAGAAAACAGAGGTGCTTTTTGCAATGTGCCTACCTGTAGATTTTGGCCTCTAGCTCAGCCGGCACCTAGGGAAACCTACCAAACCTGTTCATTTTTTGAAAACTAGAGACCTAGGGGAATCCAAGATGGGGTGATTGCGGGGCTCTGACCAGGCTCTGTTACCCAGAATCCTTTGCAAACCTCAAAAAGTGCCTAAAAAAACAAGTTTTCCTCACATTTCGGTGACAGAAAGTTCTGGAATCTGAGAGGAGCCACAAATTTCCTTCCACCCAGCGTCCCCCCAAGTCTCCCGATAAAAATGATACCTCACTTGTGTGGGTAGGCCTAGCGCCCGCGTCAGGAAATGCCCCAAAACGCAGCGTGGACACATCAAATATTTTGAAAGAAAACAGAGGTGTTTTTTGCAAAGTGCCTACCTGTAGATTTTGGCCTCTAGCTCAGCCGGCACCTAGGGAAACCTACCAAACCTGTGCATTTTTTAAAACTAGAGACCTAGGGGAATCCAAGATGGGGTGACTTGCGGGGCTCTGACCAGGTTCTGTTACCCAGAATCCTTTGCAAACCTCAAAAAGTGGTTAAAAAAACAAGTTTTCCTCACATTTCAGTGACAGAAAGTTCTGGAATCTGAGAGGAGCCACAAATGTCCTTCCACCCAGCGTCCCCCCAAGTCTCCCGATAAAAATGATACCTCACTTGTGTGGGTAGGCCTAGCGCCCGTGATAGGAAATGCCCCAAAACACAACGTGGACACATCAAATATTTTGAAAGAAAACAGAGGTGTTTTTTGCAAAGTGCCTACCTGTAGATTTTGGCCTCTAGCTCAGCCGGCACCTATGGAAACCTACCAAACCTGTGCATTTTTTGAAAACTAGAGACCTAGGGGAATCCAAGATGGGGTGACTTGCGGGGCTCTGACCAGGTTCTGTTTCCCAGAATCCTTTGCAAACCTCAAAAAGTGGCTAAAAAAACAAGTTTTCCTCACATTTCGGTGACAGAAAGTTCTGGAATCTGAGAGGAGCCACAAATTTCCTTCCACCCAGCGTCCCCCCAAGTCTCCCGATAAAAATGATACCTCACTTGTGTGGGTAGGCCTAGCGCCCGTGACAGGATATGCCCCAAAACGCAACGTGGACACATCAAATATTTTGAAAGAAAACAGAGGTGTTTTTTGCAAAGTGCTTACCTGTAGATTTTGGCCTCTAGCTCAGCCAGCACCTAGGGAAACCTACCAAACCTGTGCATGTTTGAAAACTAGAGACCTAGGGGAATCCAAGATGGGGTGACTTGCGGGGCTCTGACCAGGTTCTGTTACCCAGAATCCCTTGCAAACCTCAAAAAGTGGTTAAAAAAACAAGTTTTCCTCACATTTCAGTGACAGAAAGTTCTGGAATCTGAGAGGAGCCACAAATGTCCTTCCACCCAGCGTCCCCCCAAGTCTCCCGATAAAAATGATACCTCACTTGTGTGGGTAGGCTTAGCGCCCGCGACAGGAAATGCCCCAAAACACAACGTGGACACATCAAATATTTTGAAAGAAAACAGAGGTGTTTTTTGCAAAGTGCCTACCTGTAGATTTTGGCCTCTAGCTCAGCCGGCACCTATGGAAACCTACCAAACCTGTGCATTTTTTGAAAACTAGAGACCTAGGGGAATCCAAGATGGGGTGACTTGCGGGGCTCTGACCAGGTTCTGTTTCCCAGAATCCTTTGCAAACCTCAAAAAGTGGCTAAAAAAACAAGTTTTCCTCACATTTCGGTGACAGAAAGTTCTGGAATCTGAGAGGAGCCACAAATTTCCTTCCACCCAGCGTCCCCCCAAGTCTCCCGATAAAAATGATACCTCACTTGTGTGGGTAGGCCTAGCGCCCGTGACAGGATATGCCCCAAAACGCAACGTGGACACATCAAATATTTTGAAAGAAAACAGAGGTGTTTTTTGCAAAGTGCTTACCTGTAGATTTTGGCCTCTAGCTCAGCCAGCACCTAGGGAAACCTACCAAACCTGTGCATGTTTGAAAACTAGAGACCTAGGGGAATCCAAGATGGGGTGACTTGCGGGGCTCTGACCAGGTTCTGTTACCCAGAATCCTTTGCAAACCTCAAAAAGTGGCTAAAAAAACAAGTTTTCCTCACATTTCGGTGACAGAAAGTTCTGGAATCTGAGAGGAGTCACAAATTTCCTTCCACCCAGCGTCCCCCCAAGTCTCCCGATAAAAATGATACCTCACTTGTGTGGGTAGGCCTAGCGCCCGCGACAGGAAATGCCCCAAAACGCAGCGTGGACACATCAAATATTTTGAAAGAAAACAGAGGTGTTTTTTGCAAAGTGCCTACCTGTAGATTTTGGCCTCTAGCTCAGCCGGCACCTAGGGAAACCTACCAAACCTGTGCATTTTTTAAAACTAGAGACCTAGGGGAATCCAAGATGGGGTGACTTGCGGGGCTCTGACCAGGTTCTGTTACCCAGAATCCTTTGCAAACCTCAAAAAGTGGCTAAAAAAACAAGTTTTCCTCACATTTCG